>NC_138148.1:18847300-18942300 GCF_964199315.1 Orbicella franksi | reverse complement strand
TGTTGGTTGAGACGCCATATACAGTTTTATAACGTCATTACATGTGGGATGCACCTTCTTGGATTCGCCATATGGTATTTCATAACAGAAAATATATTAAGTGGATTGAGAGAACAATGATTGAAAAAGAAAAAGGACAAATTATATTATGCAATGACGCTCAAGAATTATGAGCGAGCGGTTTCGATTAATTCTGTCAAAAAATATTCGTGGAGCAAAATTAAAAGTTCATCATCATGAATTAAATCTTCTGCCAGCCAAAATAAAGGGAAATCTTCCAGGATTTGGATTGATTGTTTCCTCCACACCACCCACCACCTCTCCTCTTCCCCCCCCCCCCCCCCCTCTCAATGGAAAACTCCTTTATATGGGCTATATAGGTGTGTCCTGCCCCAATGGGTATAGTTTTTGAGCCGTTTGGGCCATCAATAGGATGCCGATTTTGGCCATTTTGGTCGTAAATTAAACAGGGTATGTTTTTTGCACTCTAGTCTACGATTTCTTCATTATCGACAAGGTCTTCAACAAAAGCCCTTCATAAATTATGTTTAGGGTAACTGTGCCAGCCACAATTGTCATAAATGGGGTATCGAATTTTTGGTCAGCTCATAGATAGGGTAGGGAAAATCGCAGATTTGGGTCATAAATAGGGTAAGGGTTTTGGGAAGCAGGCCGCACACTGGTCACAGCACCCCTTCTCTCCTTGTAAGCGCGAAGGTGGAGATGGGTTTATGTTTACCTATGACATCATTCGTTACTCCTTGGTACGATGCAATAAATCCGTCTTCCCTCCAGCGAAATCTTGTGGAGAATTCGATATGAACATGCCTGTCTGAGACAAGTACAGTGAAGGTGTCCAAGTGACCGCAAAGCAGCGTATCACTGGTACTATTAACTGTTGAAAAGCCAATCAAGTCGTTGGAGCTGAAAAATACCATAACTTATTAGTCAGCCATGGAAAAGAAATAGCAGAAATACACTAATCCATTAACTAACGAACGAATCAAGCGAGCAATCAAACGCATCGGTAGCTTAAAGGAAGGCACGAAAATCAGCAAAAACTCGGCTAAGACCCCATCCACACTACGCAGGAGCAATTTCAAAACGGCGTCGTCCCTCCGAAAACGAACACATCAAATGTAATTTCCATCCACACTACGCCGGAGAAATCTGAAAGCGCAATAATCAGCGGTCATTTTGAATTCGTGTTTGAGGAAATCTTAGACAGGGGAAAATCATGATTATCACAATGTCATTCGTTTTCGAAAAGCTCCGTTTTCAAAATGTTTCCGTACACACTAAAACACAAAGCCAGCGACTTCAAATTCCTCCGGTTTGAATTGAGATCAGACTGATTTTGAAAAGCTCCACTTTCGTGACGGATTAGTGTGGACGGTAGACCTAACAGTAGAAATAAAGGTGCGTTTTCAAATTTCTTCGGCGACGCGTAATGTGGGAGGGGCCTAAATCTCGCAACAAACTTTTTGTACTTTTTTAAATTGAAAATCGCATCTTTCACTCCGGGCCTTGTACGTCTATGTGTCTTGATTTTCAATTAGCCAAGCAAACCACAAAGTTAAAGATATGAACTAAAACAAGAATTCGGCGCATTCAGCACGTCATAGAAGCACTCTAGAGCTTTGCTCGTTCATTTCACTTTTGCTTATATCAGAGTCAGACTTTCTGGTCTGGTCATCATATCTAAGCAGCATATAGGGATAAACAGGCTCATATTTCAGTATAGCTGTTCAAAAAAGATGGGTTGCTTTAATTTCGACTATAGCAGTTTTCCTGTACTTACCTGCATCCCTCGCCATGATGCTGAGCTAAACGAAAATCTGTAAACATCACCCATATGGCTTTAGGAACGCTCGCGTTTGGTTTGATAGACCAGATACACTCCTGCTCTCCACCATACCCACAAGGTTGATTGGGGCTCTCTATCATGCCAGTCATGTTGGTCAGTGTACGTTCTTTTCCACAACCTTGAAAAAAAAAAAAAGATATTTAATTAATATTTAGAGAGGAAGCCACATCAGCCTCAGCTGGTTTTCTTGCAGGTCCTCTATCCTGGTCGAATTGGAATTTGGCGGTGTTCATTTTGGTGGAGGGAGAAAACCGGAGAATCCGGAGAAAAACCTCGGAGCAAGGCAAGAACCAACATCATACTCAACCCACACCGGGCTGGAATCGAGCATGGGCCACATTGGTGGGGGGCGACCGCTCTCAACACTGCGTCATCCCTAATCCCCAAGAGAATTAGTGTGCATCATTGAGACATTCTGAATTCCTCGGAGTCAGTCAGTACACGCATAGCGTTGGAATCTTATTACAGAAAAAGTCGTGTTTTGTTGATGCCGTTGTTATTGTTTGGCCTGTTGTTGATATGATTTGGTCACTTGATATTTCTTGGGCCTGACATGAATTTTCAGCGAAGATTCAATATTACCTTTAACTCAGCTATGAACTGATTTTCAGTTCATAGATGAGGGAACTATAAACGGGCCTTGGTTGAGTTTGAGTGTATCAGCGTGCTGGAATATTTTGGAATGTATAGAGAAGCACTAGACAAAGGTCTCTGATTTTCTTCTTTTTACAAAACATTTTATACACTGAAAAGGAATGATGGGGCAATAATGAAACACTTCTTACCAGCGTAAACATCATCGTGATAGGCAGTTGGCCCCATGCCTTTAGACGTAGATCCGGACAACCCAAGACGATACTCCCATCCAGGATGAAGATTACAAAGGGTGACATTGTTGCTCGTTCCACTTACGGTCACGTTTCCATCGTGTCCACTATCTTGTCTTTCGTAACAATTCGCAACGTACGTTATGGTGTAGTAAAGAATTCGACCATTTCGGTCATACTCCGAAATTGGCTCCCATTTGACAAGTAAGCATCCGTCCTCGAGGATTTCGTACCCACGGTAATTGGGGTGAGAGTCAGGAACTGTGGTAAAATAAATACATCGTGTGTGTCATGATCTGAAATACTGACTTGTGTATTAAAAAGACCAAAATCGTTAATTATAGCGCCGATGCGAAAGTTGTTGTTGTAAGCCCTCAAATTAGTTAACGTCATTTTTGTTGAATTTTACCATACCGTACTGCTTCTGACTTTTTGTTTGTCTTAATCCTCTTTTGTAGAGCAGTTTTCAATTGAGTGTCGTAAAACCAAAACCAAAGTAATCGCTCTAGCTAATCACAAAGAACACAGACAATACAGTGAACCAATCAAAACTCGAAGAAATTACACGAAGCTGACGCGAAGCGCGGGAAAACTTTTGCGAACGAGTCATAATTGGTTTTGGTTTTACTTCTGCTTGGATGAAAAAGTGGGGTGAGTTTTTCAAGCCAATCGTGTAGCGCAGTAATGCAAAACCAATTACTTTTCGACACTCAAATAAAAACCGCTCTATTTGTTAGTGATGCTGGTATTGGTGGTGGAACGTGTTTCCACAATTTTACGCTTTCAATAGTTCTGATCCAACATGACTTCCTATGCCGCTCCCAAGAATGACTAACACATAATCAGCCCGTCCACTAGCAAACAGCAAAACTCAGTCCAAATAGGGTTGACGAGCTATTGGGGAGTTAGTGTTGAACTTATTGAAACCTGTCTTGAAACTGATCGAAAAGAATAAAATTAATCTTAAAGAAAGTGTTAAAAATTTGTTATTCGTTCTTTGTTTTTCATTCCCCTTTTTGGTGCGTAGTTTGAATGCGTTAGTGCCATGTCCTAAAAGGACAAGATTGGTTAGAAATTTCTAATGATTTTAAAAAAGGGAAAGAAAATTCAAATATAAAAAAGATTAAAGTGGAGATCTATTGTTTACAACAAAACTAGTATTTACAAGACAGTTGAAACATAAGAACAAAACAATTTCGTCCACCATAACCATCGTGCAACTTGTCAAACTTGCATAATTACTTACTAACTAGCTCACCTGCGACGTTAATCAATTGTACGTAATTTTTTTCATATTTCATTTTAGTTAACATATATGCATACTAACCGTCTTCTTCAGTGGTGATTAAGGTCTCGGAGCTTTTGTGCAGCTCCCCCGACTCGTCCATAGCCAACACAGTCACTCCATATTCTTTACCAGGAGATAACCCATAAAACCCTACCGATGAGGTGTTTGAGGAAACAATCCTGCCAGCTTCACGACCATCCGTGCGTGGTAAGGTTACCACAACTATGTAAACTTGAACTGCCTTATCAATCTGGCTGGTCAGAATTGGCCACTGAATGTGAAAACTATCCGTTGAGACATTGACAGAGGTCAAATCCCATCCTCCAATCTGAAGTGCTGTGCGTATGAAGACAAAGTACAGAAACAAGCAAAGATAGTCAATTCTTCATACTTCAAAGCTGCACTAACATAACGTGTACATGACATATACGTAAAACAGAGTGACTTTGTTTATAAGTTGTTTTTTTAGACTTAAGTCTTCTTAGAAAGGGCGTATAAAACAACTCCAACTGGCGAGAGATTGCATCAACTGAACTAAATGAAATTTTTAACAACGTATGTAGGAGTTGATTTCGAAGGCTGACGAAATATTGAGCTTGCGTGTTTCTGTATAGGTAACAGTTTCTTTCAGGAGAACTGGATTATCGCGTTATTCTCGACCTTCATGTAAGACATGCTCGTAATTATACCAGAGATGCACATCTGGCGTCCAAACAACCAGAGCGCTAGTATGCGGACTAATGCGACTGCATTCACAAAAGAGAAGCATCAAAAGCTAAGTGACCGTACGAGGAATGTTTATTGAGCGAGGTCCGAGAAGAAGGGAACATAATAATGAGCTTAAAATGAAGACGTCAGGAAGTAAGGCTAGTCAGGTAGAAAAGGTGTATTCCTATCCGGCCCGCTTCTCCCACTCATTCCAAAGTAAACGTACACAAAACCGAACTTACCCGATCCAATATCTCCCTTTACGATGGCATAAGCACCCTCAAAGCCAACGTTTACATGTTGATTATGTTGTTCTACTCTCACGACAACTCGTCGAGATGTAATTTCAACTAAAATGGATCTCCTGTCTCCACAAAGATCCTCACTAAAGTACTCATGATGGTATATATCTTCCTTTATGGACAGGTGATTTCTAAAAAAAATAAAACAAAATGTAGATATAAATGAACTGCCTCTCACGTGCCTGATAGCAGTGTTTTAGTGGTCCTAAAAAATCACTCTACTCATGGGGATCTTCTAAAACACGTTGTTACCAGTTGTGACGTCAGTTTCAGTCTTTTTTCTTCCTAATGGAAACGGACACGGTTTTCAATGTTTTGATTATTTCATTAGTGCAACCTAATAAAATAGACATTCGAAAGGTCTGTTTACATTATTCTATAACACACGAAATAAAAGAGGAGAAACGCGTTATTTTTAGCCACGCGTGGCTAAAAATAACGCGTGCGAGCTTCCAATATTAATTCAATATTTTGCACGAGTACTGCAAAAATTGTCCCAAGGTTTCAAGCCCCCTGCATGCGTTCAGTTATTTGGGGCGCAGCGTGAAATATGGCGCAATAAATTAGAAAGGAGGTGAGGAGTGTATTACAGGAAGGTTCCTCGCACAAGGTCTCTTTTTTCACACTGGGTCCCAACCAACTGAACGTATGGAAGAGGCTAATTCCAAGGCAGCACCGTGCGCAAAGATGCACGTCTTGTAGCTAATAACAGTGACGATAAAGGTAGAGGCTCGACCACCTCATGTGGAAACTCTGTGAGCGGAGTAACATACGGTTTAAGCGAAGTGAATGAAGCCATACCCACAATCCTCGCTGTTAAGAAACCCACTGACAATTACGTTGCTGTTATCATAAGGGTTCTCTATGGTCCATTCGCACTCCCTTTCATGTGGCCCAGGCCCCCTCAGGAAGTTCAACTGGCCTGAAATGTCCGTTCTAGTTCCTCCGCCTTCGCAATCTAACATGAAACAAAGTTCGTTCTTTATAAAATATTAATATCTGACGTTGTTTTTCGCCGTACATATAACCGTTGTATCGACAAACGATTCCATGTTGTATAGAAGAAAAATAAAAGGGTTTTGTAAATGAAAAGTCTGATTAGTTTGACAGGTAGAGAACCACAGTGATCGTGAACTTAAACATATATTATCAGCCACAGTTTGTCATATCGCAGTATAGTGAGGATCAAGCCTGTATGGCAAGTCCGGTCAAAATAACAATGACGAGTAAACAATGCGGTCAAATATTATGAGCTTCTTACCTGCCATTTCAAGCTCCCCACAGGACACCCCTACTATCTCGTCCCCACAGTGGTGGTCATAATAGTCCTCGTGGCGGCAGTCCAGAAGAGAAGACTCATGCCCATCGCATGAAAAGTCATTAGGTAAAATAGACTGGTTACCTCGACCAAATTCGGAGTCATAGTAGCGCTCATGTGGATTAGGGAGATTGATCATATTACAGACAATCTCGAAAGCGTCCGAACTAAAGTGATTCCGACAGATTACCCACCAAGTATCATTGAAGTAAATCTCTATTCTCCCCTGATTGTTCGTCCCTCCATCCACCAGTCGCACGTCGCCTGTTAAAAAGGAAATAATGGTAACTTGATGTACGAGAAGATGAAGAGAATAAGCACTTAATGATTGGCCCCCAAGATAAACAGTGAGTTTTATTTCCCCGAGACCCTCAGTGTTCCCCGAGGCGATGCTGCGAGGAACATTGAGGTAGAGGGGAAACAAAACTCGCTGTTTCCTGCGGGACCACTCATTAAGAATGGCTGACTGTTAGGATCGAGAAACGCCGGTCAACGACCCATTTGGCAAATCGCTCATATTTTGCCAAAAGATACCCTAAAGTGACCTAATTCTAAAAATCATATTTAAAGGTTCCAGCGAATTTTTATTTTTCAGAAATTCGCGAAAATTTGAAAGCGCGATCAAAGTGCGGTTTTTGGTGTAATAAAATGACCGAAATAAGGTGCGAGGACGAAGCGCTGCTTAAGTCTTAAAATAATTTCCATTGACTTCAAACTTCACATAAATGTGGAACAACCACTCTAATTTATTCCTCGTTTTAAACTAATCTCAGAGATGTCGATATAGTGGTTTTCCGAATCATTTTAAAAACACCTATGAAGCGTGTGAAAAATAACGGCAAAATATAGGTCATGTTTAACAGCATCAAAATGCATCTGGTACCTCACTTTCCGATTATTTTATTTTACAGCCTTAAAATATCATTATTAAGCATATACCATGCCAAGTTTCATGCTCGAACTCGCAGTAGTTCCCTTTGAGAAAAACGAAAATCTATGTCAATGTGTTGGGCGCAAATAACACAATAATTATACACGAACAAGAGACAAATCAATTTCAACGGTGAAAGTAAAAGGCTGTCATTAATTAAAATCCCGTCAATTCACTGCTATCAGTAGAAACATAATGTCCACTACATAAACACTGTTGTTAGACGTTTTAGGAACATTGCGCGTTAACTTTCTTCGATTTCCTGTCCGCCGTCATGTCTAGTTTGTCATCGCGTGTATTTCGTGTAAACAACACTGTGAATGGTTGTCATAACAAACGCAAGAGATTTCCTGGAACATTAATGTTTTCGATTCAGCAAAACGCTTTAAGTTCGTTAAGACACAATAATGGGCCAACTTGGAATGCTGTTTAGCATTAAGGACGTTAAAGGACTGTAAATTAATCGAGTTGAAATATCTTGAAGCAAATCAAAATCGCGCCCTTATTCTAATTTGGTAAACAGCCGATCTCCATTCAAGTTCAAGAAGTCGAGAGGTTAATCCGGCAATGTATCACCGGTGCAACAACAAAATCAAACCGAGGTCATCAAAAGTGTAAGTTTAAAAGTGTAGTGGCAAGTTTCAAATAAATTTCGCCTATATAAATTGGAAGCAAGAAGTGAAACGGTCTGACCCGAAACAAATAAACAAAGTATTAACACGACTAATTTAATCCGAAAATGTTACAGAAAACATACCTAAAAGCCGTCGATTCCCCTCAATACCACTCCACATTGCCTTAAAGAGCCCAAGTTTTCTGCTGTAAGAATCATGGGCCTCATGAATCTGTTTTTACTATATCGGCAACCATGCTGCGGGACTGATATTCGAGACTTAGTGTAAAAGTTGTCACACAACCGTACGAGCAGCCCAGTCACGCTTTCACTGCTCTTGCGCAAATGTTCAACATTTCGCGATTTACATAAACCAATTACAAGTTTAAAATAGTGACAGTAGATTGAAATGCGCTTTTTAAAGCTGTCCTATCCAGGAGCAATTATTTGTTGTTCTTGAATGGCTCTTAGCTGTAGCTATAGTCCGACGGGGAGGGGGGAGGGGATACTCCGGGAAAGGTCGGATATCTGCCGTGGAAGATTAAGTGGTCTCCAGCTCTGAACGCCAACACTGAAACACCAGATGATTCTCGAAGTATCACAGGGATCACTAAGCTAAATAATTTTGAGTTTAGCTCCGCTGAGTCAATTACCTGTTGGCGAGCATATTGCATTGACCGTGGACAGGTGGGAAAACAGTTCAAGCGGAAAAGCCCGTTGCACATTGTAATTTAGAGTTGTCCAACTCGCAATCGGTCTGGTTGTAATGCTAGTCGTATCTGATAAAATCTCAAGTTTTCTTTCGACACATGCTGGGGTGACATACTACTAGATGGGCGTGGCAGGGAGCCACGAGTCAAGTCAGTCAACTCCCAAAGCTTAACAGAAGATTGATAGTGAACCATTGGTGGAAGGACTGCAGATTGTCCCTACGCTTTACCCTGATAGGCCTCTGTGTTATTCTAATGAACTGATGCTGTTACAATTATACTATGTAGCTTTATGAACACGCTAATAGTCAAGGGCTTCTTTTTCAGTGTAAAAGAATCATAAAGCAGTAGTTCTTTGTGAAAAGCTATTTTAAGGAAAGGAGGCTGTTCGCAATATCTATGTTTTCCGATGTTCTAGAATGATTAGTTTGTTAACGCACTGTTGCGCTGCGTCTGCACGCAGTGTCGGAAACAAACTACATTAGATCATCTGTTTTTAAGTTGATAAAGGTAAATTAATCGCTTCAGCGAATTTGGAAAGGGTGACGATTCCAACCTCATTCCCAGAGAGGTTGAGACGATTCGGCCGTTAGTTTTTCCTCTAAAGGGTCTTCCCCCTCTACTCCCTCTCCCTCTCTACAAAAATTAACGATCCTCCCCCCCCCCCCCCCCCCCCGCCGCAAGAGATGTTGCTAAGTATCGAAGAAACCAAACACCGACAGTTCCTAAGAATACTTCCGGCAAGTGCAGTCGTTAGTAAAATACTTCAGAAGCGCCGAGGATGGAGCTTTTCCGCGCACGAGTGAGAGAGGTATATCTAGTTCCATGTCTTCGCAACCGCACCGTAGCAAAGGCAGTTTCAGGTTCTTTAGGCCAATGCGGAATTTTGCTATAAGATACGATTTCTGCTGGTCACTGACTTTCCTGAAAGCCTAACCCTCTTTTAAAGCAACAATGACTTCTTGGTGACCTATTGTGGCTTTGAGTTAAGCGCCAACGCTTGCTCCAAGCAGGGTTTGTAGCACATTTTGGCTAAGGTCATAGGGGAATGTCTCTCCACGGACTGAGTACATTTCTCCAGAGACAAGTGCCTCTCTAAAGTAGACAGCATATGAAAGACACGAATGCAGCCGCCTTGAAGACATTAATACATCCCTGCCGTACATAGTTTCTATCCTCTATCTAGGGAAACATCAGCAGACGCTTCCTCGGTCACACCCGTTGACAATGGCACTGATGTTAAGGTTGCAGTGTTCGTACCTTTTTAGAAAATGACCTTAAGTCTCCTTCAGAGAACGATGCTTCCAGCAGAAATACAGAAAGAGCGATGTCTGACTAAATAGCAAAAGAAACCTTAACCATTAGCATGATCATAAAGCTACATAGTATCATTATAACAGCATCAGTTCATTAGAATAACACAGAGGCCTATCAGGGTAAAGCGTGGGGACAATCTGCAGTCCTTCCAGCAGTGGTTCACTATCACTCCTCTGTTAAGCTTTGGGAGTTGACTGACTTGACTCGTGGCTCCCTGCCACGCCCATCTAGTAGTATGCCACCCCAGTATGTGTCGAAAGAAAACTTGAGATTTTATCAAATACAATTAGCATTACAACCAGACCGATTGCGTGTTGGACAACGCTAAATTACAATGTGCAACGGGCTTTTCCGCTTGAACTGTTTTCCCACCTGTCCACGGTCAATGCAATATGCTCGCCAACAGGTAATTGACTCAGCGGAGCTAAACTCAAAATTATTTAGCTTAGTGATCCCTGTGATACTTCGAGAATCATCTGGTGTTTCAGTGTTGGCGTTCAGAGCTGGAGACCACTTAATCTTCCACGGCAGATATCCGACCTTTCCCGGAGTATCCCCTCCCCCCTCCCCGTCGGACTATAGCTACAGCTAAGAGCCATTCAAGAACAACAAATAATTGCTCCTGGATAGGACAGCTTTAAAAAGCGCATTTCAATCTACTGTCACTATTTTAAACTTGTAATTGGTTTATGTAAATCGCGAAATGTTGAACATTTGCGCAAGAGCAGTGAAAGCGTGACTGGGCTGCTCGTACGGTTGTGTGACAACTTTTACACTAAGTCTCGAATATCAGTCCCGCAGCATGGTTGCCGATATAGTAAAAACAGATTCATGAGGCCCATGATTCTTACAGCAGAAAGCTTGGGCTCTTTAAGGCAATGTGGAGTGGTATTGAGGGGAATCGACGGCTTTTAGGTATGTTTTCTGTAACATTTTCGGATTAAATTAGTCGTGTTAATACTTTGTTTATTTGTTTCGGGTCAGACCGTTTCACTTCTTGCTTCCAATTTATATAGGCGAAATTTATTTGAAACTTGCCACTACACTTTTAAACTTACACTTTTGATGACCTCGGTTTGATTTTGTTGTTGCACCGGTGATACATTGCCGGATTAACCTCTCGACTTCTTGAACTTGAATGGAGATCGGCTGTTTACCAAATTAGAATAAGGGCGCGATTTTGATTTGCTTCAAGATATTTCAACTCGATTAATTTACAGTCCTTTAACGTCCTTAATGCTAAACAGCATTCCAAGTTGGCCCATTATTGTGTCTTAACGAACTTAAAGCGTTTTGCTGAATCGAAAACATTAATGTTCCAGGAAATCTCTTGCGTTTGTTATGACAACCATTCACAGTGTTGTTTACACGAAATACACGCGATGACAAACTAGACATGACGGCGGACAGGAAATCGAAGAAAGTTAACGCGCAATGTTCCTAAAACGTCTAACAACAGTGTTTATGTAGTGGACATTATGTTTCTACTGATAGCAGTGAATTGACGGGATTTTAATTAATGACAGTCTTTTAGGGAATACTTTTAGATTCTCGATGTCTCTGCTGATAGTGTTGAAAGGAACTAGACTTAAGAGGTAAACGTTACTTTTTTGTTATAATATTTTTAATCGACGACAGAAATGATAGAACCATACTAAAAAGGAAAATGAAATTAAATGAGCACACTAGCACTTTATATCTGTATAACTTGCCAGTTTTCTACTTAAAACTCACCGTCTGTTGGATCGGCTGCTGCTAACCTGAGGTCTGCAAAATAAAAACCATTTGTACAGATATTAATCAAAGTACTGAAGAGAGCGTTTGGTTTTATTATAATTAGTGCCATTAGGTAAAGATGTTCAGTTGTTCTAAGTTGAGAAACGTTGTCCCTGTCTCAAATTGTTTTGTTTTCAGTTTGCTCTGATTGCCCTTCGTTTTGTTTTTATCTGAGTGCAAAACAAATTATCCGCAACACCATCAAGCTGCACAAAACGCAACCGTTAGCTAATCCGAATCACTTGGAGATGATTTGTAAAAGAATTGTCTAAGGGCCTGTTGTTGGGTGCGAACCCCAGAGAGATCATGTAAGACTGCGTCTGAGAAAGTCGTCTTGTTCCGTCGAATAGAAAATTCGCCTGTCCATGAAAGACAGTTTGCGTACTGAAATGAAATCAGTTTGAAGATGAATTTGTTATGGTAGAAAATTCACCTTTGGGTGTTTTTTGGAGGAATATAGAAAGAAATATAAGTGTTTCTATGGATTATAGAACTACAGGCTTTGGTACTAGACGGGTCGTAGGCAAGTTTCTCCAAACTTTCATGAGTTTTTATATGACTGAAATCAAACACAGAGAAGATTGTTTCTCTAAACAATGCGAGGGAAAAGGAAGGAAAATTATACTCGCTTGGTTCCATTACAAAAAGCCCATTCTCTCGATCGCTGGCGCCATTGTTAAGGGATGTAAGCAGCTCGCTGCTAATCGCTGTTCGGGAAATGACTCGAGGGAACGGCGGAAATCTGGCCTACTGCTACTGAGCTGTGTGTTTTCAGCGGAGCTACAGCAGTACAGCTTTTACCAAGTGCATTTTTACGGATGGTTTATAACTTATGATTGTTACTGCTGCCAGTTCCACATTATGTAACGGATTCGTTTTAAAATAATCCCTGTTAGATCTCTCCCTTGGATCTTTAAATGAGCACATGCATTACAAGCACAATCAAATTTTGAATGGAGTACTCGCTGAATTCTGCAAGTATAAAAATGCTTCTCAAATTTCCACGATTATAGACTGCACGTGTTTACGTGCTCACTTGTCTTGTAGTTATTAACTGTTTGGATGCCGCTTATTCCAAGACGACTCTGTATGAAATATTTATACCAGCGAAATTATCACTTTTAGATGATAGATAATAGAATTACCTAATTAACACTTTTAGATGATTTTTTCCCAGTTGAGAAAAACAGCAAAAACTAAGAGTTTTCTCTGACAATTTAGTGATCAGAGCGTTACTGTAATGTCCCTCTTACATAATGTTGTAAGTTTACCGTGACCAAAATTGTCAAGAAGATCATGAAAGTTCCTGCATGGCACAGAGCAATTCAAATCAATCGAACAGTAACCTCGACTTCGAATTCCCAACTTCTAATAATTGTCCTGCGACGAAATTGGCGTGTCTCTGTTCTAGCGGCAAATGTTGTAAAATACAGTTCAGCGCGGCGAAAATCGAATTCGATCGGCTGTACAGGTAAACGATGTACAAGTATAGACCAGTACACTGCCTTACATGTGAGACACAGGCACCAAAGGACGAAGGAAAATCCAGGGAATTTAAATAAAACCATGGTTCCGAGGGAAAAAAATACGCATCATTAGAATGCAAAGACGAATGCCAAATACATGTACGTATAAGTTTCTATAAGCTTGTGAATGCCGATTAGTAATTATGATAAAACAAGACCATTGCAACTGGGAATCAGTGCATTCAACTTATTGTCCTTGGCAGAAGGATTGGCTTTACACCGTGACAACAAAAGGTGCCTTTCAATACTGAACAATGACCGAATTTATACCAAGCCTCCGTGCACACTTATCCGGAAAATTTTGAAAACAGAGATTTTTCTCTCCGTTTTGAAAAAAAAGAAAGATACGGGTCCTAAACCCAGTACCGGCTGTAGCGTATTCGAAGCATTTTCGACGCTAAAACGATGGAAAAACGATAGCGTCCTTTACAGAGCAATGTTAGTTATATATGAGCTTGCACGCAACAATTGGCGTCACTTTTGTATTGGACTCAATCTATTACATTATCGTATTCGTAAACGTTGGTTTTCGTCCGTCCACACCAAAATGATAAGTCGGCGGTTTTTTTTTGTTTTTTTTTTTTTTTTAAAGTTTTCGAAAACCGTCGTTTTTGATGCTCTATCGAAAACGCCGATTACGTGTGGACGGAAGCCTACAGCCAAGAATAGACTGGGACAAGCTTAAGCATAAAAAAATGAGTGATGTTATAATTCGTCTGTGTAAAAATAAGAGCATACAGACGGACCATCTGCCTAGATATTTACTATAATTTCACTCCTTTTTTTGTTATAAGAATATATTTTATAACATTATCGAGACAGAAATTTGCGAAACTTTAAGACTATTTTAAGAATAAAGCCGAGGGTGAGATTTTAAAAAGAAAATAGGATTGTGTGTAAAATAGAAACTGAGTTTGTAAATCCAATACAATTATGCGTTTGCAACTAGACCGTATGAAATTCTACCCGTCTCTAAAATGCAAAAAACAACAACAACAACAACAACAACAACAACAACAACTACAACAAAACAAGAACAACAAAAAGAGAACTAGCCGCATTGATGTATGTTCGATTTTAAGAACAATTCTGCAAGAAGTTACGTTTGCCGCATCCCGCTTTATTGCCTGTAGTGTGGCTCCATGTAGACACCAACCACTTTTAATTGACAGAAACACGGTACTTGTTTTCCATTTCTAAATGTGTATAATGCAGCGCAGCGTTTATAGGCAACAAGTTACAGTCTGGAGGAGTTACCGAAACGACCCCTGCTACTTTCGGAGTAAGCAGCTTTTCGGACTCTCTACTCTGATTCGAGGAGCATAATACGTTATATAAATATAAAGTTGATGCGACTTCACTCGTTCTATGAGATTACAAACGGAAATTTGTAAAAACAATTCTTAGAGATGAAATTCTTCGTTCCAATTTAAAATTCATGTTGCTGCCACATGGGTGAGCTCTCTGTGATAAAACGAAAACAAATGGGACCCCTGAAGCACAATTACGAGAACGATTACTACAAAACAATTGGATAACACTGGAGCTATGCACAAGTGTCAGCAAATCTCAGCAAATATCTTTTCAAAATTACGAGGCGAATTATTCGGAAGTGGTCATAACTGACCCCATCAAAATTGCAATCCATACATTACACACATGGAGGGTCTATTATACTCTAGCGGTTTAGCGGTTTAAGCTCATTTTGAGAGTCAGCTAGCAGGTACATTCACAGATGTTTATCTGGCGGCTTATGGTTAAGAGATCATCACGCGGTTGAAAGGAATCATAAATTTAGCTCTCGGTTTTTCGGTTTTTGCGTGCTTTTGTTCTTAGCATCTCGGGCAATCTTTGTGTTTGTAAAAGGCCCATTACACTTCAAAACGTTTTGTTCGCTGGTTGCTGAATGAAGTTAGAAAATCGTTCTTCTACCGGTAGTTGAGCGGTTTCGAATTTTTGGTGAAAACGAAAGCGATCTGCGATTTCGAAGGAACAAAATATGGTGGTTTGTGAGATGTACGTACCCCTATAATAGATCCCCTTATACATATACGTGTGAAAGACGGCAGGATATGTTTTAGACATTTTCAATATCTCGGCTATCTGTGGCTGTATATCCTTACCCGCTTTTGAGTATTACGAAGGCTTCTTTCTCTTTGAACGAGGTCCTCATTAATAGTGAGGAATGAGGCCTAATTAGTCATATGGCCTGTAAGCCTTTAACGTAATTTCCTTCGGTAGGAAATTTGGTTAAAGGCCATATGGCTAATCCGGTGCTTGAAAATGACTTTGAACTATTTTCCTGAAACTGTAGAGGGAACTTTAAACGAGACAATGAAATACCACAAGTATGAACCATCTCAGTAATATAAGGAACAAAATTCTAGCTGAATTAGTCACAAATAAGTGGATTAATCTGCAGCCGATGCATTGACAAGATGGCGACTTGTGCGGATTATACATTAAATCCAATTCTTGACTACATACATTTTTGTCTTTCAGGAAAGCCAACACCGAATACTTATTGTGTTCGGGGTGGCAATTATTTGCCGCATTGATATTGACGTCAACACAGACCCTGAAACAATGAATTTCTTTCCCTTTTGTAAAATTTCACCACAGGACATTTAAAATAAAACAATGCACTCAAATTGTTGTCATTGTTTTGACGGTAGCTTTGAGTTCAAAGCACTCCAAAATATTTCAGGGAATGCTGCGCGGTTATCGTCTAATGGAAGGGGGGAAACAGCCCAGCAACAACAAGCAAACAAACAAACATTTTTGTCTTAGGGTAACGTATCGGTTGGAGAAGGTGGCATAGCAAAAAATCCAACGTTTTTCTGAAACCGCTAACACCAATTATTCATGAAACACAACTACAAGAATAAAAACTATTTTCACAAATTATCCCGGCGGAAGAAACGACCTTGCAAACAAATTAAAAAGAAACGTCACAATTCAACACCTAGTTGCAATCATCATCTTTCTTAAAACAGTTGTGGACTACACATTTTAGATTAATTACGAAGTGAAATCGAGCAAAACAGTGCCTTGCGAAACACAACAAAGAGCTTAACGATCTATTGTTATTGTTGCTGGCTTTCTTCTGCACGAAATCGGATAAAAGAAATACCAATGCAGCTGTGTAAATCTCGCAAGATTTGCTAGACTTGCTGATTGTTCTCAGTACCAGCTTTTCGGTTGATAATCTTAAGACACTCTCTGAAGGATCAATTGGTTACTCTGGCCTCCAATTTGAAATACGGTCATTTGAAGTTTTGTTAGCACCGTTCCACCTGAAATAATTTTGAAAATGTGCGTATTTTTTTGGTAAAATTTGCTCATTATATTCCCAAAATGTACATAATTCAAACTCTTGAAAGTTTTTACTTGAATGAATGATCAGTTTAGTTGTTGTGTTGTAATAAATACGACTATAAGAGTGTTTGTTTCCTTTTATTATAGAGTTTGTTCATATTTAGTTCTTTCGTTTGCCAGGAGTAATGAAACAGGCGATTAGTATCTTTTGAATTAACAACGTGAGGAGCAAACGCTATGTAATATGTTCTAACTTTGAACCATAAGAGTTTTGATGTCTCAGGGTAAATCCCAAAACGATTTAAAGTTGATAAAGTGAGATGCAGGTGAATTGCATTTAAGCTTTAAGTCTCACCGTGTCATTCAACACGATTTACATTAAAGTGAAGAATGATCATCGCAGTTAATTTTCCAATTTAAGCAATTGGAAAGAAGAAGCCTGAACAAATCAGGGCTTCAACGGGATTTTTTCAGGCTTCTTCTTTCCAATTGCTTAAATTGGAAAATTAACTGCTATGATCATTCTTCACTTTCATCTACTACCGCAGTTCATATATGAATTATTTCATATAAACTTCACACGATTTACATTGTAACGTAGCGCCGCTTTAATGTAAAGTTGAATGATTCATTTAAAATGATTAGATGCAGCCTATTTGAGACAAATTAGGACGAAAACATTTAAAAATTTGCTAACAAACACCTTTCCCGCTGTACATGCACGCAAACAGCACATTGTTTCATTTGAGAGGCTTGACTCTCGGCATCATTCTTAACATGATAAAAACGAATTTATACCCGTCAAAATAATAATAATAATAATAATAAACGAGAACTGCCCTCCTTGCCTTTGAATCGATGAGAATAAGGAGGTCATCTAGGGATCAATTGTTAGCACTAATCAACATAGTAACCAAAATACAGCGAAGTGCTAAAGATAGATTAACCGCTCGTGCTGCTTCAGTGACAAGAAAATAAAATGAAGTGTTTTCATGGGTACCTGTTAAAGAAAGCCAGGAAACTATGCAGGAAAATCCAAGGAATTTCTGAAGCAATACGTTAACCATTCTGGTCGTGGTACAGAGGCCTTCAATTTGACCTTAGTAAATATAATTATACTCAAAACATTATGACGCCATTCGTTAGCGGTAAGCTCTTTGTTCACTGGATATTGATTTATATCGGTCACGATTCTCATTAATTCAATCACGTGTCAAGTCATAATACACGCGCTACAGTCATGGATGATTCCAGCAGCACGTTCTGAGTAAAAAATATCTTTCACTCTCTTAGAAATTACTCCTCATCTACAACACCTGTTGGGAAAATGAAGAAAACCATAATAATGATAGTTTGTTTCATCTATTTCTACAACTAGAGGATGTTGAGAACTGAAGATCTTATTTTGCACTGACGCGTATTTGGAAAACACCGCACGACACCCTTCTGCAGAAAATTCTCATGGAATTGAGGCGAGCATCTGTAACCACGAGACGAGTTTATATCAAATTTTATTATTCAAAATCTTGAAGTTGGTCCTAATTTATAGAAGTTATTTTAAAACAGCATTCTTTATTTATGTTTTTCACAGAGCGTAAGGGCAAAACTGGGAAAAGATCGGCAGTGGTATACTTGACAGAGTGGAACGAGCGCTCTGAGTACTTTGCAAACAGAGCGAGAGTCCACATTCTTCCACTGAGGCCGAGCAAGCATGGCTGATAAGAGATTTTTTAAACAACTGAGAGTTTTCAGAAAAAAAAAATTACCAACGCAGGATTACAGATTGGCACTTGAACTGAGTCGGACACTGTCGACATCATGCGTACCATTTCTACAAATACCTGACTCAGCTTTATTCACGTCTGACGAAAATTTTAGCTGGAAGAGAGAGAGAGAGAGAGAGAGAGAGAAAAAAACGTTTACAGTGGATGCGTTTAGTCTGGTCAGTGTTATTGTACTTAGTGGTCTGATATTTGGAAGACCACTTATGAGCTGTTAATCGTGAATTCTAAAGACCGGGCAGTTATTGATTAACACGTCACCTGTTAGGAGTTCAGATTCATTTCTCGAGTAGACATGCGTGTATGGTACGACCACAAAGAGTCTTATAAAAATACATTAAGTCTGATATCTCAGGAACTTGGTTCAATCGTTGCATACAAAACCGAACGTAAACGCTTCGAATGCTATCATGTGATGATCAACCTATTCATTCATAATTTGCCACATTCCAGGAAGAGATTTGCTCACTGTAGACACTCTTCCAAGAGCACCACTAGAAAAGGCACCATATACTACAAACTAAGCCAAAACTTCACCAGCAAAGCGACGAGGTATCCAAAAATCTTCAGGAATTCTGCACAGAAGGATGGCCAGGCAATTAAAGGTGAAGTCAGCACTCAGTGCTTATTGGTTAGAGAGAACTTCCCTTACAGTCTAGGGAAAATTCTCCTAATAAAAGACTTAAGACTAATCATTCCATCAACCCTTCAACTGGACATGTTGGTTAAATTCATGCTGGACATCAAGGAATTCGTAGATGCGGTGAGAGAGCACATGAATCAGTTTGATGGCACGGTGCCCTGACCAAGCAAATAGATGGAAGACATGAGCACGACCTGCTGCAAAAATCAAAAGAACCGTGCAGATCCTGTGCCAACTCCTCCGCTGGAAAGACCACGGACGAAGGTAGCAACCGACCTGTTCCACTACACTGGCAAGACGTACTACATTAACGTCGTGAAGTACAACATCCCACCACGACAGAAAATACGATCAGCCGCTTGGAGCGTTATTTGTCGCCACGGTATTTTTCGGCAGAAATCGTTGTTTCTGACCTAATGGCCTCCGGCTTGAGCTATCATATTTTCAAAATTTACCGAACAATGGGGTTTTACACACCTTACAAGTGATCCTCACTATCCACATAGTAACGGTGAGCTGGAAAGACCAGTCAAGACACCTAAAGACTTGATTATTTTATAAGTCACAAGATCCAGCCATACTTGGCACTACTTTCTTAGAAATCCACCACTCCAACAGAGAATGGGTACACCCTGCAGAATTGCTGATAGGAAAAAAGCTGCGCTCCACGCTTCCATTGGACTTTGGACAGTTGTGAAAGACAGAGAAAGTTTACAAACATCAACAAATTCAAATTTAGAATAAAGGTCATCTATGCATCCCCGGGTGAAAGTAGGCAGCAAAGTTTGGTTAGCAGACAAGACCTCCATGGCAGTGGTAGTTCACAAATCCGTTGAACGCAGGTCGTATTTTACAAGACAGAACAACCACTTTAATTTTACGTAGGAAGAGACATCTTGTCCATGATCCCGAACGAGGAGATTGAATAAACTACGAATTCCTCACAAGGCGGACGATTCCACACCAGCGAAGAGAGGCTTCAAAATTCCCTTTAGTGTTGTGAAGACTCGTTCAGCTAAAATCATTATCGCGCGTAGCTTGCTCAACTTGTGACGAACTGCGAAGACCATTGCATTTTGTTGTTAATTTATTTATTTGTTAAACCGGATAGTTACTATTGCTTTTTGGTACACGTAACAAGTACGATTTATTATTGATTCGCCGTATTCCCCGTAATAAGTTTCAGATCGTCAGTTTTTTAATGTTAACATTATTTTTGCCTTTTTTGCCAGAAAGTGGAAAATGGGATTATAGATAATTTTAAAGTCACGCGTTAGAAGTTCAGTTTCATATAGTAAACGTTTAGATACGAGTGTATGGCACAATGACTAGAGTCCAATAACAATCTTACAAAAACTATACTGGGTGACAGAAAAGTAATACGTGCACTCAATACCCGACTTATAAAGTTAGCAAATTACTTGAAGGAAAAACGCGCATGGCATCCCTGTCTTTATCTGTCGCCATACACACTTTGGTCTAGAAGGTCGTCACGATTCCAACAAATGCCGCCCACGGAAAATTATTTTTAAAGAGCCCTGGCATGGAGAAAGCTTCTTTGCAATTAATTTAATTTACTCAATTTCACTGCGATTATATAACAAAGAAAGAAAAAATCATAAACGATATTGCAAAATAATAATATTATTAATAATAATTGTAATAACCACATTAATAAAAAAAGTCTTAGTACATAAAAGCAGTGAGGAAGATTAGAAGGGAACTGACGAACCATACGTGCTAGTCAACCTATTATGAAAATAAAATGTATGAATTCCTGGGCATGCAAACTTAAGGCGATCTTTACTTCGATTGATGTATTCGTTCTCATTTGATATTTGTCATACGGAATAAATGTCGTCCTAGATATACTTCAAAGACTGCATTAAGCGAACTTGAAGTGAAACTAACTTAGCCCATTTAATTAGGAGAAAGAAATGCCATGACAACTTGCCTGAAGGCAATTTTCAATAATAGGCGCCAAGACTTAATGGAACTACACCGAAAAAGAAAAGATTTATTCATCTCTCACAGCACCTAGCTAGCCTCGCTGTATCACGGTAGAATTTTTCATATACCAAAATGTCCACGGTCGCGTAGAATTACTCCAGAGCCTATTAAACGCCGCAAAAAAAGTACAGTTCAACCAGCCTGAACATCAGTTCTCGTGGATATTAGCCTTTCAGACATGCTAAACTACTCGACAGAGTAAATATACGTTGGAGCTGACATTACAATTAAAATAAACTGCTGTTCAGAACTTCAGTCCAATGAAGCCTCGTAAACAAATCCATTACGCAGAATGTAAAACAATTTGTTGCTCGGGTGTTCTGCCTGAACGAAAAAGAAATGTTGCAAAAACTAAGACAATTTTTTTGACAGGCAGGAAACATTTTATAACCTTTTACTGATCATCTTTATCGAAAGGTGTTTCTAAATAAAGCTCATTGTTGTAGGCTAAAAACTAAGCAAGGTTAAAAAAAAAAAAAAATCGAATTTAAGGTTATTGTCGTCCTCTTGAAACAGTATAGTTTTTTCTTTCTTACCTTGGAATTGAAAGCAGCAAACTAGAAGGCACAGTTTAATGTACAACTGAAAAGCCATCGTAATTCATGCACATCAGCTAATGGCTATCATGTAGTTACACAAGTGTACAGTACACATACAAATCTTGCATTTATTGAATATTTTTCCATCGTGAGCCAATAAACGGCAACTATTTTTGACAATTACGCACTTAGAAATCTAAGAAAAGACATAAGCAAAAGCTTAATTATCTATGTGGCGTTATAGATTGAAAAGAAACACGGGAAAATAACAGTAGGGTATCAAGGTGGTCGTCATGGAGACCAAGGATGGGGTGCGTAATGAGCAATAAATATGGCTGATATGGTCTATTTTTGTAAAAGGTCTCGGTTCAATACCCTCAAGCCGTCGATGTTACGATGTAGCCGGACAAATTTTCCATTCCCTATATATAATCATTATCGTCTCTTTTATTGCACGAAGATTAATTACATCTGCAGATACATAAATGAACTATGACGACGAAAGTCACTTAATATTGTCGCAGCTATGTAACGTTTAATATTAATGCATGTTGTGCACTTACCCTAAATTTATGTGTTATATAACCGAGAGAGACAAAATGCAAATGAGCGGCAGTTGGGACAAATACAGAAACAGCATCGTGGTTTGCTTGGTCGGCTGAGAAATGTAGTTGTTTGGATATTAAGGAACGGTTTTGCTTTGTTTTGTTTCTTTGGTTTTTTTTTTGTTTTTTTGTTTTTTTTGTTTTTCCTTTTCCTCTTTTTAACATGTCTTTGTGGTGCTGAAACTCAACATGTTTTAATGCGTGACTTTCTGTGAATACTCTTCAATTCGTTTACGAACAGACTCCCCAAGGTATTTTAATTAATCATTTCATTTAGAAGAGCAGTTTGTTTCACACAGCTTCAGAGCAGTACGGGGCAAAGTTGCTTTTAACAGTCTAAAATTTTATCACGTGGACAGCTCTTGTGTGTGCGGTAGATAAGGCCAGCAAAAAGCAAAGCGTTTTCGCGCGGAACTCGGCAGAACCATGATGACACGGTGTATCATATCTGAAGTCGTTACCATGGCTACAATTGAAATGCACTCAGCTGTCATTGTGCATGAATTAACAATGTCACACCGCAGGTGTTTAGTTAAAAATAAACTGGAATGAAAAAAAGTATCTAGGTACGAACATGCTGCGAAATGCCGGGTTTTATAACGTTGCCAGCCAACCCCGCGCTTTCAAAATCAGCTGACACGTATGTTGACGTTTTATTTAGGATTAGACAGCATTCAACTGTTAAGCACTCTTAGTTTCATTTTCAGTTGTAGCATTACAGTGAATGAAAAACACTGAAGCTATAGTAATCCCAGCATAGAAGCCTAGCTTGATGTTGATGTCGACTACGTAGTGGAGAGACACCGTGGACTTTCACCACACCATTCTCATAAAGGGCTGACTTAGAGTTTATTCGCGTCCAACGTTTTCAACAAAGACTGAAAGAAAAACGAACGAACGAACAAACAGAGAAACGAAAACGAAGAAAGGAAAAAGGACAATTCATCATTTCAATAAGTTTTGAAAAACGGGACCGGCATGTTTCTTCTGGTCATTTTGTTTGTACATTTGTAGCTCACATATCAAGCGATACTCTCATTTTGTTTGCTGTATTCTTCTGGTTATCTCGATCTTATCAGCTCATATAACTTAGTAACGTGCACAGTGCCACTTTAAAAAGACATTGCGTCTAGGATTGCCCTGGACCCTTTCTAAGACGAACGTTTGGCATCGAATTAGGAATAGACATTGAACTATTGCGAATATGGCAGACATGTCCTATCGCACATTTCAGTCAAAATCTGGCCAAAGGGGAACACATTCAACGATGAAACATTCTTTCCCGGTTTATCACGATTCTCATTTACATTTGTACCTGTACAGGTGTACTAGCGATTGTTAAAATGTTTCGCTATGGAAAGGGAATGCGTGCATTCAATAATAGCAAGTTGAGAAGGAAAATCGTGCACATCCTTCATCTCAGTGAGATATATTTTATCCACGAGACACTTAATTATACTCAGAAGTCCCTTACCGTGGCAACCCACGCCTCCCCTTGGCAAAATATTTAAAGAGCTGTAAAGAAAGATTATTTGCAAGTGCAGAAGATGTAGATTTACGAGGATCATCTCTTCGATTGATTCGTATTCGCGTTAGACATGTGGTTTGAATATCTTCGTAGATAGCCTTCTATGATTACGTTCAGTAAATTTGAGGCAATCCCAAGTTTACCTTGTGTGCATTTTGGCGAATGATATGCCATGACATTTTAAAACATTTTAAAATTCTAGGATGGCGCCGAGGCTAAATTAACTGCGACCACAAGAAAATCATGATTAATTCACTCCTAAGGTGATATATTTCCCCTTGTTATCTTGTGTCTCTGTATCACCGTAAAACTCAATATAAATTATCTAAATTTATCATTGGTCTTCTCAAAACACTGCAAAGTTGAAGAAATTTGGAGAAATTGATTTATCCTTGCCCTCGATCGATCTTCAACCATAAAATAGTTTAACTGCCGTATAGCTTAAAGATGAATGTCCAAAGTCACATACAATTACTCGAAAACTTATTACACACCGCAGAAATGTTAACCCAGGTTCAACATTTTTTTTCGTAGTTGTCAGCCGTTCAGACATATTTTCCAGTATATTTTAAACTATTCGCAAAAAATACACATTGCAGCGACAGTTTTAACTGTAAAGTAAAATAAACAGCCGTTCAAAACGTCAGTCCCATAAAGTTAAATTATTATGCAGCGTGTGAAACAATTTGTTACTTGGGCATTATATCTGAATTAACGACTGAAAACATGTTGCAAGACGATAATTTTCTAACAGGCAAGATATATTGTATTTTTTCTTGTCAGAAGGCGTTTCTAACTAAAGCGAATTTGTGTATTCTAAAAAAATATGCAAGGTTGAAAATTCGAATTTTAGGTTCATTGGTTACCATTGTAGTCTTCTTGAAACAGAAACGTTCTTCAGTTTTCTTACCTTGTAATTGAAACCAACAAACTAGAAGGCATACTTTAAAGTACAACTGAGGAGCCATCGCAATTCACATCACCTAATGCCGATCATTCAGCTACGCAAGTGATGCCAATGCACGAGGAAAGCTTGTTTTTATTGCATATGATTTATCCTTCGGGAGCCAATAAACGGCAACTGTTTTGAATATCTACGTTCCCAGACTTCTAAAAAAGACATAGCTAAACACTAATTTTTGTCTTGCGGCGTTATAAATTGAAAAGAAACACGGAAAAACCACTGCTGGATATCAATGTGGTCGTCATCTAGAACAAGGAGTGTGTAGTCAGCGGAAAATAAGTTGAGGCATGGTCTGTTTTTTTAAAGAGGTTTTGGATCAATCACCTCGAGCTATCAATGTTACGAGGTTGCCGGACAAATTTCCCATTCTTCACGGATAATCATTATCGTCACTTTTATCGTGCGAAAATTAATTACACATTCATATATATAAACGCACTATGTTGAATACTGATGACACAATGTTGACAGTTATGTATTGTTTATTAATGCATGTTATGCTCTTGCCCTGGGTTATGTGTTATATAATTAAAGGGCAGACAAAGTGGAAATTTGCGGCACTAGAAGCAAATAGTTATACAGAAGGTTTCGGATAAGTAATGCTTTGTTTTTTACCATTTAACGTATAATACACTTTTTCTTGGTTTTGTTTATTTTATTTTCTTCGTTTTAACGTGTTTCTATTATGCTCAAACTCAGCGTGTCTTAATGTATCACTTTCTGTCAAAACTTTTCAATTCGTTTTCCAACAGACTCCCCAAGACACATTAATTAATAATTTCATTTTAAGAGAGCCAGAGCAGTGTGTTTATCACGGCTTGTTGGAACAGCACGGAGCGAAGTTGCTTTTAACCTTCTACAATTTTTGCACGTGCTATCGTGTCCGGTAGATAAGGCCAATAAAAGCAAAGCACAATGTGGAGAAATTCGGCAAAACCATGACACGATGGATCATATTTTTAGTTGTTAACATGGCTACAACTGTAATCTACTTAGTTTTCATTGTGATTTCCAATGTCACATCGCAGATGTCTGGGTACGATAATGCTGCGAAATGCCGCCGGGTTAGAAAAGCTGCGCTTTCAAACTCAGTACACCTAGGCGTTGTTCAGAATTCTATGATGAACTTCGTTTGGCGAGATAAATATTTTTGTTTCTGTGTAAGTGGTCGTTGTCTTGGATTCATTTACGCTTTAGCCGTGCTATCTTTGAGACACGATGCACTTGGGAAATTTGGATAGCACTTAAGAAGCTAGAGTTGCCATTGGCCGAGACTCGAGAAGCTCTTACCTTCTTTCAATTTTCTGCTTACATGAGAACTCTCCCTGATGAGGTTTTGATTGAATTTAGACTAACTTATTGCAAGAGGATAGGGAAGAAAAAAAGATACGGTCGGGAAAAATTAAGTAACAAATAGTGTACGGTTATTACATCTTTCAATTCCTTCAGACCCTATTTTCTAAGGTGTGAAGTCTTAGTCACATCAATGTTTGGAAAACCTTTACTTAAGGAGATATTGAACTCATTCGAAGTTTTCAAGGAATACAATGTTCCACGAATAGAGGTTGCATCGGGGAAGGTAATAACCAAGTTAAAAAAGGACCATTTTTATTTGTTCACTATTTCAAGCAGATTCTGTTGAGCTTTGCTCGTGGCGCAGTATAAAGCAAGTTCCTAGAGCAAAAAACAGATAGTTAAGGAACAGCCATCAAAACTGAAACAAGGTAGGTGGTGGGGGAGGGGGATGGGTGGGACGGTTTATTATGAGTTAGAAATTCCATGGTAATATCTTCAGTGACTACTGAGACACTTCAGTAAAACTGATTGAAAGCACTGGTTTTTACGAGGTTGATTGAAATTAAAATGTCACGCCGTCAGAACATTTTATTTCTCCAAACCACCACTAAAGAACAGCGCAGCTCCTAGCGCTGTAAAAATCTTAAATTCAAAATTTTAACCCAATCTGGTAACCAGGTTACCGTTCATGGTGATCACGATTCGCATTTATCTATATGGGTGTTTATGTATATGCATGTACTGGAGACTTTTAGGATGCTTCGTTATGGAAAGGGAACAACAAATTATGAAGGAAAATCGTGCGTATCCCTACATCTCAATGTGCTTTTCAGTTTTATCTGTCTATCACTGATACTGTTCAGAAGGTCCCTACAGTGACAACAGATGCCGCCCATCCGGAAAGTTTTAAAAGAGCCGTGGAGAATTAATTAAGCTCCTTTGCAATTGCTGCATGGACCGCCCATGCAAACTTGCGAGAATCTTTTCTTTAGCTTCAGAGATTATGTTTAGCAAATTTAAGATGATATCAACTTAACTTTGTGCTCAATTTGGAGAATGATTTGCCATTGGGACTTGTCTGAAGGCCAAATAATGTATTATTCTAACATGGAACAGCTGCACAGCTGAATAAAGGGAACTACGCTAAAAACTATACTGATTTATTTATCTCCTGACCTTGAGATGATTCCTCGCTTTTTTATATCTTGTGTTTCGGTATCACGTTCTTTTTTTTTTTTTTTTTTTAATATATCAACATTATTGGTCCTTTCAAAACACTGCAAAGTTGAAGAAATTTAGAGATATTGATTGATTTAATCCTTGTCTCCGATCTACAACCAAGAGCCAGCTGTCAGCGTCACAAAAAAGTTGAATCAAGCTCAACATGTTTTAGTAGTCACCAGCCGTTCAGATAGATATATTATGTACATTTACGCATATTAAGCTACGCGACAGCGTAAATACACATTGCAGTGGGCGTGCTAAAAGCCGCCAAAATAACCGGTTGTTCAAAATTGAGTCAGTTGAAGCCACACAGACACACTTATTACCCAGCACATACATGCACGTAACACCTTCAACAATATAGAGAGATGTTGCAAAACGAGAATATTCTGCAGGCAAGAAAGTTTTCATCATTTTTGCGTGGTCATCTTTGTCGGAAAGTGTTTAAAGCGCATTTATGTAGACTAAAACATGGAGAAGGTTGAAAAATTAAATGGTCATTGGTTACCATTGTAGTTCATCTTGATTAGTATCTTAAGTATCAATGTTTTTCTTTCCTTGGAGTTGAAACCAGTAAACTAGAAGGCCTACTTTAAAGTACAACTGGAAAGTCATCGTAGTTCACATCACCTAACGGCGATCATGCAGGTTTTTACACAAGTGCACAATGCATATGAAAAGCTTGCATTTGCTAAATATGGTTCAGTGCTCCTTCGTGAGCCAATTAACGCAACTGTTTTGATCGAATATGCACACACTCAGACATTAAAATAATTTATTCATGTAGCGTTGTAAATTGAAAAGAAGCCCGCGAACCCACCGCAGGGTATCAAAGTGAGAACGAGAAGGTGGTGCGTAATCGGCTTTAAATATGCCGAAAATGGCGGGTCTAATTTTATGAAAAGTTCTGGATCAATACCCTCCAGCTATAAATATCACCGCGTAGCCGGACAAATTCAAATTCTCCATAGATAATCATCATCGTCAATTTTATGGTCCAAAAATCATTTTACTGCAGCCACATGCACGTACTATCACGGAGAATACTGATGATGAAAGCTTCATAATATCCACAGTTATGAAGAGTTTAAAAATGTATGTTATGCTCTTGTCCTCAGGTTATGTGTTCTATAAAGAGACAGATAAAGTTCAAAATTAGCCGCAGGTCGACGATGCAAATATAGAAACAGTATCGTGGTCTGTGTTTATGTCAGTGTATTTGTAAGCATTAGATTCGCTTTGTTTAGTTTTGCTTTTCTATTTTTCCATTTCTTTTTTTAACACTTCTTTGTGATGCTGAAACGCAGCATGTTTTAATGCATCACTTTCTGTGAATACTCTTCAATCCGCCGGTAACAAACAGACTGCTAAAAGTACTTGAATTAATCACTTGATTTTCAGAGCGGTCTGTTTAACACGGCTTGAATTTGAGAGCAGTATGCGGCAAAGGTGCTTAACGGTCTACCAGTGTTAGCTTGTGCACAGCTCTTATCGTGTCTGGTAGATTAGGCTAATAAAAACAGAAGCAGAATCGCAGACAGAACCATTGAAACGTTAGATCATATTTTTAGTCGTTACCTTGATTACAGTTGCAATCCACTTAGCTGCCCAAATGGATGTACACTATCACATAGCTAGCAGGTGCCTGGATACTGTAATGCCGAGTTTTTTTTTACAGCATTGAATTGCTGGCAAAGCGACCTTATCAAACTACGTTAAACTAAGTTATACGTGACTCATAGTGCAATATATGATTCGCGAGAGAACTTATTTTTCCATTGGCGACGATATATCCTTTTAGCTGTGTGTCAACAAGTTATGATGCACTAGGAAGATTTGGAGAGTGTTAAAAGCAACTAGAATTTCCCTCGGCGACGCCTCGAGCAACACTTACGCTTCTTCTGTGCATTCCAAGCTGCCGTTTTGGATCATAACTTTCGCTAATAAAAACAAAGTCTTTAGTGTATTGCTTAAATGTTTGCAAGAAAATATGAAACAAAGGGCCAGAGCAAAGGCTTAGGGAAATGAGACACATTAGATCAAGTACAACATGATTATTGCATCTAGATATCTTTCAGCTCTTATTAATGATATCAATGTTTGGAAAACTTTTTCCCATGGAGATATGTTGGGTCGTCGCTCAATGTGCAAGGTACATCTAAGTTATAGCAACGATCAGTAAAGCCAAATTAATCATCGATCCTGTGGCGCTTAGTTCTGCTTTCCCAAGTCAATATTTCAAACAACGTGTGCCGGGTTCTAGGCAGACTAATATTAGCTATACTTTTTAATAAATTATACACGGGTTAAAGCATACATTCCGATACTTGTTAATTATTGGCCATTGAAAGTTTATAATTTATAATGCACGGGTACATTAATTGTGTTAGGTTCTGACGGGGCTGGGGATGGTATTCGGAGCTATTCTGATACCGCCACCTCCCCCTTTTAATCTCAATTGATAGCGGTGTTAGTTCTGAGGTAAAGTTCCTCGTTGGAAATGATTCTCGGCCAGAAGATCCTGAAGATTTCTCCAAAAAAATCTTGTATCTCCAATACATCTGTCATGATTTGCGTAACCTTCCAAGAGTCTGCACCACATAGAAGGACTGAGGGAACGGTGCGCTAAAAAAATCCTGAGGGATGCAGGGGTAACGAGAGACCGCATAATGAATATATAGAAGGGGACAGCGTGGGACCGGGTCTGGGCGGGGGGGGGGGGGGGGCATTCTCTGTACCCTGAATCACGACAAACAAAAAGGTTAACTTTATTTGGGAGACTTTTATTAGCCATTTGCAACAATAAATGGGAAAGTGATGTTATTCCAAAGCTGTTGTTATGACTAACTTCTAAACGACAAAGTTTGTTAATTATCTTCACCTCTGACCGGGACTCAGTGAACTGCTAAACTAAAAGCAATGCAAAGTTTCAACTGTTTTTGTTCGTGAGTGTTCTTCGGAGAGAAAAACTGGTTGGCTAATCGTTATACTACACAAACGTAAAAAATCGTCATATCATAATCATTGACACACTGATTAATAAGCGTTAAGTTTTACTGACAGCTAGATAACACATGTCCAAATTCTTAACAAACAGCAAGTAAATAAAACTAAAGGCGTTAATCGTTTTTATGATTTGTCTGTTTGATTTGTCTTATTTGTCTTGTCTAACGAGCTGATGTCGTTATCAGATGGGGCGTCATTGGTTATAGTGGACGTAGGGGAGGATATTACTAACACACACTAAAATTATGGCCTAGATTGTCCGATAATGCCAATACAGGGGAGGATATATTTAAATGAAGCAATTACTTATCTCCCTAGCAAAATCTTGTAGTATTATCTCCTCCCAGTAGAGTTCATGGCTCCTGATTTGACAATCTTGCAGAGCGAGAGAGACAACGGGTATATAATGAAATCTAAATTTACAGACATCCGCGTTCGAAATGCGACTATTAGAATGGACATGGTCGGTCACACCGCTATCGGTATAATTTATAAAATCACAAAAATTACGCTATTATATAAAATTACGCCGCGCAATGCTGACGGAATATCTACCTTAATTAAGTTCGACCTTTTATCATTATTTTCTACTTTTAACAAACACGAATTGCTTCTTCGGATGGTTATCAATCATTCAAATTGGCTGATCCTTGTTGTATCCATCATTGATAGAACCAGCAACGACTTCCATTTCCAACTTCGATTTTTCTCTAGGGGAAGGGGTAACGCGCTTGGGAATTCTGCAAAGCATATGCGAAATTGAAAAATAAAGTGAATGTTACATAACTAATAAGATGTAAGAATTTTAAGCATATGCATGTTCATCTTTGCACCTATATCTCCTTAGACATTTTAGTTTATAGTCAAAAGATGCATTTTGACCCGCCTTTCTCGTTCCCTAAGATGAAGATACAAAATAAAAAAAAAAAAAATAATATAAATATACAACCCCATCCCACGTTTTGACTTTAATAAAGTGATTTAAATTGATTTGATCGGGCCGCTGCTCATCTATACTTTAACTCCTTTCCTGAAGTGTAGAGAAGCACTTCGAGAGAAAATTAACTTGCATTGCCCAAGAGCATAGCTCATGGGTCCACCCAGGGATCTACCCGTATTCTAATGTAATTACCATCAGACTTCCGAGCCTAACAGGACATGAAGCATCACTCCTCACAAAATTGTACAAAAATCATTGCATTGTTATTAGGCCTGCATCAAATCGTCAAATCTCTCATTGATTGATTTCTCGTAAATGTAACAAATGTTGTAAAGATCACCAGTTTTGTCCCACCTGTTTTTTGGGTTACTGCATTTCCATATGATTATAACAGTAATGATAATGACCAACAGCCCGCCGGCTACGGAACCCGCAATGATGTAAGGCATCTTGTTAGAGTCTTTTTCAGTGGGCTTAGATGGAGCTACTGTTGATGTTACCGCTGTTGATGTTTCAGCGACGAAGGTTCGCACGCTCGAAATGTTACCATCAATGGAGTTTGAAATGTCTGCAATAGCCCCTTTAACAATTGAAACGAGGTTGTCTTTCGAGATGGCGTCAACATTGGAAGTTCCGGGTAGAAATTGCAAGTAGAATGCTAAGCTTGCCAGTAGAGGGTTCGTAGAAATCTGTTTTGGGTAGCCTGGAAGAATGTGAACTTGGTCTTCTGTGAAGATGATGTAGGAAGCTGCTCTCTTACGGCGAGCGCTGCACAAGGGGTAGAAAAAGAAAACATGAACTACCACATCACCGATTCACTGTGATTTCTCTGTTGTCTTTTGTCTGATTCTTTTTCTTTCTCATTTTTTCTGATCATTTTTGCAGACGATTTTCTTTGCCAATATTCAAGCCGAGCTACTTTGTTTCTTTCGGGACTACGTTTAAACACTGAGGATGAACAGTACTCTCAAAACTTTGCTTCCTTTGGAATCGGCAATAATACATCAACAATGCAAAAGCCACGATCTCACATAATTAAATAAGATTTTTTTAAAAGTGATAACCGTGGAAAAATATGAACAAAGCGAATGAATGAAAGACAATGCAGACGCATTTACAGATGAACGCACGAAGAAACATCAAAGTGAATGGATGAGCCGAACAAAAGCAGAAAAATGTACCTGGTAGATGTCGATCTGCAGTCGTCCGTTTCTGAACAGTGCTTGGTTGCTGCCGTTGCAACTGCAGCCTTGAATGCTTCTTGTAGAGGTTGGTTCCACTGAAAAGGAATAGCAAAGAATATCCAAGACAGATCTCTAAAATGGGGCACCTGTCACGACTGCGACAATTATATGGCGTGAAGCGTTTTATTTACTCAGTACCCCAAATTTCAATTTCAGGTTCCGGGTTGTGAAAAACAATCGACAATTTAACTAACTTACAATGCAGTTTTACTGCAGCTAAGGAATATGCCTGCTTGGGAAGCGTTTTGTGGACACGGGCTTCATCTGCATCCAGATTTCATCCCTTCCGCTGGAGCAGTGAATAAATCATTTTACTATATGGCTAGCTCCGTGAGCGAGCAAGATGAACCGAGTTCTGCGCTGTAATTGGCTACTCGAGCGGGCACGATGACGCTATCTTGCCCATTCGGGATTACACACTGTGGCTAAGAAGAAAGTAGTGTTCTTTTCCATAAAATAAACCCTTTGCGTGTTTATGTACCTCGACTCCGTCTCAGCCCATAGAAACGCAAAAAAAAAAAAAAAAATGAACTTGGCCAATATCCAGTTATCTTGACCTCACGCTTGGTCAACAACCCATACATACAAAAAAACGAGAAAATATTATCCAACCTGAGACACATTTAACCCCTGTATCTCCAACTCGACAGACTGGCTTCTCACCTCGTCGGATGGTGTTCGCGGTTCTTCGGCAGGGGGAGGTGGAGGAGGTTCAGCTCCTTTTTCAAGTCCTTTTGACAAATACACAAACATGTACTTAAAAACTAGTCTCTGTATATTGACACAAGTTTATTAAACATAGTAACTCAGAACACTACAAGTCATGTTTAGTTCGTCTGATATGAAGAATGCACAAAGGGGTATACACTTTCCTTATCTAGCGATTAAGGCAAGTCTTGTCGAGTGCGACTAACAAACATATGACAACACAATGGGAACAAACTCAATCGAGCAGTTAATGGCGTCGTCCTCACCGATTAAAAAGACATAAAACACGACAGCATGGATATCTTCACGAGTAAACAAAATATAAAACACTGAGAAATAAGTGGACGAATCCTAGTATTTAGAGCAAATTATCGTCATCGATTGTGTCAAGAAAGTTTGCTTTTTTTCGTGTTATTCATTGCATTGGACTCACCTTGGCATTTGTTGTCAATCCAATACAGTCCTTCCCCACAAACACACTTGTAAGAGCCAGGTTTGTTTTCGCATTGCATGGATTCATCTTCGCACTTATAGGTGAACAGCAAACACTCGTCGATATCTGTGGTAAGGATATTATAACATTTGATTGAGTTCAGAAATCAGAGGCGGCTCTAGACAGGCCAAAAAACATCCTTTACACAAATGAGATTACGATCATAACCATACCGTTTTTCTTTTTCTTTTTCGTTTTTTTTTTTGTTCTTATAGAGCAAAACGAAGGGGCTGGGAGAAGGGAAAGGGGGGGGGGGGGGGGAGGGATTGATAGAAATTATTTGTTGTAAAATATAGCGTTTTAGTGGCGTAGAGGGTTTCGCCAGCTGTCTGATTAGAGCAGATCATTCATCTAATCTGAAACTCTGAAGGGTAGCACATGAGGCTTCTTGCAATCGTAATTTACCGTTGCAAGTGAAGCCATCAGCATCGAGTTCATAACCATCCACACATGAGCAGACATAGCCTCCGTCGGTATTATCACATCGTTGGACGCAGCTGTTCAAATCACGAGTTTGACACTCGTCTTTATCTGAAAGAAAAAAAAAGGAAGAAAAAAAAATTATTTAGAGAGTCCCTGTCTAACAAAAAAAAATTTGGTCCGTTTATTTCAATAAAGATATCTTTTAGAGTTCCTTTATATCTAGCTTCAGAGTTGTCAGATACAGGTACTTTGGCAAGTGCACTTGTTTGAAGAATTTGCTTTCTTTGGTATTTTTTCAAATTGTTTTCAATCTCGCAGGAGCGGGGGTGGGGGTGGGGGTGGTTAGTTGGAGATCCTCGTTTCGTTGAGTTGGCTACATCGAAAGTTTACTTTTCGTAGATAGCTTGCTATTTCGTTTAAAAGATGATGTTAATGTTATGCGTATGCGCTGCTATGGGCCAGTGACGTCATCCAACATGGCGGACTTATTAAGATTTTTTACTTTTTCCACTGTACTTCTCGTTTTTACCCCGAAAATTTAAAGTTTTACACAAAAAATACCCTTTTCGACAGCTCATGTAAAGGATGCTCACTATATCATTATGTTACTTTATAACTACCGTAAATCCTCGAATTAGCGCCCCTCCCCCTCGAATAAGCGCCCTCCGTCCTCTCCTAAATTTAAAATAAGCGCCCCGGGCGCTAATTCGAGGATTTACGGTAATTCTGGCCCAGAACATGGCTCTGACAGCTTACAATATTACATTTTAATAAGCTTTATTCTTTCGCAGCTCATACGCAACCATTCAACCTTAACTCACTTGTCATGTGAGATCTCCTACCACTATAACTAGGAAGATTTAAACCAATTTTCAGCAAATTATCTCAACGAAAAGCTACTGAAATGGATAGTGGCCCAGAGAAAATCCTCTTGACAAAATTTAAAAAAGTACAAGGGGAGGCATTCACCGCCCCCCCCTCCCTCCTTCGTATATCCTAGGGTTAATTAACACACCACCTACCTGTAGTGTTTGTAAGGTACATTTCGGTGCATCATGCATAATATACTTAAGCGCGCAATGTAAGTTGGGAAGTTGATTATTAAAGCAGTATGGCGGACTTCTAGATTGGATTCGTGTGTCGTATCCGTTCATTGCAATAATCCAGTTCCATCGGTTGTGGAACGTGACATCTGGCGACGAGGATTGAAGTTGCAACTGCCCAGATCATGGCGTCAATAAAGATAGACGATTTGACGAGTGTAAAACCCTTCGACCCACATGGTGAACCTTCATGCGTGGGAAGGCGATGGCAGCGTTGGTTGAAAAGTTTCTCGATGCATGCCGACAGCAAAGGCCTGCTCATCGAAGTGGATAAAGCGGATAATAAAATCCAGAGGAGAGCTTTACTCCTTCGTTCTGCTGGCGAAGCTGTTCAAGAAATTTTCGAAACGTTGACGGACACAGGCGAGGCGAAAGATTACGAAAAAGCGGTGAAGGCTTTGAACGATTATTTCATTCCAAAGGTAAATTCGACTTACCACAATCACCTGTTCTGCAGCATGGAACAACAGGACGGCGAAACTGTGGCTCAGTTCATGACGCGATTGAGGCAAGTGGTCAAGGACTGTGACTACGGCGAACAAGCCGAAAACCAGATTCGTAATCAAGTCGTGCAGAGATGTAAATCACATGAATTAAGGAAGAAACTATTGGAAAAAGGTGAGAAATTAACCTTAGAGCTGTTACCTTCGACGGCAGCAAATCACGAGCGAGTTTAATCACAGCTGGAGAATATGGAAGGCAGAAAGGATGTAAATTTGGTCCGCGACAAGCAGGAAGACAAAGAGAACGAGTCTGTAAAGCGAGCATGCTACAGATGTGGAAAAGTAGGACATTTTGGACGAGACTCTGAATGCCCTGCGAAAGGAAAAACTTGCTATAAGTGTGGAGGAGCTGACCATTTTGGTTCGCAGTGTAGAACGAAAACAGCCAAACTTCCCAAACCTAGACGGGAGGAGAAGACAAAAGGAAAGAAAAAGAAGAAGTCAGTCAGGTATGTGGGAAGTGAAAGAGATGAAGATGAGTATGCATTTACTGTGAATTCCGCTACACCTCCTGAGAAAATAGATGTGACTGTGGGCGGAGTTGTAGTTGCAATGCTGATTGATTCGGGTGCGAGCACCAATGTGATTGACAAAAACCTGTGGTCAAAGTTAAAGCAAGACAAGATTAAGTGTGTGTCGAGAAAGAGTGATAAGAAGCTTTATGCGTATGGCAGTAAACAGCCGCTGAACGTTCTAGGAACATTCTTAGCACTGGCAAGAGTAGAGGGAAAAGAAACCGAAGCCGAATTTGTCGTTATTAATGGTGAAGGGGCGGCACTGCTTGGAAGAGAAATTGCCATACAGCCAGGCGTGTTGAAATTAGGAACCCGGATCTGCACTGTGACATCTAGTGAGACAATCATGTCCGATTACAAAGAAATCTTTGAAGGGGTGGGAAAGTTAAAGAATTACCAAGTTAAGTTGCATGTGAATCCGGGTGTACCTCCTGTGGCGCAACCAGTCAGGCGCACCCCATTTAGTCTTCGAGACAAGGTTAAGGAAAAGATTGAAGAACTGGTAGCCATGGACATAATTGAACCGGTAGAGGGCCCGACCCCGTGGGTTAGTCCAGTTGTAGTAGTCCCAAGGCAGAATGACGAAATACGCCTTTGTGTAGACATGTGAAGGGCTAATGAAGCCATTATCAGAGAACGTTATCCCATACCCACAGTGGACGAAGTGCTGCAAAACCTCAACCAAAGCACAGTGTTAGTAAACTGGATTTAAAATGGGGTTATCACCAATTAGAACTTCATCCAGATTCCAGAAGTATCACAACGTTCATTACACATTGTGGTCTATACCAGTACAAGCGACTTATGTTTGGGATAAGCTCAGCTCCAGAAGTGTACCAGCATGTCATTCAGCAATCATTGCAAGGCTGTGAAGGTGTTGCCAACATCTCAGATGATATCATTATTCATGGGAAGAACACTGAAGAACATGACAGATGATTGCAGCGAGTTTTGGAGAGGCTGAAAGAGAAGAATCTCACGCTGAATGCAGAGAAGTGCAGGTTCCACATGACCCAGATGGTGTTCATGGGACTGGTGTTAAGCGACAATGGTATTGGCCCTGCGGAAGACAAGGTAAAAGGGATCGTTGATGCAAGAGAACCGCAGAGCGCATCAGAAGTCAGAAGCTTTCTGGGACTGGCAAACTACAATGCTCGTTTCATTCCGGACTTTGTTACGATCGGAGAGCCATTGCGCAGATTAACCAAAAAGGGTGTCCGTTTCGAGTTTGGAGAAGAGCAGAAGGACGCATTCAGTGAGCCTAAGAGGAGGCTATCAAGTGCAGAAACTCTTGGTTACTTTGATAAAAATGCCAAGACACTAATCATATCAGACGCAAGCCCGGTAGGCCTCGGTGCGATCCTCATCCAGGAGCAGCAAGGCAGGAAAAGAGTCATTAGTTACGTAAGCAAGAATCTAAGCGATGAGGAAAAGCCTTATTCGCAAACGGAAAAAGAAGCCTTGGCTGTTGTATGGGCATGTGAACGATTCCATGTGTACCTTTACGGCATTGAATTTGAACTGTACACCGATTACAAACCGTTGGAAACAATCTACTCAAGCAGATCGAAGCCGTGTGCACGAATCGAAAGATGGATCTTGCGATTACAGCCATACAAGTTCCAAGTCAAATACCTACCTGGAGAGCAGAATATTGCCGATCCGTTGTCACGCTTATTGCATGCGAACGAGCAAGCAGAATCTTCATCAGCCCACAAGTTGTCAGATGAATTTGTCAGGTTTGTCGCAGTAACTGCCACTCCTCAAGCGATGACAACACGTGAAATTGAAGAAGCCTCATCAAAGGACAGAGAGTTCGTGGAATTGCGTCAGCACATTAAAGATGGAAACTGGAAAGGTGATCAGCACAAGCAGTACATACCAGTATGTGGCGAACTGTGTGTTATTGGCAAGTTAATTCTTCGAGGTACCAGGATCGTCATTCCGAGCAAGTTGAGACCTCGAGTACTGAGCCTTGCCCATGAAGGACATCCAGGAATTGTCAGTATGAAGCAGAGATTGTGATCAAAGGTATGGTGGCCTGGGATTGACAAGGACGCCGAGAAGTTTTGCAGAACCTGTCATGGCTGTCAGCTTGTAAGCAGTCCGGCAAACCCAGAGCCAATCAAGTCAACCCCATTACCAAGTAGCCCATGGCAAGATTTGGCCATAGACCTATTAGGCCCATTACCATCAGGAGAATCTGTCTTAGTCATCGTTGATTACTTCAGCAGGTACTATGAAGTGGAAGTCATGCGTTCGACAACATCAATGAAAGTCATAGAGTGTTTGGATAAAATCTTCACCACACATGGACTACTCAATCACTTCGAAGCGACAATGGTCCACAGTTCAGATCAGAAGTGTTTGAGCGGTATTTGGAGGATAACGGCATAGAGCACAGGAAGACCACACCATTGTGGCCACAAGCGAACGGCGAGGTGGAAAAACAAAACAAGTCCCTCCTCAAGAGAATGAAAATAGCTCAAGCTGAGGGAAAAGAATGGAAGAAGGAAGTTCGCAAGTATTTGGTAGCATATAGGTCAACCCCTCGTACTACCACAGGTGTGAGTCCAGCAGAACTCTTGTTTGGCAGGAAGATGCGTACTAAATTACCTGAATTGAGAGAGGAGAGCATAGAGAGTGAGATGCGAGACCGAGATGGCGAAATGAAAGCCAAAGCTAAACACTATGCAGACAAGAAGAGGAGTGCCCAGGAGTCAGACCTAGCTCCAGGTGACAAAGTCTTAGTAAAACAAGAGCGCAAAAACAAGTTGTCAACACCATTTGGTTCTGAGCCTTATGATGTTGTAACCAAAACTGGGAACAGTGTTGTCGTTGAATCACCAGAAGGCGTTCAACTTATGCGAAACACAACCCATATAAAGAAGTTCGAGGAAGCATCACAGAATCCCGAGGAAACAACTCCATTGCTTGATGTTGCTGATCCTGTAGAACCGGAAGCAGAACGAGAAAACCTGAGCAGCCCGGTTATGACGAGACCAGCAAGGGCTAGGAAACTGCCGGAAAGATTTAAAGACTTTGTTATGACCTGAGTGTCATTGTTAAGGACTCTGTTTTGACTTGAATGGTATTGTTAGAAACTTTGTTATGACTTGATGTCATTATTGACTGTTACAGTTCAAAAGAGGAGAATTAATAATTTTTATGGCCAGCCGTTTTGTGAGTTTAAGTCGTACTAGGTTTTTAGTTGACTTTCAATTGTGTTGACATTTCCTTAAGATCATAGTGGTTATACTGAAAAAGGAAGGGATGTAGTGTTTCGGTGCATCATACATAATATACTTAAGCGCGCAATGTAAGTTGGGAAGTTGATTATTAAAGCAGCATGGCGAACTTCTAGATTAAATTCGTGTGTCGTATCCGTTCATTGCAATAATCCAGTTCCATCGGTTGTGGAACGTGACACTACCTTTGCATGTTTTTCCATCCTGTTGTAAAGCATATCCGTTATTGCAAGCACACTTTTCCTTTCCATCAGATAAGAGGCAGATGTCGTCGCAGCCAATGGAATTTTCTTGACAAGGGTACTTGGCTAAAAAAAAAAAAAATTAAAGGAGAATATTTATTTTGTAATGATTTTTTTTCTATTATATCCATTCCGGAAGACCTGTTAAGTGAAGTAGCGTACCGAACGCATTGCAAACTGTCACAAATGGTCGGAAATGGTTCTTGATAACCCTGTAATGGCAATAAACTCTGTTTATAATTAAACAGTGCCTATCGAGCCCAATATAGCCATCACTGTTAACTGCGTGGCATTTTTTAATTTTCATTTATAATATAGATAGGACTCTGCGCGCGCTCTGATTGGTCAAAAACCCATGTTTTTTTTTCAGAGTATATAAAATAACTGAAATACTACGCACACTCTGATTGGTCAATGCAGTTGCTAAACCTATGTTTTATTGTACCGGTAAACCACGGTTACCGATCTATGGCAGCTCTACGCGGGAATTAGAGAACTCCGAACTCTTTCGATAACAAAAGTAATAATCAGTTTTGCGTTTCACTGGCTGAGAATATCTTTTCATTCAACATAGCATTTTTTCAAGGAAAAAAAAAGGACCAGAAGCTGGTCGTCATATAAAGCTTTATCTGTTTTTTCCACGGCAAAAATTTTACGTCGACTCCGGTTACGCTTGAGATTAAAATTGAGGAAGTTTTAAACACTTTTTTCGGTGCTTTCCACGGCCTGTGGAGGACGGAGTCAGCTGGGCTTGACTGATCAATTTGGGGTGTTAAAAAAGCAGGGAAAAGATTTCTTTCTATCAGAAATTTTAAGTGTAAATTCAATGCATGCATGCATAACACGATAAATGAATCTGGTTTCCATAAGCTTAGCTTTCAAGCAATAGTTTTCATATCGCAGTGTTTCTGTAATTAACCTTTATTCCGTTCGCAAAACTTTGGAAAGTTATCGTTAAACAATGCGTTGAATCACTTCGCCGAGCTCATGAACTTTGGCAAACTTGCAAACTTTTCGTACAGCCTTTTACTTTCGTGATCACCGATTCCACCTACGAATCCCTGCATTTCCCCGTCAGAATACTTTTCAGTTAATTAATATTATTTTTGCCTTGCACCGATAACCTTTTCCTTTCCTTTCTTAAATCTTGGAGTGAAATGTTTTCGTCGCTTTGCTCTGCGGATTTCGTGTCCGGCGCCCAGTCTGTGCTTTCATTCTTTCAGTCACTGTGATTGGTTTGTCGCGTCATGTCATGAATTTGATGAGAATAAGCAACTTGATCACGAAAGTAAAATAAATTTCCTTCTCATTGACAAGCTTTTTCCATAGTTATTACATAAAAGCGATAGACCACTCTTTCTATGGGTTTACCGGCGCAATAAACCACCTGTGATGTTGGGAGAACACTCGAAAAGCCTGTAAATCACTCGCCTAACGGCTCGTGATTTGCAAGCTTTTCTCGTGTTGTCCCAACATCCTGCGTGGTTTATTTCCTCAGTAAACCCATAGAAAGAGTGGTCTATTGCTTAAATAGGACATAGAAAAGGCGTGTTTTATTGTTTTTCGCGACATTACCTCTATATCATAAAGCAAATGATGAAGCCTGAGCCGTGTATTACAATGTGATAAAACACTCCGGACATTTGAGAACACTCGAGAAATGTAGAAAACACTCGCCTGCGGCTCGTGTTTTCCTCATTTCCCTCGTGTTCTGAAATGCCCGTCGAGTTTTATCAGTGTAATACACGGCTTAGGTTTCTTTATTTGTTAATCCAAGTATTACAAGTTTAATCTTTTAACAGAACATAAAATTAAAAACGAATATTGTCTAGACTGTTTACCGCCTCTCTATTTTGGCTTTTCAAAGCACGCGAAAAAAAAAAAAAAAAAAAAAAAAAAAGAAAAGAAAAGAAAGAAAGAAAGAAAGAAAACAACACAAAAGAAAACAAAAGTGAATGCGAAACGCGAGGGGTGCGCTGGCGTCCAGTTCTCTCGCGATTCTATCCGCGCGATCAGAAGTCTAAGTATTGTCAAGAGATTATAATTTCTTGGTATTGTCAAGTATATTTTTCTTTGTAAGGTAACATGTGAACCTTTGCTCTTTACGATGCCGTTCAATACTTTTTAACAGAACTCACCTACGCAATTCTTTGGATTAGCGGGTTCCACTTTAAATTCTGCATCACATTTGCAGTTGTATGAACCCTCTGTATTCTCGCAAATCTGCATACAGCCTCCTCTCCCAGACCTACATTCATCTATGTCTGCAATAAGAGATCAGGGTGAGTAGGTATGTTACCTTAACTTGAATGGAAAAAAAGGAAAGAGGAAATAAAATAGAAGAAGAAGAAGAAGAAGAAGAAGAAGAAGAAGAAGAATATATAGCTTAATTGTTAACATTTAAAATGCAGTATGATCTGAAGCGTCTTCCACCGCGTAACATCACTAATAAGTATTTGAGTTCGCCAGCCAGTTTGGGTAATGATCAGAACAGTACTTTTATGGAGCGGAGCAGAGCAGAGCAGAGCAGAGCAGCGCAAATCAGAGCAGAGCAGGGCAGGGCAGAGCAGAGCAGAGCAGAGCAGAGCAGAGCAGAGCAGAGCAGAGCAGAGCAGAGCAGAGCAGAGCAGAGCAGAGCAGAGCAGAGCAGAGCAGAGCAGAGCAGAGCAGAGCAGAGCAGAGCAGAGCAGAGCAGAGTACAGCAGAGTAGAGTAGATTAGATTAGAGTTGCGTAGTATAGAGTAGAGTAGAGCAGAGCAGAGGATAGTATAACAATGAATCGATCTTTCTAAACAGCTGCAATATATGCTCACCATCACAACTCTTCTTGTCCAGAGGGTTTAGAAGGTATCCAGCATCGCAGTCACACTCAAATGATCCGTGATTGTTCAAGCAGTTTTGTCCACAGCCTCCGTTATTGGTCGCACATTCGTCAATATCTGAAGCGTTTTAAGCACAACATGAACTTCTACATATGTACAACAATTAAATGATTAGCTATGGGGTTTGAGTTGTGAAAAGTGGAGCGTTCATCGACTATACACAGTGCAACTGTAAGTCGTGACATGGTAATGTTGGGGTCCCAATTACATCTTCAAGGGTTCCTTCAATTCTCGTTCTCATAAGACATATCAAAATAATTTTGCTTTACTTTCAGTAAATATCTCTCAACTTTCTCTTGCAGATGAGATGATTTGCCGTTTGTGATGTACTGTGACGTCACATACTATTAAAATAAACTAGAAAAATGAACACAGAAAAATTCGATATTTGGTTTCACGGGTATGGCAAAATGTGGTTGTTACGGCGAAAACCATCGAAGTTTCCGCGATGGATAAAGAAACAAGTTAAGTCGCGACTAGCGTTCTTCTTGGCAAGACCGCAGCTTTAGAGTTTTAATTTCAAGCGCGACACACAGGTACATAACCGCTAAGAAAACGATGAAAAAATTTCGTACAGACCCAAGGTTTTTGAAGGACCATTCGTATCCCTAAATCAAACCCATTTCAAAAACACCTTGATCGGGCGAGGAGAAGGGGATCGGGGGGGGGGAGGGGGGGAGGGCGCAGGTGGCGAGGGAAATTGCCATCCGTTACCTGTACATTCGACTCCATCTCCTATCAACCCATCCGGACAAGGACCACAAACGAAGCCTGACTCGTTAGCAGGTGGCTTTAAATCGATGCACTGGACCCCCGGATAGCATGGTTGGAAATTTTCCTCGCATGCATCTAGGTCCGCCTCGCAAAATGTGCCGGTATAACCATATTGACACACACACGAAAGTACATTGAACCTTGCACCACTGTTATCTGCGTAATTTTCATCTATAGGTACACACGTTCCTTGATTGTGACAAGCGCAAACGTTTATTACTGGTCGCAGTACGGTTGCTTGCTTGGAATCATCAGCTACCACAAACTCTATGTCAATCTGTAAAAAATAAGAAAAAAAAACGACATTTCAAAAGATTCCAGCTCTAAAAATTATTCTTAACCTATAACTTGAATCTTGGGTATACAGCTACATGTGCATGGTTACTCCCCCGCTGATGACAGTCTATTAAATTTTAGGAATCACATAAATAAACCATTTGACAGCGCTAATAAGAGTTATTGAATATGGGATTTCCATCGACGTTTATGTTATTGGTCACGCGATGTATTTTTTTTTATCAACGCATAGCTCTTATTAAATAAGTTAGGGAGATGAAATGAAACATGCCGGCGAAGGGGAGTTGAAGAGAGTAAAACGTCGCACCCAAAATAGGACCCACGTATTAACTAACGGCAGAACGCGTACGATCTAAAATGGAGCAATAAACGCAGGCACTACTGTCGTGTATTGCCCAATCATCATCATCATCATCATCATCATCATCATCATCATTACTGTCATAAAAAGAAAAAAATCTTTAACATTGCGATGATGAACGTTTGTAGCCTTTTTACTACCACTTCAGTTTTGAGTAGTTACCTCTTCGGTGGTTACGTTCCAAGTCAGCGTCACGGACGATACATTAGTTGTTAATTTGGCACCTTTCGGTGGACTTCCGGAGACATTGAAGGTCATGGGATCACCGTTGGGATCTTCTGCAGTGACAGTTATGCTGACCGTTGTGTTGACAGTCAAATTAAGTTCGGAAGGCCCAGAGAGAATCTTGGGTGGGAAATTATCTAAAAGAGTAAAAAGTGTAGGAATACACGCAGTGGTGCCATACTTCAGTTTTGTAAATATTTTCTGAAAGGACTACCGGGTTGCTTTTATAACACGGGATACTCTCTCTCACCCTGAACTCCCCCCCCCCCCTTCTTCTTTTTTTTTTCCTCGTCGCTTGCCACGGCTATGCTCCTCTATCGATTTTATTACACTTTTTCATCGTGGCAATGCAATATACATTTATTGAAGCACGTCATAATATCAAAACTCTAAAATTATTTGAAATTTCACAAAAGGTCTTATCCAATCAAACAATGAGCATTGTTAAGATGTTAATATTTTGGGAAATTTTTTAATAACTTGGAAAAAATGGCTTACGTGTATATGTTTTAGAGGGTCTGGTTGGGTTTGCTGGAATCTCACTTATATCAGCTAAAATTTCGGCTTTTTCTCTGTTATCAGACCGTTTCAGCCCATCCTTCAGCAATTAGTAAAATTTACAAATTCAGTTCTCAATCATAACCTAAAAATCGGCAGATTCCTCAGTTGACGCGGGTAAAATTCAGTTGTCAGCTAAGCCCCATTCAATCTTCGTTTCAAGATATAGTTTTAACTTACGTAATTCTTCCGATTCACTTTCCAGCTGCACAGATATTTGTTTGGTACTCTCTCCAACTGCCGTGTCTCCTGTAGAGGCTATGTCGAACAAGCAGTTGACATCTCCTTGGCAAATAGCCTCTGCTTGCTGCCTTAAAGCGTCATTTGCAAAAGTGCTATTTTCATCCAGGAAAATTGGCTCGAATGACTCATTCTTGAATGTGTTAACATCTTCTCCAGGATTGTAAGTGAATAGGGATGCGTTAAACATAACTTGCCCTGAAAAGGGAAACCATTCCACTTAGGTATAAGTCAACATCTTTTATTGAAATAAATAAAAGGGAGATTTGTTTTCTGATTAGCAGTTTGTAGTTTGTACATTTACACGAGTTCACCGAGTTCACATATTTTACAAACATGAACGCAATATGATTTACAATCACGCATATTAATCACCCATAATGGTGGAAAAATACAAAATTTCCTGTTAATTTGGCATCCGCGGTGAATCTGCCTTTGTAGCCTTACATGTAAGTAATATTATTTTGCTGCATTGTGTATGTACTGTGACAAAAAAGGAAAACAAAAAGAACGGAAGCCGTATAATTGAAAAACTGTGAAATGCCCCTAATGAACAGATTTGTTCAAAAACTAGAGGACGTTAAAAAAGAACTACATCCTGTATTTGGATGAGAGATTAACCCTTTAAAGCATATTTCTGAAAAAGCCAATTTGTAGTTATTAATTTTGGAGTACTACATTTTCCTTCTGGGACACCAAACTATACTCAGTCAAATAACTTTACGTACATTTCTGTCCAAAATAATTGTGAATTTCTCTTCCTGTGGCGTTATGCGCCAGTGTGGTACCATCGGGTCTCAGGAAATCATCCAGTGGGTCATCATTCCAAGTTCCTAAAAGGCCTTTTGTGTAACCTTTAAATGACACAGGAGCAGCAAAGACTATGGAGAGTGACTCTTGTACCTCCGTCACTGTCACAGATATTCCAGACGGAAACGTCACAAGGAAGGAACTGTTTTCCGGACGTGATACTGCCACAGAGCCATTCAGGTTCACACTGACGTTGGTTAAACTGTCGAAACCTTGAAACGCTTCTCCATCGACCAACACATTCAAACCTCCTAAAAGTGAAAAACACGCGCATGTAAGATTAAGTAAAAAAAAAAAAAAAGAGTTAAAATAATACTCAGATACAAAATAATTAATTAACTAATTAATTACCTAATCAATCTATCAATTAATTACACCCTACATGGTGCATCGACACTAACCTCCGTCCTTCAGAGCCACCTGTACAGCGCTTGTGTTCACTTCTTTCGCTACTGCTGCAGCAAAAACGGTTGCCCTTCCTCCTCCTTTGGCAAGTTTTGTTCGTGCTTGTAGCTCAAAGTGTCCATTTTTCGCGTTGACCATTGTATACTCTCCAAGGCCATTGAAGGTGTAGTTTCTACCATCTAGGGTGACGAAATGAGGATCACCCCATAACCAGCCTATGGAAAATAACATACGCCTGTCACTTAAAATATAACATTTCACTGATAATGTTTCCAGAACGAGTACTAGTTCCGAGATGACAAACATTTGACTATTAAGGACAGGTTCCCAAGGCTTGGCCAGCGTGCAGGACGTCTGCTGAACTAACGCAGCGTGAAATGAAAGAGTAGACGTCTACGCGAAGGCAACTAAAGGCTGGCGAGTTAGGAAAAACACTGCCATTATATTTATTCGACTATAGAGGTTATATAATAATATTTTTGTACAAATTAGGCAAATACTTTCAGTGAAGACAATCTAACCATGAACACTTAATTAACATTTTTTGTGCACTTTTTTTCTCATTATTGTCTAATAAGGCCTCTTCCCACAAGCAGGAGGATACTTTTTACTTATTTATTCATCAATTTCATCATTTTTATGGCGTAAATATGCTTGTCTTTTTTTGTTGAGTCAAGAGCCCTCATTGTGCAGTCATCCGCAAACAAATGCATAAAAAGGATGTCAAGTGTTCATGGTTTTAGTGTCCTCCCTATCCGAGTAATTAAGTGTTCTTCAAATTTTGGCCTCATGACGTTCGAAGACTGAGCACTTGCTACTGCATCTTCCCACAGTCGCAGTTTGTCCTTTTGATTCATGTTTTACAAACAGTATTTAGCCCAGCGGTCCACTGAAAAAAAAACAAAAAACAAAAAAACTGCAACTTACTCCACACTGGGGGAAGGTAGTTCTCGCATCCTTCTGATGGTCGCTTTCTATAAAATCGTTGACATAGTTTGGACTGCACGCAGCAATATTTAAGGCCCAAGACGTCACTGAATTGATGTTTTAGTGCAAGTGATCTCGAAGCCAGCTTATGATACTGGTGAATAACTCCTCCATTGGGGTAGCCAACGATCAGAGCACCAAACCGGCCGTCAAACCTGGTGTGGTAACAGCACTGTCGACCTCTGTTGGCTGCAGAGGGAAACCTGGTATATACACAGTAGGTGAATGGTGCTTCTGGTGTAGTCCACTGAAATCGCTCGTCGAAGAAAGCTTGCCTCAGAGTGCAAGGACATGGCTCAACAGCATCCCTGTACGAGGAAGGGTCTGGCTGATTGTTAAACCAGCGAAGGCACTTCTGAATGGCGTCTTGTTCTCCTTTTGAATTCTCAAGTCTGAAGAACCACTTTCCAATGATAGCTGTGTTTCCTGGCAGACTGTCGATGCTTTCCATCCCAACTGTTTCTGATCTGTAAGTTGAATAATTAGAGAACCGTGAACATTATCAGAATTTTTCGCAAAAGCCCATCATTGAAAACGAACCTACCAACCTTTTATAGTTAAACAAGTTCCCAGTGTCGTCTCCAGCATTCCAGCCCATGACAGGAAGACCTCTATAGTTGGTGTAGTGTATATAATTGGACCTGAATTAAAAGAAAGTTATCCAAGAATGAAGAAATGGAAACAATATGAAAACGAAATAAAGAAATGAGAATGCGGGTAAATCAAGGATAACACAAAACGTTTAACATTTGTAATGGTAATTAAAAAATGGTACTTACACACTAGTTGGGGCGGACCACTGTATGCCATCTTTAGGGTAGTTAAACATGACAAAGGCGTAAACTCCGTCGGTAATAATGACCGCCTGAAACGTGTTTAGCTGAAATAGAGAAAGAAACCTCCATTGAAAAAATAATATACAAAAAATGAAGCATGTCTGGTCTATTTGGTACAACTTTTGAGAAATGAAAAACAAAATTTGGAACTCAATAGGATATTCAGTTAGAATAAGACCCGCCTTCATTTCAAGTGTTTAAGGCCAACTTTTGAGAATTTAAAAGAATATTTTACATTTCAAGCGTTTAAGGCTAAGGTAAGATATTTGAAAAACAATCCAAGATGATGACAAACCTTATTAATCGATGGCGTGATCATTTCATCCAGTCAGTGAGACAGTCAGTGAGTCCGTGAGTCAGTCAGTGAGCCAGTGAGTCAGTACATACATACATATATACATACATACATATACTTTATTTAACCTCGAATTTACAGAGTAGCTTGTTAGCTAATATCTTCGAGAGAAATAAATATTAGAAAGAAAAAGTAAATAGATTTTGTTTATCATTTCTCAAAAGTTGTCACAGTCACAGTCAGTGAGTCAGTGAGCCAGTTAGTCAGTGAGTCAGTGAGTCAGTGAATCAGTGAGTCAGTGAGTCAGTGAGTCAGTGAGTCAGTGAGTCAGTGAGTCAGTGAGTCAGTGAGTCAGTGAGTCAGTGAGTCAGTGAGTCAGTGAGTCAGTGAGTCAGTGAGTCAGTGAGTCAGTGAGTCAGTGAGTCAGTGAGTCAGTGAGTCAGTGAGTCAGTGAGTCAGTCAATCAGTGAGTCAGTGAGTCAGCCAGTCGGTCAGTCAGTCAGTCCGTCCGTCCGTCCGTCAGTCAGCCTCAGTCAGTCAGTCAGTCAGTCAGTCGGTTAGTCGGTTAGTCGGTCAGTCAGTCAGTTATTTCCGTGCAATTTCCTGTTTCTTTGATTGATTGTTTGTTTATTGATTAATTGATTAATGACATTTTGTTACCACTGTGAGAACCATGCAAACGATCGGTGCCATTAATTGGTAGAGAACATTAATTAATCGCTAGTGTCTCATATATCTGTTAAAAGTTGCATCATTCAAAAGAATATTTTACATATCTCACCAAATTTTGTGAAGCTGCTGTATGTTCCCTAGGACGGAGATTTTCCCAGGTAACAACAAGAACCCAAGATGCACTAAAATTCGTTGGAAGAGGTCTCGAAAGAAGCTTCATGACGTCTGCTGTTGCCATACTTAACGTTGTGTTTGCGCCTGGGATGGAGTCGGAGTATATCTGATAAAATACCTTGGAAGGTCCAGTGACAAACGAGTCTACGAGGTCTATGTTGCTCCAGTAAGGTGCCAGAATTGGATCGTATTTCAGCCAGTATCTTTGACCAAATTTGTAAGGCCATCGGTTGAAACGTTCACTTTCAAACTGGACTACGCCATTGGGACAAAGCTGTAGAATGAAACAAGTGTAGTAAAATAATGTACATTTATCTGATTTGATAATCCATACATGTACTTTATTTACACCACAACTTCGTGGGTGGACTAGTAGTCTGAGTAAATCATCGTTTGCGTATTACGTCTGAGTCTGTTGATTTGTTCCTCCTCGATATTCATTCTAGCTTGAAGGTGACAAGTGATCATGAGAAATCATGTGTCTGTCGGCTTATTGACAATGAAAATTAGCCAAAGAGCGGGCGAGAATTTCTGCAGTTATCGTAAAAAACAATATTGAGGGCTATTTGTGGTTGAACGAGCTACAAAACTTACATGGAGTTTCCTATGTCGTTTACCAAAGAATGCCATTCCTCCGTCAGGGATATTTATCCTGAAACACTTCTTTCTGCTGATGTCGAATGCAATAACAGAATCCCCGGCAGTATCTCCATAAGGGTACATCAGGGTAATCGGTTCTAAGGAAACATCATCTACAATCAATAAAGTTGAATTCCTTCCCAATACATTAACACCTTCGCTACGACAGTAAACGCTAAGGTATCACTAAAAAAACACAAACAAACAAACAAATTTATATATTTATCATACTCTAATCGTTAGTCAGTTGTTACGTATTTAGAATTTTCCCAAACTTTTAACTTTTTTGCCTTCCCAAATTAACCACAAAAGAGCAAAAGTTGAGCACGACAGACGGTCCCCTCTTGAAATCTCCCACCGTATAAATGAGATCGTACAAAAATATAGCCTTTGATCCGGGACAGCGCACGATTGCATAAAAATGCTGGTCTCTATCTTATTTCTGCGAGATACATATCGGGTAAATTTTATTTTACCCCAAGTATTTCTGTTAATAATAACCTTAGGCCAGTTTTTGAGACCAGCCAGGTTGTCTTTACAAAACAGTATCACTGAGCCACTGACTATAACTCAGCCGTGTCTCTTTGGGGCATGACTGGACCTGGACAGGATTGGATATTCCGTTCTAATATTAATATCCAATTTATTCTCCCTTACGCATGTATGCTAACCTGGCGTTGGAGTAGTTATTGACGCAGAGATCGTTTCTGGCTCTGTTGCTAAAGGAAAAGGATCGGAAATGAATAAGTTATTACATCAAACAAAATAGAAGTTATTACATGTACAAATGCAATTTCTTTTAGTTAGATTTTATGTTTTCTTTGGCTCGACTCGACTTATTAGCTGTTTAAGCTGGAGGTCTAACAAGCCCTTTGCTCCAGTATAAAGTATCAGTATCAAGCTATTATGCCGTCCTTGGAAGATTAACCTCTTTCCTTTCTCAGAGAAAACACGGATATATCTTAGGGTAGGTGTTCTCCAACAAAACTGATAAAAGTTTAGGTCGAACAACTTATAATCTCGTAAAATTTTTACCCCTGCCCAGTGAGGTCCGTAAGGTAAAGCTCTTAAAACGTGTTACATACCCTCTAACGTTTCAAAGGTAATATCTTGACTTCCATAAGTATCTTTGTTTGACGTATATCCCAATGCCATTACTTTGTAGTTAGTCAGTCCCTTCAGTGACCGTAGTGTGATTTGTGTATTTTCACTCCTTTCGAATTTCCATTCGCGCTTCCCATTCAACGCGGGCTTGTAGAGCACAATGTAATTCTCAATCGGATTGGCATCAGCAAAGGGGGGCAATGTTAAAGTGACTTCGTGGCCGGTGATACTTCCATCGACAATACTGACAGCTAGAATTTACAAAAATAAAATAAATTAATAAATAAACTTCCCATAAACCTTATTTACATCAGCAACTTAAGTGTTTTTCATTTCATAACGCTTCTTAGCCATGCGGTCTCTTATAGAGGAGTCAACCATTGGAAACAGACAGTTTTCGAACAATGTGCTCCTCTGGGTACTGAATTAGGTTTCCTCGCCATTTGATAATTTTTTTCTGCGTAATTAAAGTGTTATTTACTGGTTATGTATATGGTAAATCATGATAAATTTATGAAAAAAAATATTTGTGCTCAAAGCGTTTCCGAGTACCAACTTATAAGAAGAATTTATTGATTTCATTATCCTGGTCATTGTTTAGAATACTTTATAACTGGTTTTCACATGACGTCACCAAAATTCGAACTACAAAACTATTGACCTTCCTGAGATTTAATTTAAATGATGTATCAGAGTAGCTGAAAACTAACAATCATGCAAACTTTCGCTCCGAATGAGTTCTTGGTTTTGTGATACACTACGCTTTAATTTCGAAGCTTTTGCGTGACGCGGCATTTGCATGACGGCCTAGAGAGCTGTCATGATGGTCAAAAAAGTCACTTATTTCGGGGAACTTGGCTATCTGAACAATTCATTTCTTAGAAAAAGTATTATTTTAATGGTTTAGAGTTCCTCGAGGGATAAATTCACGCTTTTGTAGCAAACCTCAGTGACAGATGTTTCTGTTGGTTTCCGGCCGCCATGTTGGTGCCCATACGGATGGGCACCAGTATGGCGTCTCCATACAAATCTCTATAAATCTGGGTTAAAAAAGTCTCCGCATATCTCGCATAATAAAAACTGCTGTGACCAGAATTTTGGCGAGAGTCTTTGCATATTTACCTTCTTTCATTTCCCAGATTCTGGACTTTATCTATTGACCGGTTTTAATTTTTATTTTGATCTATTTTGATTTGCGTGACACTGAAAACCAGCGATTGATATCTTGACTTATTAACAAGTCAAACCGTATTCGAAGAGTGGACATGTCAGTGAACTGGCTAGTTGTGAAGTGCACGTAGCTCAAATGGAATTGTGGTTTTAGAAACTAAATCAACTCAGCACAAAAGAGCTTTCCAGATGACTTATAAAAGACCATTGAATTGAGGTACTGTTACCGTTGGCTATCTGAACTATTTAATCTGAATGTATAAAATAAATGGATGAACTTATGAGCGTGCGATCGGGAATCCTTTTGCGATAGAAAGCCAAATTGCAATATCTTGAATTTGCGAACGGGACTAGTTTGCTCCTTGAATTCTGAAAGGTCTCTGAAGAGACTCTTGGCCGAGACGAAACGCCGGGTCAGGCTTGCTTCGAACCATTTATTTTTTTCTCACAAGTATATCACAATTCTTTAGAGATAGCTCTATTTGATTATTCAAGGTACTTACAAATCTTTGGAGTCTTGTCCACAGCAAAATAACTGGCGTTGAATCCTTGCTCTACTGAGTCGACATTGGATTGGAACTGCACTGCTGCTGGGTTGAAAGAGTTGGCTTCAATGATTAAAGCAAACGGATTCCTGTTTCCGCAATACGGAATAGTACGCCCAACATTGGACAATGTTCCAGCTAGGATGTAGTCATTCTTGAAATTCCTGAAACAGCAAACGAGAACAATACAATGCTCCTATGACGTACAATCTAATATCACCGAGACCGACATTTATGGGCGATTTGGAACCTGAAGATAAGGGACTTTGAGAACTTAGTCTGTAAGGCATGCGTCAAAAATTAACATTTTTAGATGAAATCTTTGAAAATATCGAACTGCACTTTAAATCCATCTGTTGTTGACGTACACGACACCCCGGTAGGAACGACGTCAATTCAACATCCATTGCTTCTGCATGACTCTTACCAAAACAAATCAACTTTTATCACAATTTTTCTGGGTTTACTACTAACTACGTGTCCAATAGAATCATAGGGTCTTGCTCCTGAAAGTGTTCAAAATATGAGAAGGTTAAGCCTTCATGAGTCCATGTTTTAAGAATTGCTAATTGTGTCAGGCTTCATACATCATTATTGATGTAAAGCACTTTCATACAGGAGCGGAGAAATACAAAGTTTTATTTTTTTTTTTTATAATCCTGGGTCAGTGGTAATAAGCTTTTAAGTAACCCTACCCCCGCCTTCCCTGGAAAAATGCTGCTATAGTTATTACTTATCTAATGTACCTGCACATACCAGAAGTACTTTTGCTTGCGGTCTTTTATTTATCCTGCTCTTACCAAATTGATTAATACTTATATTATAAAGTTAAGCATAGGTTTGATGCTTTGGTTTAACTCTGTATTCCTAGCGCTTGTCGAGATCCATCATTAAAAGAGGATTGAAATCACGAAGAGCTCACTACAGAACCCATACATCAAGCAGATAAAATCAGTTATTCTTTGAAATAGATAGCTTACTTACGTGCAGTTCGGTTTTCCATCTATGTCCTCTGTATTGAAAGTATCGAAGGCAAGGACAAGTCGGTACTCCAGTAACCCAGGTGCCACGAGCCAATAACAAGCTACATTATTTGGATAGTCATCTGAAAATCCAGGGCTTGTTATCTTACCCATTGTTTCGTAAACATAACCCCGCATACAGCCTAAAATAAAATTCAAAGGAAAAATATGAAACGTCACAGAGCGGGCGTCGTATTAAATAGGACGAATTAATCACTTTATAGCCTAATTAAGTGTTACTTAGAAAAAGTAAGGATAATTTTCGAACTAAACAACGTTGCAGTACCATTCTTAAGCTGTCTATTTATTATTCTGTAAGCTTAACTAACCCTCTCGAACGACGCCCACTTTGAACAACAGTTATTCGTAACAGGCACCAGCCTGCTCTATTGGAAATCCGTAAACATTACTGGTTTACTACTGTTATTCGTTATTAACGTTCACTGCTAAAATTTCGTACTGGCTTAAACTAATTGAATGAAGTTATATTTTTCATCGGCGAAGAGTGAATACAAGGTCCCGCTGTATTGTGTTATTATAAAGGGAGAAAGGATTCATTGTTTCTGAGGCTTCGCTTACGGAAACTTGTAGGTTTTGGAGAAAAGTCCTTAGGAGTATCTATGACAATAAACTCATTTCTTGATAATTTTAAGATTTCCTTCAAAATACATCTTTTGGTTTTCTACTTTTCGACGTCATTCTCGGAAAGTGCTCCTTTAATATTCAAGGTGCAGACATTTTGGCGGAATTTTCCATCCACACTGATGCGTTATTGAGAGTATTGTGTCTACAATCGTATTGGCGATAACATTAGCTAAAAACATGCGAGAGACTTTATGTTTTTCAAAAAAATATGAATCATTAACAGCTTGTTTTAAACTTCCTTTACGGGGTTTCTTCTCAGAAAATTCACTGTCATGTAAGAACTCCTTTACCTGGTTGGACTGGCACGGACTCGCTCTTCACTCCGACGCCAACGGCTGTAAACCCTGCAACCCTGACCTCATAGATATCAGTATAAATAAAGTTGTCGCTGATAATGACTTGCAAGGTGGATGGTCCAACCGTGACCATTGAATAATTTCCATCGTCTAAGAGGCTACGATAGAAAATCTTGTACCCTTGTAGCTCTCCGTTCACACTACCATTCGCGATGTGAAACCAAGATACGTTTATAGAGTTCGAATCAGGACTTAATGCAGTCACGTTCACGGGCACCTCGCTTGGAACTGAAAAATAATTAAGTATATTATAGTAGTCTTATATTGTACCTAGATATATACCTGCTATAAATGTCTATGTTTCATCTTTCTGTTTAATACAGATTCCCTTTCATTGAATATACGTTGTTTTTGTTTTTTTGGAGGGCAATCTTAGTCGTCTTGAAAACTCGGGTTTTTGAGTTAGTACTCTATTTACTATCAGTTAGCCCTTTACAATGTATGGTGCGGTTCTTAGGGATGATCCGGATCAGGAACAATGATTCAAGAACTCTTGGATCTTGGGACATCAAGCCAACAGATGAATCCTCACCCACAGTGGATTCATCGAATTCCTCGAGGCACCATGTTCCGCTTGATCTTGGGTCACGGATCCTTATCCGAATCTTCTCTACGTGCCTTTAGTAGGTTGTGGACTCACACAATTGGTATTTTCCTCCGAAATATTCATAATAACTATAATGAAAGTTGATTAAGGTAATATTTTATGACAAATATTTACCTCCCTCTACAGTGCTGACAGTGAGTATCTGACTTCCTTTAAAACTGAACGCTCCCGTAATCTTGTGAACTGTTAAAGCCAAAACCTGCAGACGGTACTCAGTTAGTGCTCTAAGTCGCAGTACCTCTAACTGTATATTTGTTTTACTAGCTGTTGCCACAGTCGGTCTAGTATCGTGATTGGTCGGTGTACATACAACAGCATACAAGGCCAAAATGTAAGGATCATCGGGGGCATAGTGCGCCCAAGAGACGTTCATGCTTGTCGATAATATGCTCAAGATGCTGATATTCCATTCGTTAACTACAGGAGCTAAAAGAAATAGACGAAAATGGTTATTACATACAATGATGTCAAAAGTTCGGATTATTGAATAGCCCTAACAAGCTTAGGCCTTAACCTTTAGACGTTCCAGAAAAATCATATCCCCGCTGCGGCCGATCGCGAATTGCCCTAAGCCTAATGTCTAATGAATGAAATCTCATTTTCGTATGAAAGGATGAGCTCCAAGAAAAGCTTTGACAAAGAGGTAAGGGCAATTCGGTTATGGCTTATTGCTTTTTGTTGTTTATGACGTCATAGCTTCCGCCATCTTGGATTCCGACACCATCTTGGATTTTGGGATTTTCTCAGAAAGTCAGAGAGAATCGAACGAAAACTGATGAAAATTATTCAACATTATAATGGATGAAAAAATAAAATAATTCTTTCAGATAGAAATATGAAGTAATATGTTTGGATTGGTCCAGCAAAAGTTACTCAGCCCAAACTGCACAAGTTCTCGTTAACCTTAGAGGACCACGCATAGGCCGTAAACAGCGGAACCTGAATTAAGAAAGCACTCACGTTGGACGAAATGGGCAACGTTATACATTTGCTGACTGTTGGTTACAACAAAAACCGAACTGAATATTCTCTACCACCATTAAATCCGTCCCTTGTCGCTATTACAAGTACATTGGAGACAAACCTTGCTCCTACATTTTTTCCCCTCTTCTACTAAAAAGGACTACGTTGATCGTTGGTTGACTTTTATATTCTCGGGCGCCGTTAAAACTTCGAGTAAAGGGAGAATGCGTCTCCAAACTTTTAACTGGCATAATGGAGACGAATTACCTATAATTATTTTTACTTCAACTAATATACGATTAAGTGCAAACACATAGGTCACAATCGAGCAAGCCTTGAGGAAGCCTGGAGACGCTATATGACAATTTACATTTCTATTATGTTGAATGAATAGTTCAACGAGTTTTTTGGAGGGCCTCTAGAGCACAAGTGTCATATATGTTAGCGAGGTATTGTTTTCCTTACCATTTATTATCGATTCATCGATAACCTGGTAACGAGCTTGAAATCCCGACCAGGAATAAGTGTAACGGGTGGATTTGTAATCGATGTGTAACTTCTGCGCCAGAAAAGTGAGGGTATCTCTCTGGCCACACAGGGGTTCAGATCTTGCACCACTGTCATCTCTAACAGTTACATAGAAGTCTCTGAAAAGAAACAAAAGACAGATATTATTTGATATACGATAAACCGATTTCTTTTTTGTTAATTTTACAACTCATTTCCAGAAAGCGGGTTGAGCGTTCAAAATACCCCACCTAGAGGGCATCGATCTGGCGTGTTTGATATATCTTTTCGATCAAAACCAAAAGCAAGGAGAAAACAGGGAAATAAAATCATAAAAATCTATGCTGATTGAAAGAATACACCCAAATGATTTCCAGTAATTTAAATTTGATTTCAATTGTTTCGTTTTGTTGCATGCCATGTAATCGGAAAGACTTGCATAAGTTTCAAAATAAACCACAAGTTATTTTACTATTTACAATTCATTCATCCTTTCTCGTTCTTCATAGAGCTAAGATGCACGCAGAAAGTTGTGGAGAGCAGCATGGCCGAGTGGTTAGTGCGCCAGATTTGAAATCCGGAGGTCGCAGGTTCAAGTCCCGATCTGACCACTAAGCTTGGTTGTTTCTCGGTAGACCCTACAGTGTAGTTCAAATTCTCGCACACGTTTGTAAGTAGCCAACTGGTATTCCTCCAGCCAAATGGGATTCTTAAGCCAATTATGATAAGTTGATATTTATTTCTTTCAGTTTAAGTGGCATGCCTGAGAACTAGCTTGTTGTAGCTAAGCGCATCCACCACTATAAAAAATCGACATTTTTTTTTAAACTAGAGTAGCGCAATAGTTGCAACTCTAGCTTCTGGAGTATTCTCAAAAGTTCTCTAGCGCACTATAACTCAGTGATGCAAAGCAAAAAGTATGAATGAATTATTTTATAACTTTGTCAATTCTCTACATGACGACGTGAAGCTCACGTTGCTCACGTCGTGATGTGCGCTTACGTATACTGGGTTCACTAATTAAACAGTGACATACTTGCATTTGTATGACAGTGGCATATTAAAATCTGAAAAGTTGAGTAAAACGCTCTTGTCTCCGTCACCAGGGTCAATGTCCCAAATGCAGTCTGAATATTCGATTCTTTTCGGAAACCCAGGACTTTGAATAGCCCCTGAACTGTTGCGTATTGCTGATCCACATTCTGAGGACAAAAATAATGAGTTTTTAAGAACTTTGTACGACTGATTAATATAAGGTTAAAGAGTTAAAGGACTAGTAACGAGTATGTACGACTGGAATGTTAAACTGCAGCGTTTTTGACCAATAGGCCACGTTCGATTCAACAATTATTCCACGAGCACTCGTTGGATACGTGCCTTAGCGAGATGTGAGATAGCCAACGAGGCGCGGGGCGCCTAGTTGGCTATAATCATCTCATATCCAAGAAGCGCGAATGAAATAATTGCTTTATTAAAAACGCGCCCCAAATATAGAAAAAAGGCTAAACTAAAATATTGTCCCCCGCATTCACCTTATTCCAAAATGGCCGCCATTTAAGTATTCTTTTGTTTACTTGCAAATTAGCAATTGTTGCCTCGTTCTTAAACTCGAAATTCGAAAGAACATTTTCCCTTAAACGAGGCAACAAGGACTCATTTTCAAGTAAACAAAAGGATACTAAAATGGCGGCCATTTTGGAATAAGGTGTATACGCTTACCATATTTGCAGAGCATGGTATAATGGTTCATAGCCCTTCATGACTAATTAAAACTTTAGAACTGAATTATCCAATGATCCAGTTTTTAATAATTGCTCATATACCATAATGGCTAAGCCAACGAACACTATAGAATTGCATCATTCAATAATCCTGTTTTAATAAATCTCATTATTCAAACATGTTTCCGTGATTTCCAGGACAAACTTTTATATTTGGTGGTTTTTTCTTTGTATCCAGGTCTCCGAATTCAGGAGAAAACGAGACTTAGCAAATTGGCAATTTTGTCCTGAAAGCCTCGGACGATTTAGTAAAAAGCGACATCCGCATTTTTTAAAATTTTATTTTATTTATTTATTTATTTATTTATTGATTTTTTTTTTTGCAAAATGTCATTCTGCCGCCTTCGACACCTTGTGCGAAGTGAGCCGGTTTGTACAGCTACCCTCGGGACCATAGACTTTATTTTTAATTACAACTGGTATCCCAGTGTATCAATTGAACATTTAGTAAATGTTAAACTACCATTTTATACATAGTCATGTTTTGACTATGGAAGGCGCGGTGGCCTCATGGTTAGTGCGTTCGACTCTGAATCAAGCGGTCCTGGTTCGAGGCTTTGTCAGGGACATTGTGTTGTGTTCCTGGGCAAGACACTTCACTCTCACAGTGCCTCTCTCCACCCAGGTGCACATATGGGCACTGGCGAGCTTAATGCTAGGGGTAACCCTGCGAAGGACTAACATCCCATTCAGGGAGGAGTTTAAATACTCCTTCCTAGTCATTTCATGCTACATAGAAACCTGAGATAAGCGCTGGGCTGATGATGCTTAAATATAAACTTCATAGACATAAATGTACATAAAATATACATACGGATAAACTGATCGTTATCATTGTATAATTACTTGCTACAAAGAAATGCCTTACTTGTCTCGATATACGCTGTGTTTTTGTCACTTCCTTCTCCTTTAGACGTGAATGCTTTTACCCATACTCTATAATCGGTATTCGGCTGAAGTCCAGTAATTGTCATCTCCAGTATGTCAGGGCCGACCGTTATATTGCTGACAGACCTACTGTAGTAGTACTTGTAAGCAGAGATGTAATATATTCGATATCCTCTCAAAATGCCGCGAGCATACTTTGGTGAAAGCCTTTCCCACCTGATCCAAATCGTGTTGTAATCAATGGCACGATAATCATAGAGGTAAGGGCTTTTGGCTGGCACTAAAAGACAACAGAACAAAATTGAATGAACGTAATTGGAACCAATCCTGAGGGGTCAGAGAAAACAATCCTGGTGGGTTCAGAGGGGACCATGGGCCCTGGGAAGGCCAAACGAGAAAACCACATGTCCGTGTGAAGGTTGTTCCAGTGGGAAGAGGAATGAATGGATACATACATAGAGGTAATAAGCTTGTGTTTTAAACATGCGCCTCTTACTACTTTATTGTGGATAAATTTCAAAGGCTCTTGAGCAAGGAAAATATGCACAGGCTCGGATGACCAAGCGAGGTTTTTGTTTTTTATGCTAATCAAAGGACCTACTCAAATACAAGGACCATCAATTGAACAAAGAGTGCTCTTGTTTATCGCCCATTGTTCATTCTAATCTTGCATCATATTCTATCAGTCAAGTTTACCTCCTTCTTCAGTTTGAACTACTTGACCGGTATTAACACGTTGACTTTCGTCAGCTAGAATGGCGACCAAAGTCAAGCTGTAGTTGGTAAAAGGTTCCAGTCTTGAGATCTTCACCCGAGTTTTGTTTGCAGGCAACCAAAGCGCGCTGTAATAACCTCGCGCCGAAATAGACCTGTATAGGATGAGATATTTTTGAACAGAGGAAACGCCGAAAAAATTATTCGGAGGCATTGTCCATGAGAGATCAATAGATGAATTGCTGGCACTGACTTGAATCCCAGTCCAAGAGTCTAACGTCTCTCCTGATAAAAGCGAAATATAGTAAAGTTAAACAAGGAGACTAAATTAACTTATTATAACTTACTTTTTTTCTTCTTTATCCTTTAGCCCTTACGTGCACATTTCTTTTCAGGAGCCTTGTGTCCAAAACTATAATGCTTTATTCAGACATTTCACACAATGACAATTTTGAACGTTTGCCGTCTGACTTTTGACTCCGAAAGAGGGACTACTCGTAGTGTATCGGACACTTATTAAGGTCCAACTAGATCACCCCCTCTCGTAAGCTTTGGTATTCTGTTTTTCATTGAACAAACTATAAACGAGCGTGCAATCAAATATAAGAATAACATAGACTTTCCGCTGGGGCCGGGTAGGATATAGTCATAACCTATTACTACAGTTAGAGAGAGCTGTAATTATGTTACAGGTCGTTACAGTATACCCAGGACCCTAATGGTTTACACTGCTCATTGGGCAGAAATTTGCCAAAACAGTATAAATTTTACGTGTACCTGTTATGTCGGTGATATTTCTTTGTTCGGCTTTGTAATGTCCCAGGACTGTTGAGTTATTGGGTTTAGGACCATACCTAGAGTCTCTGAAACCATCAGCACGAAGATTTACGCCCGTCCCTTCAATCAGCAACGTCTCGTTTGTTAATTGGCCGCAGACTTTCAAAAGAAACCGCTCATTATCATCATAATCGTAGTAATCAGCATCATCATTACCCGCTGTTTCCGGTATAGAAATACGAACTCCTTCACTGATATATAGTGAATGGATAAGAAAAAAAGAAAGAAAAAAAGAAAGAAAGAAAGAAAGAAAGAAAGAAAGAAAGAAAGAAAGAAAGAAAGAAAGAAAGAAAGAAAGAAAGAAAGAAAGAAAGAAAGAAAGAAAGAAAGAAAGAAAGAAAAAGACGTCATTAATGCGAAGTTTCTAGCAGTCTAAAGATAAACAGTAAAAATAATGGACAGCTGACAGACCAAAGCAGGCAAAGCTTAATTGAAGGAAACGTTCAAGAATGATTGGTTCGAAAAAATTGATCAGTCCGACGGTCGAAGGCACTAGGGGTACTTTTATTCAAGAGCCCGCCATGATCCCGGTGTCTGTGAAATAATATATGGTTATCTGGTCATTTCAAAGTTAAGATACGTCTGAGACATGAAGTATAATACATCTGTCATGCATGAGACAGATATGCCCAGGATTACATGCTAATAAGATGCATCCTCTTCATGGGAAGCATAACAAAGTGTCCTCATTTGTAAAAAGTCAGCAAAAGCACATAATTCCGTCAAGTATAAAGTGATATGAAAATGACACTTTGTGATACTCAAATAAAGCAAGTATGCGTGCATTTCATTAACGTTAAATCCTGCACATAAGTGGTTTACCTGCAATAGCCATCGTTTTGTTGACCGAGAGACAACTCGGCAAACGTCAACCATATAATCGATGTGTCGGATTTAGGGTTGACCTTCCACAGGCAGCGAGTTTGTTGGTACGATACAAAATAGTAAGCATCGATAATGACATTCTTAGCGCTAGAGAAGTTGCCGCTATCCTCTGTAAGGTAGCTACCACACACTGTGAAAACGAGGAGAACAATCTCAGTCAATACGGGGTAAAAGTATCGGGAAAGTTAAGTCTGTACTAGAACGTAATACTGCCTTGACGAAGAGAAGACTCAAACTGATGATACGAATAAACTTACTAGCATTGTAGTCACTAAAATGCTTGCTCTGTTATGGAAACTTACAGTAACCTCTTGTTACGCATACCTCCATTCGACATGGTTTTCCATCCATGTTCTTTTTTTTTATTTCCTTTTCCTTCGCAAAAGTCGAGGAGCTAAAGTTTGATTTCTACTAAGATTAGATATTTGGGGTAACCCGGCTTCGGACAAGAAACGACGGCAGTGGGATAGCTAGGCTGCTACCAACCCTTCACTGCGAGAGTTCCGCCAGAACTTTCAAAAGAAACAACCACAATTTTCTTTGTTTTCTTTCATTTTAAAATTACATGTTATTTGGCCCGCGGATAGCAAGTGCTAATCTAGGCGGGTCATTAATCGCTTATGCATATAACTAGATGAATTAAATAACAATGATAAAAATTAATTTAAGATTAAAGACATAGTTAATATCATTATCGTTTCTGTATATTAAGACTACTAAAATAGAATCAGGGGAGAATAATGAGAGAAGACATTGATTTTAATCACTTAAGAATCCCTGTCTATAAATATGGAAAATATCTCGGCAAAGGTCGAAAATTCGATTTCGCACATATTCTTATGGTAGATAGGCTAGGGCATGACAAAAACTACTGGATAGTTTTTTTTGGCAAAATATCCTTTTATTTGAAAGAAATATGCAAATTACCAAAGTCCGTTAAAATCGTCATTTGACGCACCATTTTATTAAACAAGTTTGAGAGCCTCGCATGCAAAACCGCATCATTCTTACGTCTTTAAAACACTCAAATATTTTTGTGCAATGTTTAAATGTGTACTGGGTTGATTTTAGGGAATGTTGTGTTGCCTTTTTGGGTGCAAAATAATTAAATTTCGAAGACATGTATTTCAGTCACTTAAAAGTGTTTCGTGAATATAATTAATTTTCACCATGTGCGAAACCTTCAATTAGATTAAGCTTCTGGTGGTTGAATCGCAGAAGGATGGTAAACAGATTCCTGTAAAAATTTCTGTGGGCAAATGATTGTGAGCGACGCGAGAGCTTTTCAAAGTACGTGAAAATTTGAAATATTTTACCATCCGTCGTCAAATTTCAATTTACGGGTTAGACGTATATTTTAGCATGCGCCACATGACTTGACCTATATTAAGTTGAAATAGACACAGAGGTGATAATTTCGAAATGTTGTAACCTTATTCGCTGTAAAAGGCGGGTCCAAAGCCGATTTGACGTGTTTGTTGCTGATCTCTCACCATTTGTCGCACATAAAGCAGAAGTTTGCTTTTGTTTACATAACGTCCGATGTACATCGCCGACTGTCAACCTATTATTGGTCGAATACCATGAATCTGTGATCATCTTTCGGCACATATGATCGATATCACCACTGCATCAAGTCTAAAACGGCTGAGTTATTTGTAGATAGTTGCTTGCTTTGCACTGCGCCAAAATATTACGTTTGATAGGTTGCTGACCATTGCCGATAAGCGTGTCGGCGCAGCAAAATCTTACAGCCGTTATTTGTTCGTCACGCAATGCTGTCACGGCATATGCTGCACATTTTGATCTATTTTGTGGAGAACACTCTCAGGGTAAGTGAAACAATTTATTCATTGTTTGTCTGTTCATATATATAATAATATGTGTATATTTATATAATCGTATTCTGTAGTGTACGTGGCCTCGGTCCCAATCACGTTTGTCGTGCATTCTGATGTTTCAGACAACAGGTGATAAAGCTAGTGCCTGTACTCATTACAGATCAATGAAGCAAGATCTAGCTGAAATAAAAATAGGAAATCACAACGTGTCTAACTCGTGAGAAAAACAGACTAAATTTAATTACTAATTACGTGAGTAAACAAACTCTGGCCATGCCATTTTCTTTGGCGTATTTTGTTTCCGTATTTTGGCGAGGCAGTGGTATGTTTGTAACAGAAAATAGAGGACTGTTGTCAGTACAGTCCAAAATTATTGTCAGTGAAATACTGTAAACAAAACCCCTGTTGACCAGTTATTCTCTTTACCCCTATTAAGCGGCCACCCAAAATTTAAAAACTTTGTTTTGGAAAGGGCGATGGCAGATGAGAGTCTGAAAATGAACGTAACGAATAATAATTCAAACACACGTCTATCATGATTGTCTTCAGTTGTCTCCATGTTCACCAAGAAATTTATAACCCGATAGTGAAAAATATTCAAGGTACACCAACCTTTATTAAGCGGCTAACCCCTATAAAGCGGTCACCACCCATTTCCCCGAGGGTAGCCCGCTGTATTGTATGTAAACCAAAAATAATTGCACAGCGCGAAAAGACCTAGGTACGAGTTTATCGTTACAGTATTATACGCAGGGCACGTAGGTAGCGGTGGTAAACTACTCATTCTTTTCATTTCTTAATTTAATCTCTTCCTACTCAACAAGATTGTGTGCTCACAGTGGTTCCAAGCCTTACGGAGCCTTACGTATTAGGATAAAAATTGTCCTACCCCTACCCCCTAAAATGGGATGACAGCATTGCGTGACGAACAAACAAGGAACGCTGCAAGCAAGGATTCAAGGAGAAATAGATCAAACCATGATGATCAAACGTAATATTTTGGTGTAGTGCAAAGCAAGCAACTCTCTACAAATGACTTGGCCGTTTTTTGACTTAGATGCTGTGGTGATCATATATGTCAGAGGGTCACAGATTCATGGTATTCGACCAAAAAATAAGTTGACACTTGGCGATGTACATTGGACGTTACGTAAACAAAAGCAAACTTCTGCTTTATGTGCTACGAATGGTGAGAGAAACACGTCAAATCGGCTTTGGACCCGCCTTTTACAGCAAATAAGGTTACAACATTTCGAAATTATCACCTCTGTGTCTATTTCAACTTAATATAGGTCAAGTCATGTGGCGCATGCTAAAATATACGTCTAACCCGTAAATTGAAATTTGACGACGGATGGTAAAATATTTCAATTTTTCACGTACTTTGAAAAGCTCTCGCGTCGCTCACAATCATTTGCCCACAGAAATTTTTACGGGAATCTGTTTACCATCCTTCTGCGATTCAACCACCAGAAGCTTAATCTAATTGAAGGTTTCGCACATGGTGAAAATTAATACATGTCTTCGAAATTTAATTATTTTGCACCCAAAATGACTACACAACATTCCCTAAAATCAACCCAGTACACATTTAAACATTGCACAAAAATATTTGAGTGTTTTAAAGACGGAGGAATGATGCGGTTTTGCATGCGAGGCTCTCAAACTTGGTTAATAAAATAGTGCGTCAAATGATGATTTTAACGGACTTTGGTTATTTGCATATTTCTTTGAAATAAATAAAATGTTCTGCCAAAAAAACTATCCAGTAGTTCTGTCATGCCCTAGCCTATCTACCATAAGAATATGAGCGAAATCGAATTTTCGATCCTTGCCGCGAAATTAAGAATTTGTCTGATTTTTACAGGCAGGCACTCTTAAAAGATTTCAGTTTTCATTTGTTTTTGTTTTGTTTTGTTTTGTTTTTTTCTCACTTTCATTAATAATTCCTGTTTTATTCTACGGCGACATTCCATAATTATTCGTCAGTGTTTCTTGATGTTCCCATGGCACACATCGTTTTTCTTAATCCGATCACTGCGATTTTCTACCTCGCATTTTGAATTTGGTCCTAATGTGGTTGTTATTTCCGTTACGTTATTGTTGTTTTCAAATTGTTAAGGTCTTTTTGGGGGGGGGGGGTGGGGGAGGGGTTGGTTTGGTTTTGCTTTTGTTTGTTTACTTCTTTCTTTCTTTCTTTCTTTCTTTCTTTCTTTCTTTCTTTCTTTCTTTCTTTCTTTCTTCCTTTCTTTCTTTCTTTCTTTCTTTCTTTCTTCCTTCTTTCTGTCTGTCTGTCTGTCTGTCTGTCTGTCTGTCTTTCTTTCTTTGTTTTTTCTTATTTTATGGCTGGTCACACAATCTTTTCTCCCCAAAGTTCGTTGAAAAAGAAAGACTGGCTAACCAGGAGGCTCAACTTAACCGTTTTAGGAGACATCAATACGTTATTTTAAAACTTACGTGTTACTGCAGCGTATCTATATTTCCCAATTCCTTTTCTGGTAAAACCCGCGACAGCAATGAAGTATGTCGATCCTTCCTTCAGGTTGTTTAACGTAATTGTTCTTGTGTTTGTATCCGTCTTCATCGTGTTGTTACTGATATTCGGTTCATTAAGAGAAAAGTATGTGATATTATAGCCCAGTATTCTTCCTTGAGCGTCTTCCGGGCGAATATCTTCCCGGGTAAAGCTGATGCTGTGATCACGAACGTTTATATTCCAGTTGTACAAATAAGGTCCTGATCTAGGTACTGAGGAAATAAAAAATTCAAAAATAAGTCAGTTAAAGGGAAGGATTCTGAATCTGCTCTAAGAATTGTCGCACGAATGCAATCCCTTTCTGTATTTGGTATTACGGTAACCAAACTCCGAAATCCGTATCTACTGTCAGATATTTTGCAATTTCAAGTCGTTGACCTGATGTATATGGCTATGATATCATGGTAAGTTGGCTGAATTTGAGTACGGTAAATACCTAATCGTACTTTTTTATTGGTACGTTTCGGCGGCATATCAGGTTCGTTTGGCCTCGGCATTGCATGGATATTTGGGCTTGACTACGTCTCGCCAAAATACGAATTATGACCAAACTCGCCTGATATTCCGCTAGCTGAAGCGCGATAAAAAGGGACGATTAGATATAAGAGCGAATTTGTAACAGAGAAAGTAAATAACAACACTAATCATAGAAATTGTAATTTCCTCGATTGTGATTTGATTAAAAAACTCCTAAGTTGTTATCGGACAGTTTGTATTGGACGGTTTGTTATTGGACAGTTTGTTATCGGACAGTTCAACAAGCCAATCACATTCAAAGTTGCACTTTAAATCAACCAATCACATTCAAAGTTGTAGTTACGTGCGTGCGCGCGTGCGCTTTTGTATTTTTGGTGCCTAATTGCATGTAGGAGGCGCGATGGCCTTAGAATGTTTACATCTCCTTTATAGTTATTTTAATGCAAATTTTCCCTTTCTTTCATAACTTGGCTATTCTTCTTTTCTCGGAAATTGTAATTTTTATGATTAATTGGTAATAAAACTTCGTGTCGTCAAATTCGGTCTGTAATCATACTCGTGATAAACAAATCGGACTTCCGCTGCGCGGTCGTGCGATTTTGTTATCACTCTTATGATAACCGACCGAATTGGACTCCACTCAGTCCTATCACCATTGCACAGAGCAAAGCACGCTGGTACCTCGCCTTCCTCTTAAAGTGCCTATAACACCAAAAAAATTTTTGCGCTTAATTAAATCTCTGTACGGAATTGGGAAAAATGTCGCAAAAATTTTTAATTCGGTTCAAACCGCGATTTTTTATGATTTTTTAAAGATCGGAAAAATGGCACTTTTTCAAAACACGACCGAGTCACAGAGTCACTGAAAAGGGTCTGGGTATAGCAAAACTTGTGACGTCATTCCAGGCCATTGATCGCTTTCTTGTTTGGAACCGCGTTTGCTTCGCTTCGGAAGGTCAGAAATCTTGAAAATGCCAGATAAATGCGTTGTTTTCGGCTGTAATAATAAGCCAAGTAAGGCAGAAGGTATTTCGCTTCATCCCATACCTTTTGAAGGGGCTGATGAACCGCAGAAGCGAAAAAGAAGAAAGCAATGGGTTGACTTCGTAAAATCTAAGCGTGCTCATTGGGAGCCCACGAAGTACTCGGCAGTGTGCTCAAAGCATTTCCGAGAAGAGGACTACGAAGTAATGTTCCCTGGATTGACAAACGTCAATATGCAAAGAAGACTACGGAAAGATGAAATTGGCATTTGTGTTTGCCCGACGATCCAAGCGCCTTGTGTTTCGGGCGGAAGTAAACCAGAAAGCAAGCGAGCTGAGAGAAAGGTGAGAAATGCACATGTATTTTCATTAAAATGAGCAGCTTTCCCGCGGCATCTCGTTGTTAACATGTTTCTTTCACGTACTCAATTTGTATTTGCAAAAGTTTTGATGGTCTTTAAGAGTGCATTCCTTTGAAATATTTCGCTTTGTCTTTCTGCATTCAGAGGAAGAAAGACGCGCTGGAAAGTCCTGACATCTGAGGTTTCGTGTTCGCTCGGGTTTGATGAACCCTCGACTTCTAAGTCGTACTCGACCTCGACCTCTGCGGCCTCAGAGTCCGAGCTAGAGTCATAGCTAGAATCGCTGGACGACATTATAAGTACGTTTGAATATTCAAACTTTTGTTGAGTCAAATAAAAGTTCTTTTGACGAAAAACTAACCCTCAGTACTCTATCCCACACACAAAACAACGTGAGAGTTTATACTGGAGCGACGCTGGCAATGGCCTGGAATGACGTCACTAGTCCCATTCTCCCGAATGCTCGGTCGTGCTCTTAACAGCGCCAACTTTAAAAATTCGTAAAAAATTCGGGTTTTAACTGAATTCAAAAATTTTTGCGACATTTTTCCCAATTCCACACAGACATTTGATTAGGCGAAAAAAATGTTTTGGGGTTATAGGCACTTTAACTTAATTCTCCGATAGAGGCATTTGAGACGTGCATGAAATGATACATTTTTAAAACGGCTAAGCTTAAACAAGAAATATTAAAAGTAATGGACTGACTTTTCGATGTATCCAGCAACATTGTTAAGATTAAATGTAACCTGCGATCAGGAGTTCTTTTTTGGGGGGGGGCTGTTACAAAAAGAACGCCTGATCATAGGTTAGAGTGAATGTCCAAGTTGTTGTACAAAGGAACTTTCAATCTTGGATACATCTAACTGTCGATAAACACTACTTCTAATATGTCTTCTTAACGCTTTAACAAGCAGCTGATCGTATCCGAAAGCTTAAATAATACCTGGTCATTTGCGAAATGATAAACTTACCACCTTCATCTGTTTGGACAACTATGGTATCACTTTTATAGACGTCCCCATTGACATCAACCAGGTAAACAAGGACTATGTACTGACTGAATACCGGGAGGTCTGGCACATTGATTGATGTGTTCGAGGAGTCTACTATAAGAAGAAACGAACTTGTTCTTCCATCTTTGTAAGATACCTGTGGCCTCGTTTGATTCAAGGACAAAATGAAGAAATCAGCTTGTAAGTCTCCTGGTACGTTGCTCCAGTCAACAAGTAAACTCTTCTGGCTGGTGTTGTAACCATGTATATTCCATGCAATTGAAAGTGAAAGAGCTACAACGTAAAGAAAAAAGATCGTAACAGTTTAAAAATTAGGACATTGACCCTAAAATAAGGCATTTGCTACGGAAGATCCGAGCAAACTTAAACGCTGAGGGCTTTCCGTTTACTTGTTTTTGTTATTGTTCTGGTCGTTAGAACTCACGTTTTAAAAATAACACGGAGAACAAGAAATAACAAGGGAAGCTATTATCACTATTATACCCTTCGAGTTCTCCTCAACTAGCCCGGAATGGCAGTCATCTCCCGCTCTCAGCCTAATTCAAGGGCTACTCTCCAACGTACCTGTAAACGCTGGTTTCCTCATTAATGTTTTTTCTTAAAGAAAGACAAACTTTAAAAAGGGACTTTCAGGTATACCTGAATGAAGGCTTCTTCTTGCTACGACGAATTCAAGCCTCAAACGGCTGTAACGGCTGTACAGTTGGGTGTGTAGAGTAACGAAGTTTCCTTCTCCAAACTGCAATTCTACCACGTCGCGATGATCTTCAAAGCATCGTTCACGAGTGAAGATCTCAGTACCATTGCTTGAAAAAACCTTAAAAAATTCACTGGAAAAAAAAATAAAGAAAACAGAAAACAGAAAAAGAATCAGAATGTGAAAGGTCCATCGCTTTTCTGTGCATGTTCCGTTGTGCGTAACGCGAAATTAAGTTTTAAAAGTAATATGGAGAACAAGAAAGGACAAGAAAAGCTATTATGACTATTATTCCATTCGAGGTCTCCTAAATTAGCCCGAAATGGCAGTCATCTCCCTATCTCAGCGTTATCCACGGGCCATTGCCCAACGTACCTGTAAACGTTGGTTTGCTGATTAATTTTTTTTTTTTTAAAGAAAGACAAAATTAAAAAAAAAGGACGTTCGAGGTATACCTGAATGAAGGTTTCTTCTTACTACAACAAATTTAAGCCTCAAACGGCTGTAACGGCTGTACAGTTGGGTGTGTAGAGTAACGAAGTTTCCTTCTCCAAACTGCAATTCTACCACGCCCCGATGATCTTCGTAGCATCGTTCACGAGTGAAGATCTCAGTACCGCTACTTGAAAAAACCTTAAGAAATTCCCTGAAAAAAACAACAACAACAACAACAACAAAAGACAAAAGAATTAGAATGTGAAAGGTTCAACGCTTTTCTGGTGCGTTGTCCGTGGCGCGACATTATGAACGCTCAAGAGGGATAAAGAACGAACGTGCGCGCGAGGGCACAAGTGTTTCGCTAAAAAGGCAGTTTGCCATTTGCGAATAACAAACATAAATATATAAAAACTGGCTATCCCCAAATAGCAAAATGCCTTCGACTAACGTAACCAAAAAGCCAGGGATTTTAAATATATTTTCATTTCAATCTTAAAGAGAATGGCTCGCACTCAACTTGGCTGCTTTATTTCGCTTCACAACTGAAAGTCGCGGTGCTGGAAACTGGCGATGGTTTTTCATAGATATTCATCCTTAAGTCGGATGAATATGGGAAATTTCATTTCCCCTTGCATGTAGCATAAAGTTTTGCTTTCGGTTGCGCTGGCTGTGTTTACCAGTAACTTTGTATACGTTTTGTGTCTAAAGATGAAGGCCTTGCAGAAGGGAATTGGTCTGGCTACACTCGCCAACACAATTGCATTAGCTTACTGAATTTTCAAGGTATATTTTTCAAGGCACAAATTGCATATACGAGAGAAAGAGAGAGACCTAGCAAAGGCTTGTTTGAAGAAGTGAAGAAATAATTTGTCATCGGATTTCAACATTATGGGCACATTATAGAGCTTCATGGATATGCTGATATCGTTAACAATTTTTTGCCAATAAGAAAATGTTTTCCTTTTATCCTTTAAATTCACGCATGCCTAGTGTAGAGTAACAAAAATAACAGAAATCGGACAAAAAACCAGGCTTAAAAATGTCGACAACTTGAAAATACAGACGTTTAAAGCAACCTTAAGTCATTAAAACTCACCTCCCGCAGTAATTGAAACGGAGTTCTTTTATTGAAAGAAGGAAGACTGCATTAGTGATGCCAACACTTCCGATCGTCCAGTTACATTGTAGCTCACTGTAGTCTGATTTGTTAAGGTGGATTGTTTCAAAGGACTGGTTAAAATTACCACCACAACCTTATAAAGCAAAATATAATGCAAAGGAACTTAAAAGCTGTCTGACTAAATTCATATTCATTTTTCAGCAGGGTTTGTAAAGAAATTGCTCCTTATCATAGAGACAAGTCAGAAAGCGATTAAAAAAACCTTTTTAATTTACTTCCTTGTTTAGATTTATTTTGCTTGATGGTCTTGATAGATTTTTGCTTGTATTTTTATACTTTCATAGATTAGCACGAGCTTTTCTTTCGTTCGTGTGCAAGGGCAATTCAATTTTTCCGAGAAGTGAGAACAGCGCCAAGTTGATTCGAAAAACACACTTTGCAAACATGTTTGCCATAGGGGTTTAAGGTGACATGACCATGCAATTGACACACTAAAACGATCCCGGAAAATATTTAGTAAAGCATAACAAAGTTATATCACCAAACCTTGCATGCTTCGTTATGCTCCCATCCCACCCCTAGGCTAAATGAGGAATTAACTAAGGACTCATTGCTAACCTTTAAAATGCGTAAAGAAAAGAAACCTAAGTTCGAATTTTATCTTACTTGATTCTCCTATCTCAGACTCTACATTGGCTGGACAAATGATTTTGTTGGACCTTGACAAACTAAGGTCAACGGCTCAACTTGTCTAGTCTACCCGACAATGTTTGCCAGCACTCACCGACTACGAATGAGATCCATGGCGACCGAGGTCCCTCACCCACTGAAGTGAAAGCAGCAACCGCTATTTGATACTTGCTTCCTCCATTCAAACCAGGCAGCGCCATCTGGAACACGTTTGGGTCGTTAATGCTAACGTTTTCTGACTTATCTCCATAGTAGTAATAGTAATCCTTGTAGTCTCTGTAGTAGACTGTGTAACCTCGTATCTGGCCATTCGTATACTGTGGCTTGACCGCATCCCAAAGAACCAGAAGCTCATTCGGTTGGAGGTTCTTCACGCGCACATTTGTAGGTGGCCCACTGGGAACTTAAAGAAACGATATGTAATGTTGTTTTTATTATTTGTTGTTGTTTTTGTCATGATATTGATTAATTGTTGCTGTTGTTGCTATTGTTGATGGATGTGAGGAAGGGGGGGGGGGGGGGACTGTCGTTGTTAAGTTTGGAATCGATTACCGTTGCCATACCGATTGGGCGTCTTAGTAAGGGAACAAGGCTCGGGGATTCACTCATTACCGTCTGATGTTTGTTGTTGTCACTGTACTGGTATGTCATAAAGTTTATGTTGGTTGGATACTGTTGCTGGGGAGGAGGAGGCTGTCGTTGTAAAGTTTGGATTCCAAAACAGTTGCCCTACCTATAAAGAAGCAAGCTTGTAATTATTGCATAATTATTGCATTGCAGCTGTATGTGCTATTGATATCTTCTTTGCGAAAATTGATTACCCCAATAGCTAAGGGAGCGCTTTCTTCCCTTACCAGGGTGCAAGAGTCAGTTTAGACCAACAATGTTCTCATTTTCTAAATCTCGCCGAGCCATGTCACAGCAATTTTTCTATGGCTTCATGTGGTCACCCATTTCCTATATTTAGAGGGCTGACACCCATTATTGCATATTCCCATCAATACGAAATATTGTAGAGTCAATGGTAAAAGTAAAAGTAGGTTTATACAAAGATAATTACTTCCTTAACTTTGAATTGTTGCCACACGGTACTTACCTCCTTCACCAGTCGTGATATTTTTGATTTCCGTGGAGTAAGTGACATTTTCGACGCCTCCTGTGAACGCAAGTAGCTGGAATTTGTACATTCGGTGTGGCTTTAAAAGCCTGTATACAAAATAGTGTCGATCGTACAAAGACCTGACTTTGAACAGAACAGATAAATTTGTGTTTTCCTCGGTGAACATAACCATAAAGTGAGTTATGGATGCATTGAGAGGAAAATCTGTCCACTCCACGGACACTGACGATGACGTACTGTTGTAAACTGATACACGCCATGATGATAATTCAGTATCTGTCAAAAAAGAATAAATAATAACTTGAATAAGATATTTGAAACGTGAAGCGAACCAGATCAATTATTGCGAGAAAAAAATCTATCTGGGAATCACAAACGCTCCATGATCTACGCAGCCACGGTGTTAACCTTCTCAGAGCATGATGATGATAGTGACGACAACGACGACGGCGATGATGATGATGATGATGATGATGATGAAGATGATGATGATGATGCAATTTAGAGCTTGTAACTTTTTGTTTTAGATAATCTGAGTTGCAATGAGCATTTAAACATATCCATACGAAATTTGTGCACGACAAATTCTTCATTATTTTTGTTGTGTTATAGCTTTGTGCTCCCTCTGTAACTCAGCTAACAAACTCGCGGTTCCCTCACCACGTATAGAATGTAGTGCTACTCTTTAACTATAGAATAGATAGATAGATTGATTTGTTTGATACCTATCAAGGGCTTGTCAAGTCCAAGATACGAGACTGAAAAGCCATTTGAATAGCTGTAGGTGTTCGTATATTGAAGTGCTAACTCTGACTGGTCGCCGTGAACAACAAGAGAAAACGGTTCTCGGTAATAACCGCATAATAAGGTGTCATTGTTGTGCTGGGCGTCTTCTCCAGTCGCCACGCGAAGCCAATTGTTTGATCTGAATGGAAGAAAAAAGTTATCACGGTTACACCCTATAGACTGATCGCAAGGAGAGGCAAGTTTCTACTCCTGCGCTAACATTATTGCTCTTTCAGTAGCTAGTATTCATAGCTGTTCATAACATGCCCAGGCATTTGCTGTTTACTTTGATAGTTGTAATGAGACAAATCTCACCTGCAATAAGGGCCATCGCCATTTATATCAAAGGAATTAAAATCTATCCATATCGCTTTGACAGTGCTTCCGCCAAGTTGCGGCTCAATTGTCCAGCGGCAGTAATGCAATCCGTGAAAGGAACACGGGTAATTAGGGCTGTACAGTGTACCGTTTCTCGCAGTCAACGTACGTTGTGGTTCACAAGCTGAAAAAAAAAAATCGTTGCAGCTTCTATTTTATCAGTTGGACACACCATTATCCAAGAGCAAGCGATTTTAACAGATCATTTTAGGGTTGGCTTCTACTTCTGTGTGAAAACGAATCTTAATGCGAAACCATTCATATGAAAACTTGTTCCACCTAGAGGTTTATTTTCTTGTAATTCAAACTTATTTTCATATGAAAGGTTTTGCACGCGGACCCGTTTTGAAACGGAAGCACAAGATAACTCTGGAAAAGGCCTATTAGTTTGAGCCACGAAAATTTTTCTTTATTATAAACCTCTGCACTTCCTTTCCTGAGGACAATTGTAGTTTAAGGTATCAGTATCCCCCAAACGACCAATCTGTTTTTACACCGAGCTTTACGGTCGGATTGAGTATCAAGGTTTTCGAACGCATGATAGGAGGGAGTTTCCCATTTCTTGGGCTAGCGCTCTAAAGGAAATTCATGCGTTCTAGCACTTAAAACTGCAACTACATAGTTACTTTTCTGACTTTAGGTGCAGTTAAACTAAGCAAATCATGATGCCTACAAATGCCCCCTTACCTGTGAACACACGTTCCCAGTCATATGGTCCAACTCCTTTAGAGGTAAACCCAGCGACCCCTACGTTGTACTTTGTTCCTGGCAGGAGCCCAGTTAAGATGTAACTTCTGGTCGATGCACTGACGTTGACTTGACCGGATAATTTTGGGATTGCATAGCAAGAAGTTTCGTACAAAATGTTATAGCCAAGAAGCTTGCCATTGTGATATTCTTGGGAAACTGGATATATTGAGATGTTGATGCTGTCCACTCCAAGATATTTGTTGTTAACAGACAGGTAGGGACGTCTACTGGGTACTACGATGAAGAGAGAGAGAAAGAAAACTCAACAACGTATATAAAATTAAAAATCATTTTTTAACGAAAGTGGTAGCGAAAAGGGTATTTTAATATTTTTGGCGGCTTTTTGTTGTTGTTTACGCGCCCGCACCCGTTTTTTCAATAATTTAGAGTTTTTACAGTCAAGAAACCGTTAATGTCCTTCTTTAAGTCTTCTCAGGAATTTAATTATTCATTTACATCTAAACTTTCTTCCAAAACTTCGGAAAAACGATAAAAAATCGCATTTTGTGGACAGTCGACAGCCACTGCACTGTAATTAACAATTAGACCAGTGGTCCGCGAGGGCTACGACTCAATAGCCCATGAGGCAAAGCCGAATGGGCTATTGACCCGTGGTCCTTAAGGACGAAGGGTCTAATTGTTTTAGTATCACCCAACTAGTCGGACAGAAAAGGCAATAATAAAGTTAGCAAATGCAAGTTGACGACATATTTATTTGGGAATAAAACGAAAGAAAGCGTCACGCTCGATTGCGCCAATTTCGCTACTCCAGGACTATTACTAATAGTCCTCTAGCAGCGTAGCCGATTAAAATGCAGGATTTGCATTAGTCCACTACTAATAGCTGATAGTATACGAATAGCTTAGCCAATCAGATTGCAGCATTTGCATTACTATTCTAGTAGAATTCTACTAATTAACAATTAGATTATGAGCTCGAGATTTCTATGAGGTGATAGTTGATGAGGCCTTCGGCCTCATCAACTATCACCTCATAGAAATCGAAAGCGAATAATCTAATTGTTTTAGTAGAATTCTTACTAAAGTTTACTTCAAATAACGGTTTCCAATTATTTCTCCACGTATTATTAAACTTTGCGCCTTAAAAAATATCGCGCGCATTGAATTGTCATTTAAAATTGAAGTTGTGTACGCGCGCGCATCATTTTTCTTTTTTTCAACCTCTTTTTCAATTTGAACCTTTTTTAAAGTCAAGAAACCGTAAATGTCCTTTGTTCAGTCTTCTCATGAATTTAATTATCCATTTGCATCAAAATTTTCCTACAAAACTTTGCAATTGGAAAAACGAAAAAAACCTTGCCATTGCCTAGACGACCTCCAGCCACTGCACACTAACGGCTGATAGTCTGCAATGGCTCAGCCAATCAGATTACAGCATTGGCATTGGTATACTAGTAGAATTCTACGAATTAAAATTAGCATTATAACCTGGTACGGGTACAAAATGCTATTGCGTGTGCGAGTTTGGATTCCTTACAACTAGCTCATGAAGACCTTAGGAATTGACTTCTCTGCAAATCATCATCTGTAATATGATTCATTATCCCTCACGTTGGATAATTATATAATACTAACAAATAGCATAATTGAAGTGAGAGACGTTTGTCAAAAGAGATTCATTGTCCAGACAATAATAGTTTTTTTGCTTCCTCTTAGTGAATGTTTAACCTGAATTAGCGATGTATGGTTGGGGCATTCCTATGATGTTTGGAACAAATTAGCATTTACTGGCACCCAACAAGCGAATTAACTCAATCTGCCATGTGGTTTTTGGATTCGTCAGCTCACAAGCAGAAGAAGTCAGTTGTACTCTATTTTCACTTTGCCTGCACCTTTCACCCTTATCCTGATCACAGGCTTTTTCTTATGAGATAGTAGACTTTTTGCCCTCTTCTCTGCTGGGTAGCCACCCTTATGGGATCACTACCCTATCGTGGTAGGGTGGTTTGCGTGTCCCAATAACCCGGAGAACTATGCCGGCTGGAGTCTTGTACTCCTGGTAGGGCCACCCATGCCAGACAGGTCGAAGGGTAGGGGCCTGACAAAAAGTGATCCCCTGGCCCTCCAGGTTGGGGGTTTGGCACAGGGCCAACAACCCTGTCCTTTAAAAAAAACAAAAAAACATTATATTACGGAAACAGCAGCAGAGGATACAACCACAACTGTGTGCCGTGGCCTTTCAGAGTCACCTCAAATGACACGGATGAATGGCAGTGGTGAAATCCGCAAGGAAGCCAATGACAGGATTATGAGTGAGTCTGCTGGGTAGGGATTTCTGTAATTTGGAATGTATGGAAATTGTTTTTCAAGCGGCTGCGTGGCTAGCCACATAGTCAAAGTTTATCCAATCAGAAGCTTGTTTGTATTTCGTCGATCACCTTTCCCAGCAAACAAAGCAAGCCCAAGCAATAGTGTTCATTGTTGTGATACTGCTCTTGCAGAGAGATAACATGGACGTCCTTTTGAATGACTGAACACAACAATTCATCGGGTACATTTGTTTGCATCACGTGTTTCATCTTTGAGCAATAAAGCACTTTTCTCGTGTATGCGTAGCCTCATCTAAACACGAGGAACGTTGGGATAATTCGAGACAGTTATGCAAACCCGAGACGTAGTCGAGGGTTTGCATAACTTTCAAGACTTCTCCAAGCACCTCCCACCCCTTCTCCCCGTGTTTAGATGACGCTATCTAAACACGGAAAAAGTCCTCTATTGCTTTTATAAAATAATTCTCAAAAATACACGCGAATTTAAAACGTCACAACCGTTTGTACATACTCTTATGTAAACACACCTATCGACCAATGAGAGCGCGCGTGACAGCTTAGTTATTTTATAAAGCTTTACTTTTAACACTCACCACCTTCCTCGGTAAAAATCAATACTTCTGAACTCCTGTGTGGTTTTCCTAGTACATCCACGACAGCAGCGAAGAGACGATACTCAGTGCCACCTTCAAGTCCGCCCATCGTTATGGACGTGACGTTTGGAAAAACAATGTCCCCTGCTATCTCTTTACCATCAGTAGTTTCCACTATTGCAACATAAGCCCGCACCTGATTTCCAAGAACATCGGTTAGATTTGGCCCTTGAAAGGTAATACTCGATTGTGAAACATGTAGGACGGTGACATTCCATCCATCCACCTGTGGTGCTGTAAATAATGTCGAAAAGTCATTTTAACGCATTGACATTTTAACATCTACATAGCTGGTCAAGTGCAGTGGAACTGATTGTTTGGAGCAAACTAATAAACAACAATAGCATTGATTTTGGTAGCCGCTGCTAAAACCTTGCATGGATAAAAGATCGTGGATGCTCCGTGAGCTCTTTGTCATTTCGAACAATAACCTTGGTCTACCCGGTATGTCTCTCTATCCACTCGCAAGTGACTTTCGCTATTATCTTAACTGTCCGACATTTGCAAATGCCTCCTTGAAAAAAATGATTCAATCGATTTAACAGAAACTGTCTTTTTAAAAAGTTTTACTAACTTAGGAAAGTTGTCAACAACGTTACTAATTAAACACAAGCAACTTGACCAAATAAAATCACATTCCGCGTGTAAAAATATGCACGTGCATAGGTTTATTACTAAGGCAAATGGGCACAGGTAGTTAAAAAGAAAATTATACGTGTTATGGTCTTGGACGTTTGAGTTGATGATCATCCGAGAATAGCAAAGTCAAACAATGGATCTTTTCGGCGATTCGGCGGCCATTTTGAATTCTGTTATTTCAAATAGCTATAATGGAACGCCAAGGGGGCAAATTAGTATGTATTTGCCACCTAAGAACCCTTTAATAGCTATTTGAACCAATGGAATTCAAAATGGCCGCGTATCGCTAAAAAGGTCCATTCATAAACAGTTCCCGGAGACATATATAATAGCATCTACGGTAGTAATTTGGAATTCCTTACCTCTGTCAATACTGCCGTTAAGGATGGCATATCGTGCAGTAAAGGTATTATACTTGTTCCTCGCTCTAACTTCGACAGAAACATTCAGGGTTGAAGTACTGAGAAAGGCCCCTTCATCTGGGCCACAGTATCTGTCCAAAAGCCTCTTACCATAGCCATCCTTAACGTATATACTAAAACTGAAAAAGGGGTACAATTAACTGAAATGGATATTGAACGAATTTCACCTGATTACGTTAAAGGATTTCGCCTATTTAATAGCATTTTAAGTTCGAAGAATATGCGAGTAGGGCTTGTATTGAGTTCATCTCAATCGTCTTCAATTGGCATTTAGTTGGTAGATCTGTTGTAATTGTACCTCTGGCTTTCTGGCTCAGCTGTTTCCAGGGAGGTGTTAAGATGTGTCCATCTGCACAAGGCTGTCAACATCAATTAGACTCTACCACAAATGTCAACAAATTTGTCTACACCAAATTCTGAATTTCATAAAAAGCACCTGCAAACCAGTAAACTACTATTTGCTAACCGAGAAATGTCCATCACACACGAAAGTAAACTCTTTTTGCATCCTCTTGGTGAAACAGTGTAACTTAATCGATGTTTTCGTTAATTCAATAGACGACAGTTCTGCCACTTGGCATAAAAAAGTAGCCTGCTCCGAATGCTTATGAAGTACGCAAGGATGAATAAACAGTTAGTACATTTGTGCATAAAAATAACCGTTTGCCCTTGTAGCATGGAATTGCTGATACAGATAGTTTTACAAAATAAACAAAAACTCGCCTAGTGCGAAAGGAGCCTATGTTTGGGCTTCGAACAATTTGAAAATGATTATTTTACATTACAGCGATATATTTTGTCATTTTCTCCGTAACTGAGAAGTGCAACGAAGATTCAATACATGTACTAAGACCATAACAACTCCTACTCACGAGATAACCAACACGCTACATAAAACAAAAAACCCCGAAGCACTGACTCTGTGTCTCACCTACAAAAGTAAACGGGATCAATAGCAAGAATCACGTGATGACCATTTGGTTCATGGGCGTCCCCAATGTTCCACTGACACCCGCTCTCAGTTATGCTGTCACCTCTTTGGTAGGAGAGTTCTTCCAGTGGTTCCTTCACAAGACCACCGCATACTGAATAATTCACGAAACACTTTTAAGTGACTGAAATACATGCCTTCGAAATTTAATTATTTTGCACCCAAAATGACAACACAGCATTCCCTAAAATCAAACCAGTACACATTTAAACATTGCACAAAAATATTTGAGTGTTTTAAGGACGGAAGAATGATGCAGTTTTGCATGCGAGGCTCTCAAACTTGTTTAATAAAATGGTGCGTCAAATGACGATTTTAACGGACTTTGGTAATTTGCATATTTCTTTGAAATAAAAAAAATTGTTTTGTCAAAAAAACTATTCAGTAGTTTTTATCATGTCCTAGCCTATCTTCCATAAGAATATGAGCGAAATCGAATTTTAGACCCTTGCCGCGAAGTTAAAACTTTGTCTGATTTTTACAGGCAGGCACTCTTAAAAGATTTCAGTTTTCAGTTGTTTTTTTTTCTTTTTTTTTTTTCTCACTTTCATTAATAATTCCTATTTTATTCTACGGCGACATTCCATAATTATTCGTCAGTGTTTCTTAATGTTCCCATGGCACACATTGTTTTCTTAATCCGATCACTGCGATTTTTTACCTCAGTCAGCCAATCAAATGCTGAGTCAAGACCTTTTAACGCATTTTGAATTTGGCCCTAATGTGGTTGTTATTTTCGTTACGTTATTGTTGTTTTCAAATGGTTAAGGTCTTTTTTTTGGGGGGAGGGGGAGGGGTTGGTTTGGTTTTGCTTTTGTTTGTTTGCTTATTTCTTTCTTTCTTTCTTTCTTTCTTTCTTTCTTTCTTTCTTTCTTTCTTTGTTTTTTCTTGTTTTATGGCTGGTCACACAATCTTTTCTCTCCAAAGTTCGTTGAAGAGGAAAAACTGGGTAACCAGGAGGCTCAACTTAAGCGTTTTAGGAGACATCAATACGTTATTTTAAAACTTACGTGTTACTGCAGCGTATCTATATTTCCCAATTCCTTTTCTGGTAAAACCCGCGACAGCAATGAAGTATGTCGATCCTTCCTTCAGGTTGCTTAACGTAATTGTTCTTGTGTTTGTATCCGTCTTCATCGTGTTGTTACTGATATTCGGTTCATTAAGAGAAAAGTATGTGATATTATAGCCCAGTATTCTTCCTTGAGCGTCTTCAGGACGAATATCTTCCCGGGTAAAGCTGATGCTGTGATCACGAACGTTTACATTCCAGTTGTACAAATAAGGTCCTGATCTAGGTACTGAGGAAATAAAAATTCAAAAATAAGTCAGTTAAAGGCAATGATTCTGAATCTGCTATAAGAATTTGTCGCACGAATGCAATCCTTTTCTGTATTTGGTATTACAGTAACCAAATTCCGAAATATTTTGATATTTGAGATATTTTGCAATTTCAACTCGCTGACCTGATGTATATGGCTATGATATCATGGTCAGTCGGCTGAATTTGGGTACGGTAAATACCTAATCGTATATATATATATTTTTGGTACGCTTCGGCGGCATATTAGGTTCGTTTGGCCTCGGCATTGCATGGATATGTGGGCTTATTGACTACGTCTCGCCAAAATACGAAAGTAAAGCTTTTATGCTAAGTTTACCAGGAGTTCTAGTTTTGTAAATTTTTTCAATGCGAATACCGAGAACTTTGTCAATTTTCCAGATAGTTTTTGCATACTTAATAAGGCAAAAAGCTATATTTTCGTTTTCTGCGAATTTCTCGAAGACTTTAGATTCTAAGAAAATCGGAATAATATTTTCGAAAGTGGCTCCCTAAAAGCGTTCTTTAGGCAAAGTTTCAGGATTTTCGATTTTTCTAACCTGGCCAGCCGATATTTTCAGTCAGTGACTCTTAAAACGACTAAGCTTAAACAAGAAATATTAAAAGTGATGGACTGACTTTTGGATGTATCCAGCAACACTGTGAAGATTAAATGTAACTTGCGAGGTCACAGTTATTTACAAAAAGAACGCCTGATCATATTGTAGAATGAATGTCCAAGTTGCTGTACAAAGGAACTTTCAATCTTGAATACATCTAACTGTCGATAAACACTACTTCTAATATATATGTCTTCTTAACGCTTTAACAAGCAGCTGATCGTATCCGAAAGCTTAAATAATACCTGGTCATTTGCGAAATGATAAACTTACCACCTTCATCTGTTTGGACAACTATGGTATCACTTTTATAGACGTCCCCATTGACATCAACCAGGTAAACAAGGACTATGTACTGACTGAATACCGGGAGGTCTGGCACATTGATTGATGTGTTCGAGGAGTCTACTATAAGAAGAAACGAACTTGTTCTTCCATCTTTGTAAGATACCTGTGGCCTCGTTTGATTCAAGGACAAAATGAAGAAATCAGCTTGTAAGTCTCCTGGTACGTTGCTCCAGTCAACAAGTAAACTCTTCTGGCTGGTGTTGTAACCATGTATATTCCATGCAATTGAAAGTGAAAGAGCTACAACGTAAAGAAAAAAGATCGTAACAGTTTAAAAATTAGGACATTGACCCTAAAATAAGGCATTTGCTACGGAAGATCCGAGCAAACTTAAACGCTGAGGGCTTTCCGTTTACTTGTTTTTGTTATTGTTCTGGTCGTTAGAACTCACGTTTTAAAAATAACACGGAGAACAAGAAATAACAAGGGAAGCTATTATCACTATTATACCCTTCGAGTTCTCCTCAACTAGCCCGGAATGGCAGTCATCTCCCGCTCTCAGCCTAATTCAAGGGCTACTCTCCAACGTACCTGTAAACGCTGGTTTCCTCATTAATGTTTTTTCTTAAAGAAAGACAAACTTTAAAAAGGGACTTTCAGGTATACCTGAATGAAGGCTTCTTCTTGCTACGACGAATTCAAGCCTCAAACGGCTGTAACGGCTGTACAGTTGGGTGTGTAGAGTAACGAAGTTTCCTTCTCCAAACTGCAATTCTACCACGTCGCGATGATCTTCAAAGCATCGTTCACGAGTGAAGATCTCAGTACCATTGCTTGAAAAAACCTTAAAAAATTCACTGGAAAAAAAAATAAAGAAAACAGAAAACAGAAAAAGAATCAGAATGTGAAAGGTCCATCGCTTTTCTGTGCATGTTCCGTTGTGCGTAACGCGAAATTAAGAACGCGCAGGAAGAATAAAGAACCAACGTGCGCGCGAGGGCGCAAGTGTTTCGCTAAAAAGGCATTTCGCCATTTGCGAATAATTAACAAATAAAAAAGCCCATGACGTGTATTACACAGTGATAAAAGACGACGGGCATTTGAGAACGCGTGAGAAATGTAGAAAATACTCGCCTGCGGCTCGTGTTTTCTACATTTCTCCAGAGAGTGTTCTTAAATTTCCGGAGTGTTCTATCACAGTGTAATACACGGCTTAGGCATCTTCATTTGCTTTATGATATAACGAAAAACAATAAAACACGCTTTTTCTATGTTTTATACTCTGCTAAAACATGGGTTTTTGACCAATCAGAGCGCTCGCAGGGTCCTATCTATGTTATAACAAACTTTTAAATATGAAAACTGGTTATCCCCAAATAGCAAAATGCCTCCGTCGAATGTAACTAAAAAGCTAGGGATTTAAATATATTTTCATTTAAGTCTCAAAGAAAAATGCTCGTACTCAACTTGGCTGCTTTATTTCTCTTCAAAAATGAAACTCGCGGTGCTGGAAACTGGCGATGGTTTTTCATACATGATCTGTTTTGTCGTGCTTAGTTTATTTTCAAGGACGTAAAAGGAAAATATGCGTTAAGTCGGATGAATATGGGAAATTTAATTTCACCTTGCATGTAGCACAGAGTTTTGCTTTCTATTGGGCTGGCTGTGTTTGCCAGTAGCTTTGTGTTTGGTCTGTGTTTTTAGATACAGGCCTTGCAGAGGGGAGATGCATTAGCTTACTGAGTTTTCATGGTCCATTTAACTAGCATTTATGCAGTGAGTAGTATGCCAGGATCATTATGAAATTGCACATACAAGAGAAAGAGAGAGGCCTAAGAGTTGTTTGAAGTGGTAAAGAAACAATTTGTCCTCGGATTTCAACATTATGGACATTGCATATGTTCATAGAGCTTCATAAATATGCTGATATCGCTAGCAATTTTTCGCCAGCAAGTAAAAAGAAAATGTTTTCTTTTTCTCCTTTAAATTCAGGCATTCCACGTGTAGGGTAACAAAAATCACAGAGCTACGACAAAAACCGGGCTCAAAAAATGTCAACAACGTGGAAATAAAGACGTTTAAAGCAACCTTCAGTCACCAAAACTCACCTCCGGCAGTAATCAAGACGGAGTTCTTTTAATGAAAGAAGGAGGACTGCATTAGTGATGCCAACACTTCCTATCGTCCAGTTACACTGTAGCTCACGGTAGTCTGATTTGTTAAGGTGGATTGTTCCAAAGGACTGGTTGAAATTACCACCACAACCTTATAAGCAAAATATAATGCAAAGGAACTTAAAAACTGTCTGCCTAAATTCATATTCATTTTTCAGCAGGGTGTAAAGAAATTGATCTTCGTCATGGAGACAAGTAAGAAAGCGATTCAAAAGAACTTTTTTAATTTACTCCTTGTTTAGATTTATTTTGCTTGATGGTCTTGAAAAACTTTTGCTTGTAATTTGACATTTAATCGATTTGCACGGGCTTTTCTTTCGTTCGTGTGCAAGGGTATTTCATTTTTTCCAAGAAGTGAGAACAGCGCTAGGTTGATGCGAAAAACGCAGTTTGCAAAGATGTTTCCCATAGAGGCTTCAGGTGACATGACCATGCAATTGACACAATAAAATATTCCCCGAAAATATTTAGTACAGATTATACAAAGTTTTACCACCAAAGCTTAAATGCTTCGATTATGCTCCCACCCCACCCGTAGGCTAAATGGGGGTATAAACTAAGGACTCATTGGTAACCTTTTTTAAAAATGTATCAAGAAAAGAAAAAAACATACACAAACTCAGTTCGAATTTTATCTTGCTTGATTGCCCTATCTCAGACTCTACATTGGCTGGAAAAATGATTTTGGTCGACCTTGACAAACCAAGGTCAGCGGCTCAACTTGTCTAGTCTACCCGACAATGTTTGACAGCACTCACCGACTACGAATGAGATCCATGGCGACCGAGGTCCCTCACCCACTGAAGTGAAAGCAGCAACCGCTATTTGATACTTGCTTTCTCCATTCAAACCACGCAGCACCATTTGGAACACGTTTGGGTCCTCAATGGTAACGTTTTCTGCCTTATCTCCATAGTAGTAATTGTAATAGTAATCCTTGTAGTCTCTGTAGTAGACTGTGTAACCTCGTATCTGGCCATTCGTATACTGTGGCTTGACCGCATCCCAAAGAACCACAAGCTTATTTGGTTGGAGGTTCTCCACGCGCACATTTGTAGGTGGCCCACTAGGAGCTTAAAGAAACGATATGTCATGTTTTTTTGATTATTTGTTGTTGTTTTTGTCATGGTATTGATTAATTGTTGCTGTTGTTGCTATTCTTAAAGAGGGGTGGGGGTGGGGGCGCTGTCGTTATTAAGTTTTGAATCCATTACCGTTGCCCTACCTATTGGGCGTCTTAGTAAGAAAGCAGGGCTCAGGGATTCACTAAGTACCGACTGATGTTTGTTGTTGTTGTCATTGTATTGGTATGTCCGTCATATAGTTTATTTGTTGTTGTTGGATACTGTTGTTGGGGAGGAGGAGGCTGTCATTGTAAAGTTTGGGTTCCAAAACAGCTGCCCTACCTACTGGGCTACGCAGAAATAAGGGAGCAAGCTTGTATAACATGAGTGTTACCTGGCTCAACATAATTATTGCATTGCAGCTGCATGTGCTATTCATATCTTCCTTGCTAAAATTTATCATCATAGTAGCTAAGGGAGCGCTCTCTTCCCTGACCAGGCTAGAAGAGTCAGTTTAGACTAACAATGTTCTCATTTTCTAAATCTCGCCGAGCCATGGCACGGCAATTTTTCTATGGCTTCTTTTGGTCACCCATTTCCTATCTTAAGAGGGCTGACACCCATTATTGCATATTTCCATCAATACGAAATATTGTAGAGTCAATGGGCTAATTTTCAGCTTGTAAAAGTAGGTTTATACAAAGATAATTACTCCCCTAACTTTGAATTGTTGCCACACGTTGCTTACCTCCTTCACCACTCGTGATATTTTTGATTTTAGTGGAATAAGTGACATTTTCGACGCCTCCTGTGAACGCAAGTACCTGGAATTTGTACATTCGGTGTGGCTTTAACAGCCTGTGTACAAAATAGTATCGATCGTACAAAGACCTGACTTTGAACAGAGCAGATAAATTTGTGTTTTCCTCGGTGAACATAACCATAAAGTGACTAATGGATACATTGAGAGGAAAATCCGTCCACTCCAAGGACACTGAGGATGACGTACTGTTGTGAACTGATAAATGCCATGATGATAGTTCAGTATCTGTCAAAAAAGAACAGGCAATAACTTTATGAATAAGATGTTTGAAATGTGAATTTGAAATGTGAATATGAGAATCACAAATTAACACTCCATGATCTACACAGCCATGGTGATGACCTTCTCAAAGTATGCTGATGATTATGACAACGACGACGGTGATGATGATGATGATGATGATGATGATGATGTAATTTTAGGGCTTGTAACTTTTTCTTTTAGATAATTTGAGTTGCAATGAGCATTTGAACATATCCATACGGAATTTGTGCACGAAAAATTCTTCATTATTATTGTTGTGTTATAGCTTTGTGCTCCCTCTGTAATTCTGCTAACGAACTCGTTGTTCGTTCACCACGTATAGAATCTAATGTTACTCTTTAGCTATAGAATAGATAGATTGATTGATTTGTTTGATACCTTTGAAGGGTTCGTCAAGTCCAAGATACGAGACTGAAAAGCCATTTGAATAGCTGTAGGTGTCCATATATTGAAGTGCTAACTCTGATTGGTCACCGTGAACAACAAGAGAAAACGGTTCTCGGTAATAACCGCATAATAAGGTGTCGTTACTGTGCTGGGCGTCTTCTCCAGTCGCCACGTGAAGCCAATTTTTTGATCTGGGTGGAAGAAAAAAGTTATCACGGTTCCACCCTATAGACTGAGCGCGAGGAGAGGCGAGTTTCGACTCCTGCGCTAATATTATTGCTCTTTCAGTAGTTAGTATTCATAGCTGTTCATCCCATGCTCAGGCATTTGTTGTTTACTTTGATAGTTATAACGAAAAAACTCTTACCTGCAATAAGGGCCATTGCCATTTATATCAAAGGAATTAAAATCTATCCATATCGCTTTGACAGCGCTCCCGCCAAGTTGCGGCTTAATTGTCCAGCGGCAATAATGCAATCCGTGAAAGGAACACGGGTAATTAGGGCTGTACAGTGTACCGTTTCTCGCAGTCAACGTACGTTGCGGTTCGCAAGCTGAAAAAAAATATCAACGTTACTTTTACGCAAAAACCAATCTTAATGCGAAACCATTCATATGAAAACTTGCTCCGCCTAGAGGTTTATTTTCATGTAAATCAAACTTATTTTCATATGAAAGGTTTTGCACGCGGACCCGTTTTGAAACAAAGGCACAAGGTATTAAACTCGGAAGAGGCCTATTAGTTCGAGCCTTAAAAAAATTTCATTATTCACTTCCTCTCCTGAGGACAATTGTAGTTTACGGTATCAGTATCCCCCAAACGACCAACCTGTTTTTACACAGAGCTTTACGGTCGGGTTGAGTATCAAGGTTTTCGAATGCACGCGCACGATGAGAGGGAAAGGGCAAAACGAAAACTGATACTTATACTTAGATAACTGTGCCTCGCATTTGGTTTCCCATTTTTTGGGCTGGCGCTCTAAAGGGAATTCATGCGTTCAAGCATAAAACTTTCTTTTCTGACGTCCGGTGCAGTTAAACTAAGCAGATCACGATGTCTACGAATAGCCACGTACTTGTGAAAACGACTTCCCAGTGATATGGTCCAACTCCTTTAGAGGTAAACCCAGCGACCCCTACGTTGTACTTTGTTCCTGGCAGGAGCCCAGTTAAAATGTAACTTCTGGTCGATGCACTGACGTTGACCTGATCGGATACTTTTGGGATTGCATAGCAAGAAGTTTCGTACAAAATATTATAGCCAAGAAGTTTCCCATTGTGATATTCTTGGGAAATTGGATGTATTGAGATGTTGATGCTGTCGACTCCAAGATATTTGTTGTTAACAGATAGGTAAGGACGTCTACTGGGTACTACGATGAAGAGAGAGAGAAAGAAAACACAACAACGTATATAAAATTAAAAAAAATCATCTTTTAACGGAAGTGGTAGCGAAAAGGGCATTTTAATATTTTTGGCCGCTTTTCGAAAACAAAATTTAATGCTAATTAACAATTAGATTATGAGCTCGAGATTTCCACGGGGCTATAGTTGATGAGGCCGAAGGCCGAAAAAACTATCACCTCATAGAGCGAATAATCTAATTGTTTTAGTAGAATTCTTACTAAAGTTTACATCAAATAACGGTTTCCAATTATTTCTCCACGTATTATTAAATTTTGCGCCTTAAAAATATCGCTCGGATTGAATTGTCATTTAAAATTGAAGTTTTGTACATGCGCGCATCATTTTTTTTTCAATAATTTCAACCTTTTTTAAAGTCAAGAAACCGTAAGTGTCCTTCGTTTAGTCTTCTCAGGAACTTAATTATCCATCCGCATGAAAACTTTGAAAAAACGAAAAAAACCTCGCCGTTGCCTAGACGACCTCCAGCCACTGCACACTAATGGCTGATAGTCTGCAATGGCTCAGTCAATCAGATTACAGCATTTGGACTGGTATACTAGTAGAATTCTACTAATTAAAATTAGTAGAATTCTACTAGTATACCAGTCCAAATGCTGTAATCTGATTGACTGAGCCATTGCAGACTATCAGCCATTAGAGTGCAGTGGCTGTCGGTCGTCCACAAAATGCGACATTTTTATCGTTTTTCCGAAGTTTTTGAAGAAAGTGTAGACGTAAATGGATAATTAAGTTCCTGATTCTCGAGCTCATAACCTAATTGTTAATTAGCATTATAACCTGGTACGGGTGAAAAATGCTATTGCGTGTGCGAGTCTGGATTCCTTGCAACTAGCTCATAACGACCTAAAGAATTGACTTGTCTGCAAATCATCATCTGTATTCAGATTCATTATCCCTCAGGTTGGGTAATTATAGAATACTGACAAATAGCATAATTGAGGTGGGAGACGTTTGACAAAAGTTTCATTGTCCGGACAATAATTGTTTTTTGCTTCCTCTTGGTGAATGTTTAACCTGAATTAGCGATACATGGCTAGGGCATTCCTATGATGGTTGGAACAAATTAGCATTTACTGGCACCCAACAAGCGAATTAACTCGATCTCCCATGTGGTTTTTGGATTCGTCAGCTCACAAGGAGAAGAAGTCAGTTGTACTTTATCTTCCCTTTGCCTGCACCTTTCACCCTTATCCTGGTCACAGGCTTTTGCTTATGAGATATTAGACTTTTTGCCCTCTTCTCTGCTGGGTAGGGATTTCTGTAATTTAGAATGGATGAAAATCGTTTTTTAAGCGGCTGTGTGGCTAGCCGCCTAGTCAAAGTTTATGCAATCAGAAGCTTGTTTGTATTTAGTCGATCACCTTTCCCAGCAAACAAAGCAGGCCCAAGCAATAGTGTTCATTGTTGTGATACTGCTCTTGCAGAGAGACAGCATGGACGTCCTTTTGAATGACTGAACACAACAATTCATCGGGTACATTTGTTTGCACCACGTGTTTCATCTTTAAGCAATAGAGCACTTTTCTCGTGTTTATATAGCCTCATCTAAACACCAGGAACGTTGGGAGAATTGGAGACAGTTATGTAAACCCTCGACTACGTCTCGGGTTTGCATAACTTTCAAGACTTCTCCGAGGACCCCCCACCCCCGTGTTTAGATGACATTATCTAAACACGAAAAAATTCCTCTATTGCTTTTATAAAATAATTCTTAAAAGTACGCGCGAATTTAAAACGTCACAACTATTTTTACATACTCTAATGTAAACACACTTATCGACAAATGAGAGCGCGCGTAACAGCTCAGTTGTTTTATAAAGCTCTACTTTAAACACTCACCACCTTCCTCGGTAAAAATCAATACTTCTGAACTTCGGTGTGGTTGTCCTAGTACATCCACGACAGCAGCGAAGAGGCGATACTCAGTGCTACCTTCAAGTCTGCCTGTCGTTGTGGACGTGACGTTTGGAAAAACAATGTCCCCTGCTATCTCTTTACCATCAGTAGTTTCTACTATTGCAACATAAGCCCGGACCCGGTTTCCAAGAACATCGGTTAGATTTGGCCATTGAAAGGTAATACTCGATTGTGAAACATGTAGGACGGTGACGTTCCATCCATCCACCTGTGGTGCTGCAAATATTGTTGAAAAGTCATTTTAACGAATTAAAATTTTAACATCTACATAGCTGGTCAAGTGCAGCGGAACAGATTGTTTGAAGCAAAGTAATAAACAACAATAGTAATAGTTTTGGTAGCCGCTGCTAAAACTTTGCACGGATTTAAAGATCTTGGATGCTCGGTGAGCTCTTTGTCATTTCGATCAATAACCTTGATCTACCCGGTTTCTCTCTCTATCTACATCGCTATGTGACTCGCTATTATCTTAACTGTCCGACATTTGCAAATACCTCCTTGAAAAAATTGATTCGATTGCTTCAACAGAAAATGTCTTTTTTGAAAACGTTTCACAAATTTATGAAAGTTGTCAACAACGTTACTAATTAAACACAAGCAGCTTGACCAAATAAAATCCCATTCCGCTTGTAAAACTATGCACGTGCATAGATTTATTACTAAGGCAAATGGACACAGGTAGTTAAAAAGAAAATTATAAATGTTATGGTCTTGGACGTTTGAGTTGATGATCATCCGAGAATAGCAAAGTCAAACAATGGATCTTTTCGGCGATTCGGCAGCCATTTTGAATTCTGTTACTTCAAATGGCTATAATGGGACGCCCAGGGGGGAAATTAGTATGTATTTTTTCACCTAAGCATGCTATAATAGCTATTTGAAGCAACAGATTCAAAATGGCCGCGTATCGCTGAAAAAGTCCATTCATAAGCAGTCCTGGAGACATATATAATAGCATCTACGGTAGTAATTTGGAATTCCTTACCTTTGTCAATACTGCCGTTAAGAATGGCATATCGGGCAGTAAAGGTATTATACTTGTTCCTCGCTCTAACTTCGACAGAAACATTCAGGGTTGAAGTACTGAGAAACGCCCCTTTATCTGGGCCACAGTATCTGTCCAAAAGCCTCTTACCATGACCATCCTTAACGTATATACTAAAACTGAAAAAAGGGTATAATTAACTGAAATGGATATTGAACGAATTTCATCTGATTACGTTAAAGGATTTCGCCTATTTAATAGCATTTTAAGTTAGAAGAATGTGCGAGTAGGGCTTGTATTGAGTTCATCTCAATCGTCCTCAATTGGCATTTGGTTGGTAGATCTGTTGCAATTGTACCTCTGGCTTTCTGGCTCAGCTGTTTTCAGGGAGGTGTTAAGATGTGTCCATCTGCACAAGGCTGTCAACATTAATTAGACTCTACCACAAATGTCAACAAATTTGCCTACACCAAATTCTGAATTTCATAAAAAAGCACCTGCAAACCAGTAAACTCGACCATTTGCTGACTGAAAACTGTCCATTGCATACGAAATTGGACCCCTTCTGCATCCTCTCGGTTAAACAGTATAACTTAATCGATGTTTTCCTTACTTCAGTAGAAGACAGGTCTGCCAGTTTTGACTCTCCTTGGCATAAAATAGTGGCCTGCTCCGAATGCTTTTGAAGTATGTAAGGATAAATAAGATAACCGTTTTTACTTGTAACATGGAATTGATGATATAGATATTTTTGAAAAATAAGCACAATTTCGTCTAGTGCGAAAGGGGCCTAGTTGGGCTTTCAACAATTTGAAAATGATAATTTCACATCACAGTGATATATTTAGTCATTTTTGCAGTAACCGAGAAGTGCGACGAAGACTCAATACATGTACTAAGACCATAGTAACTCCTTCTCACGAGATAACCAACACGCTAAATAAAACAAAAAACCCCGAAGCACTGACTCTGTATCTTACCTACAATAATAAACGGGATCAATAGCAAGAATCACGTGATCACCATTTGGTTCATAGACGTCTCCAATGTTCCACTGACACTCGCTCTCAGTTATGCTGTCACCCCTTTGGAAGGAGAGTTCTTCCAGTGGTTCCTTCACAAGACCGCCGCATACTGAATAACAAAAAGTTAGTCTAAGTTGGTCATTTCAAGTGAACTTCCGTTTTTGCATTGATGGAACTAATTCCATTATGAATAAAAATAACATACTAGGGGGGCGCCATCATGAGGATAACTTCGAAAAGTCAAACTTGAAATAAGCGCATTGAAAGGGGGAGGAAGGTTACATGAATGTTGAAACTATGATATAAAATGAGTGATCCAAGCACTAGGTTGTGATATCACACTGAAAGAGGTTTGGCAGACTTTATTAAAATTTCGCTGGTGTGCCTTGGAAAAGTCGCTAAAAGCTATTTACCTTTCGCAGTCCCTAACCTGGGGTCTGTACGGTAATTTCATCAGCGCACGAGTGAATTAGGGATTGGGTTAGGTTAACTAAGTCATAATTTTAACACTGATTTCAACAAGAAATGAAACAAACTTGCCATATGGTTCCTTTAGCATTTCATTGTACTATATTAAAGATTCGATTCGGAAACATGGATCGTTTTGGAGAGGGAACACAGGTTATATTATCCCATAACTTCACATACCTGCCTTTACAAACGGCCCGCAAGCGATCCCTACATCTTGATAGTGACCACAGTAAGGATTGTAACCAGTCTTAGAGCAGTTGAGGAGTGACGTCTCGTTTCCTTGACAGTAGTATTCCTGGGTTAAAATGGACCCATTGCCCTGACCAAAAGCAGCTCCAGAATACACTTGGGAAAGTTTAGGAAGACCAAGCTGATTACACAATACTTGACCTTGTCGATAACTGAACCATGAGTGGCAGACGGTCCACCAAGAGCCATTCATGTAGATCTCCACCCTTCCTTGACTGGGAGCACCTCCGTCGACTAAACGGGCGTCGCCTAGAAAGAGGGTTAATAATCATGTCGGGTAGCACAACCCATGATCATCGGTCGTTTAAAAGTCGGTTGTATGTATAGTCTCAGCCACGGAACGCACCATACGATTATTAACAATTGTCAGTTGATTGTTGATGGTATAGTTTAAACCGTCCGTTTTTTTGTTTGTTTGTTTTTGTTTTTATCTTGGTGTTGTTGTTGTTGTTGTTGTTGTTTTTCATATCCGTTCTCGCCTGTTCGTCTGTTCTTCGTTCTCCTATGATGGCATTTGATTCTATTTGTTTGACATAACAAACGCAAAATCTGAAAATATGAAATTATCCATGCCAACTTCTCTGAAATTCAGCTTGCGTGAATATAAAACTAAATTGTAATAAGCTTATAAATTAATTTATCAATGCTGTTTCAGGGCCACTTATGTTTGGTTTTTAACTGATCGTAAGTACAAGTTGATTTGTAGGGAAAAAAAAAAAATTAGACAAAAGCGTATTGTGATGCACTTCTTTTGTTTAGAAAACTGTGTCCGAACAGACCACCTTTTGTTTAATTACTTGTCAAGATAGTTATTGCGGGGTTTGTGGAAAGCAACCAATCAATCAACCACAAAATCAATGACATAGAACAATTGCAGGAACTCGGCGAGAAGCGAACTACTCCTGGCTAGCTGATCGAAGCCAAACCAAAAATCCGTGAAGCCCCCAGCGTGATCAATCAAATAAAATCGAATTGAAATTGTTCCAACAAAATCGATCAAATTTCACCATGAATCACATGTGGTCATTTAGTGTTAAAATATATATATTCTTTGGGCTTCCAAACCGTTTAGTCAAAGACTGTGTGACAACGTTCGACTGTGTGACGACGTTTCCGACGTAATCTTACAATCGGGCGTTACCTTAAGTAAATTTGTACTATAGATAAAAACGCGTCCATTATCGACAGTTCTGACTTAGTTTAAAGAATTGGAAGGCTGTTTGCAGCTTAATTCTGAGGGAAGTGCTATGCGTTCATAGCAGATAAGATATAAACCACAAATATTTGAACAAAAATCCAAATATATATTCTTCTAGTTTAAGTCTATGGTACCATAATTCGGGTCCGCATTCACTGAGACCACTGCCCCTGAAAAATAAAGAAAACATAATGTTTAATGTATAAAACGAGCACTGCTTGAGTTCAGTAATTAATATACATGACAGAGCAGTATAATGCGAGTTTGATCAGACCTAAATTGTTCACAGTTGGCTCACTCTCGGAGTCCCAGTCAAAAAGAGTCAAAACTGGTAGAAATTACATCGGATGTTTTACAATTTCAGTATAAATTCAATATAAACAGCCATATGGCTGTTCAGGAAATTTGCATTCCCATATGGAGTTTTGGTTCGGTATTGTGGTCATAAAAATGCAACTCCAACCGTGATACGATCTTCACCAGTTGGATCGAACTGAATTCGGAAAATATCAAACATCTGTGATGTTCTAAACAGCAATACAAATTCCTGATCCCATAACGTCAAAGAAAAGATTGTTAAAATGAATGGGGTTGAACAAACAGGGTTGTTAGACTCCTCTGCTTCTCGAACCCTGCAACACTCTTTTTTTCCTATTTAGGAAAAGTTTGCATTGGGAGAACGACAAATACTGTGGACAGGCGAGTGTTTCCACAGCTTTTTCGAATTCTACCAAACTTTCACGAGTATGACATTTCCGTTTTCGAATGTATTTGCTGTCTGGATGGAGTTCAAGTAATTTCGGAGCCAGCCCGCAGGCATTAACAATTATTCACCGAAGTGGAGGTAAATATCCATCACTTTCCCCGACAGTGAGATGAATAATTGTTTTAGTATATACCC
>NC_138148.1:18802300-18842300 GCF_964199315.1 Orbicella franksi | reverse complement strand
AATGTCAACGCCGGGTCATATTGGTCTGTTTGTGGAGAGAACTACGAAGTAATTCCGTCAAATTTTGTTCATCAAAGCTAGCGGATTAATCGAAGTGTGTCACGATACTTTTTTAATGTTCTTAGGAAATACAAACGTTTTAAGATTATACCGAGTTTATCCCACTTCTAAAGCTCTTTGATGTTTATTACTGAATAATGAATTACCTCTAAGTCGCATAGCTATGTTGCTTTGGTGTTAGTTATATCTTAAGTTTCCCAAGAGGGAAGCTTAAGATTTTAGTTACAGCGGCGCAATCTTTTGGAACAGCTCACCCTGTATCATCATTTTTAAACACACGGCATTCATGGAAATCAGATTTATAAGTAGAATACTGTTGTACGTTAACATAATATTAGGATTAGGATTTTAGGTTTAGGATCTTAGACATTTTATTGGAATTTATTGTACCTGATGAGTTTTTTTACCGTGTAAAAATAATGATTAAAGATTAAAGATTAAAGAGGACCGTATCGATTTCACTTTGAGCTGTACTCATTTGAAATTAAATTGTAGCAGAACACAATAGCCGGAAAAATCACAAAAATTACTCACAATTATGCGTCTACTTGTAAAACTGATTTGTTTTGAAGTTGACAAGGTGGTTTTTAGTGGGGCTCAATTCCACTGTCCGTTTGTTTTGAAATAGTTTTGAATTCTGCACCAGCTTGCGACTAATATCAAGAGAATTTTGTTTAGCTTACCTTCGTAAAACCAGCAAATTAGGAGGTAAACACCTATAGATGAAAGCTTAGCCATGATATATAAGCAATGTTTGCACAGTCTGCTTCTTTTGAATGCTTTATTTTCTTCCGGTTTGACATCCTCCTACGTAATCAGATGGAATAATTTGCTCAAACTTCGCTCAAACTGGGTCTGAGACCGAAAAATAGTTTATTTGAATAATTATTTCACCCGCAACTATACGTGCCCACGGACATACAAGAAGATAAGCGACATCCAGCGTTTCTATGGTAAATAACAGATTATGAATTTAGAAGCATTGGAATTCGAATGGTTTTTCTTTTTTGCTTTTATTTGCTTCATTAAGACATCGATATATTTGCACGTGCATGTCTGCCGCGAGAGAATTTTTGGTGTCAAAACGGACCAACGGTTCCGCACTGTAACGTGGCTTAGAAACTTGAACTTGAACTACTAATTGCGTCAGTGCTAGGCTTGTAATAACTGATGGAAAGTGCTCATTTTGTTTTGTTTTGTTTTTGTTTTTGTTTTTTTCTTGTTTTTGTTTTTGTTTTTGTTTTTTTGTGGTGTCAGCAAATAAAGATTGTATCGAAGGTTTATGATATATATTCGCCAGCGACAGTCTTCTGAAGATCAATACACGAGAAACTAAACATGATATCTTCACAAGCAAGGTGTTTGTTTGTTGGTTTGTTTTTCAACGGATAATCAACCTTTTTAATTGCAGACAGAATTTCCAAAGGTTCGATATGTGAAAACACTGATCAACACCAAGAGATTGTGATATATTCTCTTGTCAACACTCGGCCGTATATGAAATCGTTTTGGTTGAAGAAACAGAAACATAGAAACAGAAGCTTTACGAAAAACCCCAAACCATTGCGTTGCATTTGACACATTTTCCTTACAGTCAGTATATAAAACTAAACAACCACGTTTTAATTTGTATATACGCTGATCGCAGCAGGCTGGTTTAAAAGCCGAAGTTGACTTCAAAGACAATGCTGAACATAATTAAGGGACCTCTTAAGTCTCCCTAAAAACATCAACAATAAAGGCCCAGGTCAAACGTAAAGTATCTGCGTGTCATGGGCATAAATAAGCCAAGTGCAATTTTCACTTACTAAGCAAAATTGATGATCAATAGGATGACGTATCAGAAGGTGATATTGGAGTTTGCGGTATTTATTTTTTATACGGCATTTCAATCGATCAGTTTAATCTTGACTTGATTATATTGTTGACTATTGTTATATTCTCCACGCTTGCGGGAGGCGGTTTTTGTGTGGTTTTCGTTGAAGACACACAGTGTAAAGACTTCTTTTCCTTTGCGTTTTTGCGACTCTTTTCGAGTTTCTGGTCGTATCGCAAACGATTTGTGACAGATTCATTCCATTAAAATTTGTTGAAACATTGTGACATCGTTTTCGCGACTCGTTCGTACGTTTGGCTTGTTTAAATTGTTTTATTCCTTTCCACAACAAAACTGCCAGCTAGCTATCGAAACTAGCTAAGATATTGCGGTATTTCAAGTTTCCGGTATTGTCGTGTGGCACATTTTTCCCTCTCTTGGAGTGTCCAACACTCTTACTTTCACCTCTCGTTTTAGTTAACTACGTACTCTAAGATATTGTGCATAGTGGTATTTGCCGAATTTTTCCTGCTGTTGCGGCTTTCAACACTCTCTATTTCCCTCTTCTTTCAGCTACCATAAGACTCCTTTTTGGGCATTTCTGTTTCATGCAAGGCGAGCAGCCTTCTAAATGGGCGCAGGGCCCCTATTCTCGCTAACCTTTTGTAATAATTACGCCTATGAAGTCGCTACGGCCCTCTGTACTACCTCAGTATGAAGGGGACTATGGCAATAAAATCGTCTACGAAGAAGGCTCGATATGAAATTTCCGCGTTTGCCTTTCTTCGGCGTTTTGATGCTTGCCGATTTTTATTACTTTCTGTTTTTTTTCCGCTGCTGCTGAGTTGGCATTTCCAATGTCCTGTTCGTTTCAACTACTATAACGTTTTTTTCCACACATCTTCTCGCTTACGTGCTCCATTCAAAAAATTTAGGAAAATGCAGTTAAAACCCACGTCTAAGAACCTAGTGGTTTAAATACCTGCTGGCAGAAATTTGCCATTTTCCACCCAAAATTGAACCGCAGTTAGGCAAGCAAGATGAAGTAGGTTCTTATGCGTAGGTTACAGTTAAATTATGATGAACATTTTCACTACGGAGTGTGACTTTGTGATGGCAAATTTATATTACAATAAAATAAATAATATAGCTGTAAATAATTATTGTATATTCAAGGACTAACCCTAAGTTTATTTATTTTTCTGGTTTCAACAACTATATCTCCTTCATAAAAATTAAGAACCTAGTTAGCCTAAATTGCCAAAATACAAGAACCTATTTCTCCAGACTTCAAAACATATAGGTTCTTAAAGACAGGTTTTAACTGTAATTTCTGGCGCTTCCGGCAAAGATATGCCCAGAAGAAACGATCACCAATATAACAGGACGTCATAATCAAGAGAAGCAATATCATAAGCCGTTAGCAATTGAATCTTACGCTACCCCAAGCACTTCAGTGAAAATGCTGACTGTTAGCATGAACATAATAACAAGAAAAAAGGCTCCTAATATCAACGAGACAAAGGCAGAATTTACATATCTTTAAACTCTCCAGAAGGTTCTCCGTAGAGGCAATATAGGAACACGTGAGGTCTTTCAGCAGTAGCAGTCATTTGGTTTGTTTGTGACTTTCACTAGTTCTTTAGCTGATGCAATGATCAAACAAGCGTTACTATCAATTTAGCGACATGCAACTGCAATTCGATTAACTCTCGAATGTACACTCGGATCTACGTGGACTTGAGCCGAGAACAAGCAGGCGAAGAAGGGAAGGAAGAAGGTACCTTGAAATCTTCCCAGTTCTCTGTGAGCTGAGTTCTTTTCTGAGTTCCAGTTTTCTCAGGCCTTCGATATCCAGATTTTGCTGATGGATTCCTGTGCCCTCCCGCAAGCGAAGAGTGTTACGCGAAGCGAATTCAAAGTTAATAGATAGGAGTGGTTATGAAGCCCGACAAAGTTCTTTTAATTTTCATGTTCTTGGTCGCCTTGACCTTACAAAAAATACAATAGGTGTGTTATTCTGCCCGAGAAAAAGAAACGCGACGAAAGAAACAAAAGAAACAAAAGAAACGCGTCAGTTACTTAATTCATGCATAAGCTCAGACCAAAAACTTGTAAATGAAGGCAATTTGGTGAAACAGCAATTTTCCAGAAAAAAAATAAATAAATAATAAAAAAATAAATAATAATAATAATAATAATAATAATAACAGGAGAAGAATAAAACCAGTTCAGTTTTTTCTACTCATATCATGCAATCGGTGTCAGCTAATCGAACTGATAATCCGAACCTACTATGCGCATGGCCATGACATGTTATTTTTGTTAGCAACAATCATCACTCAGATTGCAAGAGGAAAGACAAAGACTCGATACACCTTAACATGCTCTGAAGACATCATTAGACCCACGCATGTTTTATTCAAAATAAGATACGATTTCAAGAACCAGCATCTACAAGGAGAAAGGATACGACTTTTAAATTCAGTTTCGTTTCCACTAATGCGCCCGTCTTGCAGAGTTCTCTTTTTTTACAAAATTAACTATGGCTGAAAACAACTAACATCAAGGAAATATTTCTTCACTTACTTTGATAAAGCCAAAGGATTGCGACGCAGATAGCTAAAGTCCTGAGAATGAGCTCCGTCATCGTAGTGCTAAGAACACTGAGTAACATGTGCACAGTCTGTATGTTACGTAATCCCGCGCTCAATTTATTCCCCTTTTACGTCACGTTCAATAAATTATAAATAAATCGCTTTCAGACAGCTACCTGTTAATTTTAAAGAAAATTAGCCAATCACATTGCGTTATTGTGGATTCGATATTGACTAAGTATCGGTCCGGGTAAAATCTCTTACTACTAATTTTTGTGTAAGTCGGGTTATAAAACTCTTATTGATCAAACTCACCCTAGTTTGTACTAGGTCGTGGCTAAACGCTGATATTCTCCCACTTATGGGCGCTTTCGTAAAAGACGTTGAAATTGCGGTCCGGAGCATATGGCAAAACGCTATTTTGGCTCGCTCAACTGGAAAATTTCCGGAAAAAGTGTCATTTCTCCGAACTGTCTTCTAAAAAGTTCCGGTCTTGTTTTCCAGAGGTTCGTCCAACTGGAAAATTCCCGGAAAAAACTGTTATTTCTCCGAACTGTCTTTTAAGAGGTACCGATTTTTTTTTTTAGGGAATCTTCCCGAAGGGAAGACTGGAAAGGTTTTAGCTATTTACCTGTGAACAAAAAAATTTCTGATCATAATATTATTAGTTTAAATACTGAGATTTTACAAGACGGTTTTAATGCTTGGAAGTAGATTTGTCTTGTTATAACGTATAGTTTAATATAATGATATAGTCTATTTACTTTCACTAACACATCCATTTGTTAAAAATTAAAAGACTTTTTTTAAGCCAACTCGTAATATTTGAAACGTACGTCATGTTTCACGTAAAACATATGACAAGAGTATTCGAAAGATTTTGAGGAGTTTGTATGCTGAGTGACACAGCATAAAATTTTACAACAATCATTAATTAAGCAATAATCTAAGCTTTCTAGGGGTTTACCGGCGCAATAAGCCAAGCGGGATGTTGGGAGAACAAGAGAATAGCTTGTAAATCACGAGCCGTTAGTCGGTGCAAGGGATTTTTGGTCATAATAGACTCAAGTATATTAAAGTTTCCTAGCATGAATTGCGCAAAAGTCAATTGCAGGGGCTTAAAAGTCTTAAGATGCTTCTAATTTCCATCTAGCCCATAAATAAAATCAGAAGGTAACAGTTGTTTACCTTCTGAACCATTGAAGTTATTTGAAGGACCTGGGACTTCGGTTGCAGTTAAGTGTTCGGTCGTGTAGTCTGTCTTTTGATGGGAAGGAAGACTGAGCTATAAATCGGTAAACTTGGCTTCAATTTTTGCACGGGGATTTCACAGCTTCAATTGAATAGAAGGGGGTAAAGGCTGCGAAGAGACCTCTGGTAGCTTCTGATAAAGGAGAATTAACGGTCGTCAGGGGCGATCTGAGGTTGACCGGTTTAGAGAGACTGGTAAGGACTCGGCGTAAAATTATTCTCTTTCCCACAACAAGTTTCGTGTCCACCACATTGTCCTTCGTAGAGGCAATATGGGAACGCATGAGCTCTTTGAGCAATAACAGTCATTTGGTTTATTTGTGAATTTCACTATTTCCTTAACTGATGCAATGATCAAACAACCGTTACTATTAATTTAGCGACATGGCAACTGCAATCCGATTAACTCTCGAATGTACACTCGGATCTACAGTGGACTTGCGCCGAGAACAAATGGGCGAAGAAGGGGGAGAAGAAGCTACATTAAAATCCTCCCAGTTCTGTGTGAGCCGAGTTCTTTGCTGAATTTCATGATCAGTTGTCTCAGGCCTTCGACATCCAGATTTTGCTGATAGATTTCCGTGCCCTCACGGAAGTAAAAAGTGTTATGCGGAGCTAATTCAAAGTTAATAGATAGGAGTGGTTAAGAAACCCGACCAACTTCTTTTTCATGTTCTTGCTCGTCTTGACCTTACAAAAAATACAATAGGTTTTTTTTTTTTCTACCCGAAAAAAAGAAACGCATCAAAAGAAACAAAAGAAACGCGTCAGTTACTTAATACATGCATAAACTCAAAAAAAAACAAAAACTCGAAAGGTCGTAGACCTTCCAAAATAAATCTTGGTATTTAATGTTTGCTCATTTGAAGTTTGCTGAAATCCATAACTTTTCCCCTCTATTAAAATAGCTATGCTCAATTTTTTCCCCATCAGCGTTCAGTTAGTTCAGCTTCCATTTCCCTTTTGAGAAAAGGGAAATTTAGCGACGCAGAGCAAACTGACTACCACTTGGTAATGGAAAGCTCTTTGAAGGCAATTTGGTGAAACAGCGATTTCCCAGAAAAAAATAACAACAGGAGACGAATGAAACCAGCTCAGTTTTTTCTACTCATATGATGCAATCGGTGTCAGCTAATCGAACACATGATCAGAACCTACTATGCGCATGGCCATGACATGTTATTTTTGGGAGCAATAATCATCACTCAGATTCCGAGAGGAAAGAGAAAGACCCGATACACCTGAACACGATCTAAAGACATCATTAAGTCCATGTTTTACTCAAAATAAGATACGATTTCAAGAACCGGCATCTACAAGTAGAAAGGATACGAGTTTTAAATTCAGTTTCGTTTCCTCTGTTGTGCCCGTCTTGCAGAGTTCTCTTTTTTACGAGATAACCATGGCTCAAAACAACTAGCATCAAGGAAATATTGCTTTACTTACCTTGGTAAAGCCTAAGAATTGCGACGCAGAGAGCTAAAGTCCTGAGAATAATCTTTGTCATCGTAGTACTAAGGGCCAAGTTGCACTGGAGGGCAATTTCAGATTTGTTCTGGACAAATCAGACTTGAAATCGGCCAGTGACAAAAAATTTGTCCGGATGGCTACAGTCGCACTTGAGAACAAAATCTGTGAACAAACACCACGCCATGCTGTGAGCGCCTTGCGATTTCCCGCGACTCCCCGCGAAGCCGCCTTTACTCGCTGTTTACATCCACAAAATCGCGACACGAGGGATCTCAAAATATGTTACCACGAAGAATTCTCGCAGTGATTGTTTTCTTCTTTTTTCTGGTTCTTCAGCAGCAGGCAAATATCAATTTAATGATATGCTGCCTGTTATTTACGCATAATTTACGAGCACAAAATTTGCTATTGATACGATGTATTCGCAATCAACGGAAGCGTTATCGAAGACGAGCACCATATTATTGGACTCTTCCTCGTCCAGTCGAATCGTGGTTCGAGATCCATTACCTTGATCGAACAATACCAGGGGACTACTTTCGGAGGCTTTTACGAATGAACAGAGAAAGCTTCGATTTGTTGCTCAACGTAATTCGCAACCGGCTGACGAGACAGAATACAATACTGCGAAATTGTCTCACTCCTGAAAAGGTTCTTGCTTGTGGTTTGCTTCGCCTTGCACATGGAAATTCGTACGAAACCATAGGACCTGCGCTAAACTTCGGTAGAACTACAGCGATAGAGGCTTGTCAAGATGTGGTTGAGGCTCTTAATGAATTAAGGAAAGAGTGCATCAAATTCCCAACAACAGTGGCTGAGACAATGAGATGTATAGAGACATTTACGGATAAATCACGACTTCCGAACATTGTTGGAGCTATAGATGGGACCCATAACAAAATAATTTCTCCTAGAGACAGTGCTGTTGATTATTTTAGTCGAAATCAGCAACATGATGTTATAATTCAAGCCGTTGCTGACGGTAAGGGTTTATTCCTTTACTTTGCAGCAGGTTATCCGGGAAGTCTTCACGATGCTAGGGTATATCGAAACAGTTCTCTTTATCAAAGAGCAAGCAACGAAGATGTACTGAAAGAACCTGTTGAAAGAATCGGTATCACAGATATTTGTCCTTACCTGGTAGGAGACAGCGCATATCCTATTTCCCCCTGGCTTATGAAGCCTTATCCTGAAGCCACGCGTGACCCTAGCGAGATAACATTTAACAAGGAACTGTCATCTGTACGAGTAGCCATCGAATGCGCTTTTGGCCGCCTCAAAAGTCGTTGGCGAATTCTACAAAAGCGGTTAGATAGCAGAATAACATTTTCGGTGAAGATTGCCGTTGCTTGTGCAGTGCTGCATAACTTTTGTATTAAAATTGGGGACGAATGGGATGATAATTTTTACGACGACGGTGATGACCGCAGAAACGAACAGAACAATGACTTCATGCAAGACGGGGAAGATATAAGTGAGTTGCTAAAAGACAGTCTCTGATTTTTTTCAAATTGATTTTAATTATTTCATCCTTAGACCTTGAACTTTTGCTGTATTTGATTTTTCACAAAGAAAATGGAAGAAAATGAACAATCAAATACTATGATATTGCATTGTAATTTGTGTTTGGCATTCATGTTGAATCATTAGAAACGATTTCCATCACAGCAATGAAATACCTGTTGTTCAGATTTCTAGAGAAAAGTGTATCATAGAGATAAATTATGTCTTAATAATAACAAATCAGTTAAAACTACTTTCATTTGTTTCCATAATTTCGTTTGAGCGATTCGTAACATAAACGATAAACATGAAAATGGTTGTCTCTCAATAGTCAAAAATAGTCTTGAATTGAAGTTCATTTCTCTTTCTCATTCTGTTGGTTGTCAAGGATTTTCACAATTGATCCCATAAACTGGCTCATTATGGTGAGCTGCTGCGTTTGCGTTTGTTGCAACGAATCCAAAAAGGTCGCTACTTTCTCCCCTTGCTGTCTCACATCCTTTAGAGCCATTTTCAGAGCTCATTATCAGGTGCTTTGCGTTTCGATGCTTGCTTCCCTTTCTTCGACGCTCGTCTCTTTTCAGCTGGAATTTCTGGCACACTGGGGCTGAATGAAGTACTAATCTCGCCATTATTATCACCAGATTCCGTAACAACTTCGGTGGCACTTTCGCCGCTGATTCCCGCTTCAGCTACATGATTGAAGGTTACTACGTCGCGGCATCCAAGGATTTTATCGACCTCATCGTAGTAGACGGATTTCCTGAGGCTTCCTCCTGTTTGGTTTTTGTTCCAATCTTTTGCATTCTTGTATCGTTCTATGATATAGTTCATTTTCCGAATGCATTTGTCGGCCGTCTTGCTGGTTCCGAGCGTTTTCGAAATCTTCTCGGCGATCCAAGCCCATGTTTTCCTTGACTCTCGACTTTCTAACTGTTCGTGCTTTTCAGCCCACAGTTGAACTAATAGCTTTTCCTCCTCTTTATCCCATCTATCCTGAGCCTTCTTGTCCTCGACTGACCAAGATCTACGGCGCGAAGAAGTTGAGGTTGATGCCGGCATTGAGCTGTCTTCACTGAACTGAGGGGATTCTGGCAACGAGTCAGTGCTTGTGGTTGAAGGAGATGGGCTGGGATTTCCTCGATCATTAAACATGTAAGGGCCTGGCAAAGGATAGATCCATCCTGGTGGATATTGTGGAAATTCGTACGGGAAAAATTGGTCGCCCGCGCCGGGATTCATGTTGTTGCGAAATGGGAACGTGATTAATTTTACCGCGAAGTCTATCGCATAGAGACTCTGCTACATATCACCTGTCAAATCATTTCCGAATCAAAACACCCTCGCTTTTGTTTTCCAAGATTTGTCTCAATTTGGCCTGCTCCAGAGGTAGTCGACGGCATCTTTGAAGTTTGTCCGTCCGCGACCAAATTTTGTCCTTTGGAGAACAAACCGGTCGCACTTGGTTTTTCATTGTGATGACGGATTTTTGACATAAGTAAACAGTTTTGTCCTCTAGTGCGACTTGGCCCTAAGAACAGTAATCTGTGCACTGTCTGCATCTTACGTAATCCCGCGTTCAATTTATTTCCCTTTCACATCACGTGCAATAAATTATAAATCACGTGTTAAGAAAGAAAATTAGCCAGTCACATTGCGTTATCGTCGGTTCGATATTGTCTAAGTAATGGATCGGGTAAAATCCCTTACTACTAATTTTTGAGTAAGTCTTGTAATAAATCCCTTATTGATCAAACTCGCCCTAGTTTGTACTACGTCATGGCCAAAAGTTCATATTCTCCCACTTATGGACGCGTTCGTAAAAATGTTAATATTGCGGTCCGCGAACATATGGCAAAACGCTCTTATGGCTCGCCCAACCGGAAATTCCGGGAAAAAGTGTTACTTCTCAGAACTGTCTCCTAAGAGGTTCCGTTTTTTTTGTTTTTTTTCAGGGATTCGCCCAAATGGAAAATTCTCGGAAAAAAATGTTACTTCTCCGAACTGTCCTTTAGAGGCTCCGTTTTCTTTCAGGTGTTCGCCCAACTGAAAAATTCCCGGGAACAAAAAAATGTTACTTGTCCGAACTGTCTTTTAAGAGGTTTCCTTTTATATCGGCGAGTCTTCCCGCAGGGATGACTGGAAAGGCTTAAGCTATTTACCTGTAAAAACAAAGTTTTGCGAATTTCAGATTACCATAAAATTAAAGAGCCCCTTGAGGTAGAGGGTGGTTTTGTTACCGCTGAAAGGCCAATGTCGTGGTAATACGCACGTGCCACAGTTACGAGATCTGCGTAGCCTTTGTCTGATCGTAACATTTTTAGTTTGAACACTGAGATTTTACAAGACGGTTTGAATTGGAAGCAGATTTGCCTTGATATAACATAGTTTATAATGGCAATTGAATTGAGTGGAGAGCAATTTGGTCTGAAATCACAAGTATGATTTCAGACCAAAATTGCATGACACGAAGTTCAATTGCCACTTTATTAAATCCATTTTGAAATCGCACCATTTTATCGATTAGCCGGTTTGTTAAAAATAGCGGAACCGGAGACGCCTTTACATCTCATTTATATCATGCAAACCGAAAGACTTAGATGTCATGTGACGAAAACTCATTCGAGTATAACAAAGGAACAAGCAGTTCTGAAGTCAAAACGAAAACAGTCTACTTCAAAGTTCTGAAAGTTCAATTCTCGTCGCCTGAAACAATGATGGAAGGCCTTCCTTTCTTCTGTGCTTGTAGCGGAGACTTCTCGTTGTCTTTGGAGAAGGAATTAATGGTAGAGCCTTTGTAATAGACCTCTTTAGCTTCGCGGTCACGTGGTCTACATTGGGTAAACAAAACATTCAAGATGGCGGGCGCTAATGAACTTTCTGTGGTAGCGTGGACAAAATCGTTGCGAGATCTCGCTAAAGTGTCCGCGATTACAATAGTAAATCATCTAAAAGGATGTGGATAAAAAGAAATTGGAGAAAAAGGTTGTAAATTCTTTACAGAAAATTACATTCATGATGTATTCGTGAAAGAAGAAGACAGTCGATCGAGGACTTGTTATGTCAAAGGCCGTTGTTTCCGAAGCCAGAAGAAGAGCGAAGCTCCTCATACCGTAAAATTGAAGATTGCTGCAGACAGAGAAGATAAAGGAAATGTGGAAGAAGCAGAATGCTCATGCATAGCGGGGTAAATATAACTCGAAGTTCCACCACAATTACAATATAATTATCACGCTGGTGTAGGCCGTGACTTTAGGTCACATTCCACAGGTCAGGATTACAGGTCACACGTACACATCGAATACTAACCCGAAAAGTGTTTCGTCGATTTAAAACCGTCCATAGTTAACTGGGCTTTTTGAACCTGCCGTAATTTTTTTTTTTTTTTTTTTATCAAAAATACAAAGATTTGTGTTTTGTTTTGGACGCGGTAAAATTTTCATTAAATTTTATCCAGATTTTGAAAGCTCTAATTATGCTTTCATTGAATCCAATGGTCAGTGTGCATGCTAGCAGGTGAAATGTTTTTTTTGGTAAAATCTGTTTCCAACCTACATTAATCTGCCTTAACCTGTAGATAGCAATTTTAGCAATAATCTGAATTATATTGAAGTCTAATAAATTGCTTATAAATTATGTTCAGGTTGAAAGAAATCAGCTTAGGTTGGAAACAGATGTAACCCGAGAACCAATTTAACCTGCAACATATACAATCACGTTTCAATAACATATGGAAATCAATATTTTTGCATTGTTTACAGTGTGTAATTACTAATAGAGAGTTAAATTTTAGTCATATTTCCATGTGTATGTAAATGTATTGTATTGATGAGTTGCAATGTGACAAAATACAAATAACTTAATTGCAGGGTTGGAGGCCACTGTAACCATGTTTTTGCCTTGTTGTACCTGCTGAATCATTGGAGTATGTTGGGGATCACGGAGATCCCAGCAGATCAAACTTGTACAAGTGTGCCGCAGCAGTGGCACAAGCCACGAGGTGCCAGTATTGAACCAGAACCAGTAATGAAATGTACCTTTGCCAAAGCCTCATCTGACCAAGGTGGCAAGCGAAAACTAGCTCCAGTAACTTGTAAACTTTATGATGCAAGGGGTAAACATCTCAAGTTAAATGGGTGGAAGCAGCAAGATGTGATGGAAATGTGTCATTACCTTTCAAACGAAGAAAAACATTCCCCTTTTTCATACCTGATCAGTGATCAGGAATGTTCAACAGCTACACATACTGTTTTTGGGAATGTCCCTCTTGGTTCAACTTTAGGTATCAACTGACTGATTCAAAGGAAACCAATACAACCTTTGCTTTTTATAAACCAAACAATTGTGTAACACTTCCAAGGGATCAGCAACCACAGGGGGTTTTGGTTTTTCCCAAGATTCCAATTTCTAGTGCATGCAGTCAGCCATTTATTCCTCCCAGTAGCTTTACACATACAATGTCGGATCCAACTTTGCAAAGAATTAGCATGAACATTGAACGAGCTTGGGACCTCCAGATCAACACTGTTAGTCAAGCTCAGGAGCCCACATGGTTGGAAGAACGTAAACTTCGACTAACGGCTTCAAATTTTGGGAAAGTACTTCATAGAAAAAAAGAGCCTACAGAGCCATTTCTTAAAAGTATTTTTGAAGCAAAGGATCATTCAAATGTAGCATTAATTCGTCATGGAAAACAAAATGAAAAAGTAGTTAGATCTCACTATGCAAGAAAAATGCAGAAACACTTGGATAAGAACTTTACAGTATATGACAGTGGTCTTGTTGTTAACTCCACCCACCCCTACCTTGGTGCTACCCCAGAAAGTAAGGTGTTTGACCCAACTTCGGACCATCCCCTCGGATTACTAGAGATCAAGTGTCCCTACACTTGGAGGAATCACACCATGGAAGCAGCATGCGAGGATAGAAACTTCCCCTGCAGTATGGTTGATGGAGTCCCAAAGGTTAGAACTGATGATAAACAGGGTTATTATGCACAAATCCAGGGACAATTTGCCCCTAGTGGCTTAGCTTGATGTGACTTTGTAATATATCTATCAGGATCACGAGTCTTTTTGTACAACGTATTAACTTTGATCCTACCTATTGGAACAATACACCGTTACCTAAATTAACCATGTTTTATTTTAAGCATTGCATTCCATTCTTGAGCAAAGAGAGGGCAACATCTGTTAATCCATGTGAACAGTCACTTTGCCACACCTACAGTGTATCCCATTGAGAGTAGTAACTGTTAATACTGCATCAACATTAACGCACCAATTGAGGCTCCTTTGAATGGAAAAGCAAGGAAACAAGTGTATTTGTTATTGTTGCAAACAAGTGCATTACTTAACTTTCCCTAGAAGCATTAGGTACAGGGTATTTAATGTATCTCACGTTTCTGTCACTGTTTTGTTTTGCAAGTAGATCTTGATTTTTAAGTTAGTCTTTGACTTCCTCAGCTAAAATAGGATCCATAAAGTTTGAGAGCAAACAGCACACTGTTCCAAAGTTGATTTATGGTTCCCAGTGAGCTGATTGGGAGTCTACTGTTGAAAATAAGAAAACGCCTGACCTTCCCAATGGCTCTTTCAACATGAATCCTGTGTTTAGCTATTGTTTGTGTTCTTATGACTTCATTTTCATTAAATTGAGGTTTTTCTTTTAAAAATGGAGGAATGTTAAGTTGAAGTCCGATTTTCTGTAAGTCTCCTCCTATGTCAAACCCCTTGTCAGCCATTATGCTGTCACCTTCCAAGATTTCTGATACTTCCTTTTTTCTTGACAGTAAATCGAGAAATCCGCTCCTAAAAACTATCTGTTTGTCGGAAATGGACCCTGTGTATAGCTGTGAGACAAACATAAAGCCTCCCATGGAATTGACTCCTACCAGGGATTTCAATGTATTTGTAGATTTGTAGTTTGAATAACTCTGGGACTGAATAACAAGGGAGGATGGACACTGAATTTTTAATTCAGTGCAGTCAATTATAATAATGTTATTGGGATAATCTTCCTTGAACTTTTTGGGCATGTTTTCTAGGATGACGTTCCTGTGAGGCCAGATCTTCAGGGTGCCAAGTTGTATAAACAACAGATTTAACTATGTAATAAATGTATTTGATATTGTTGCTTCTGCGACATTAAATCTCATTGCTAAGTCAAGATTGGTTAGGCCTAAACGAAGCTTCATCATAACTAGTAAAAACTCGTCTTCCACCGATCGATAGAACATGATCTCTTGAGGAACCAGGATCAGCTTCTGGTTCCGAGCTCCCATCATCATCGCTTTGTGATTCTTGATCAGAGTCGAATAACAACGACTTATCAATTTTGCGCTCTTTGCTCGCCTTCGTGTTCCAGTATGTGATGTGCTTTCGATGACCACCAGGGAGAACAAACTCAAGTACCCTTCGAAACTTTTCATAATTGGAGAACCCAGTTAAATGGCTAAAATATTTCTTTTCATTACCTCTTCTGTGCACTAGATCTCTCAAAACACTCACCGAGAACCTATGCTCGCAAGGTATCTCAATGTTTGATTGAATGGAACGCGAGACAAAGTTCTCCCTACCAGTTTCGTCGTATTCTCCTTCACCCTCGGATGCCGTTTCCGTTAATTCCGATTAGAGCAAAAGATTCACCTCCTCGATCTTTCTTCGTTTTTCTGGTCCATGCCAAGATAGCTCTGCCATAGTTGAGTTGTTGTAGCAATCATAAGCACAACAGTAGTGCACCATTTTGAACGAAAACAAGCGAAATTACGTCGAAAGAAGAGAACGTATTCTAACTCCGCAGTCTCTCGCTGCAATTCCTTTGCAAACACGAATGTTTGTTTACCCAATGTAAGTCACGTGTTCACCCTATGACGTAACAGTCTAAAAGAGGTCCATTCTGCGATGGATTTCTTTTGAGTTGTGAAACTCGCTCCAGTGCACGACGCTCAGTGGATAGTTTTTCTCTTTCAAATACCGTTCAATGGCACTCTGCATCATTTTAAGGGATTCCGGCTCGTTATCTTCTCCGTTTCTTTTTTTGACCTCGGCGTAGAATTTTATACTCAGGACCTTGTCAAGTTCTTGGGGCGCCATTTGTTTCAAGATATTTTCAAGATGGCGGGACTGGCTGTACTGGTATCAGCTTCAGAAGACATTCATTCCCTGTTTTGTGGAGTGGGACGTATTTTGACTAGTTTATTCACAGCGACAGAGTTGAGCTCTTGTATTACTTTGTTTGAAATTACCAGAAAACTGGAAACATCTACCTTCTTGAGATGGCTATGAATTTGTTGCTGTGTGGTTTTCGTTTGTTTATGTTTTGTTGGACGTGGTATCATACGGATCTGAGGCAGATTCGCCAAAATATTCGTCTAAATGGACACTAAAAGTTGTAAACTTCCCTTCAGGTAGGTCTTCAGTCTGAAGCAGCTCATAACCGCCATTCAGAAACTGCAATTAATTAAATACGTCATTTGTTTAAAACAACAACAACAACAAAGTTTTGGCAATAATAGTTGCAAAATTCGCCACACAATGGCTTTTTGTTTTTCCTTTTTTGCTGAAATTTTATTGGTTACCATAAACTAGCCTTGAAATCTAATTGGTTATTTTGTTTTAGTGTCCATCCTGATGCGCTGAGAAAAAGACTCAATTTAGAGCAAAAAATAGTGCGATTCGTGAACAAATCGCAACGCTGAGGGCCAATCAGATTGCAAGGATAACCGGTGATTTCAAAATGGATTTATTTAAGCAATAGACCACATTTTCTATGGGTTTATAGGGGTGATAACCCACGCGGGATGTTGGGAGAACACGAGAAAAGTTTGTAAATCACGAGCCGTTAGGCGAGTGATTTAAAAGCATTATTGTACACCTATACTGTTATATTGCACACACAATGTCGTTGGAGCGAAAATCTAGTTGGCCATTTCCGAGTTAGCTTCTGCCTCTGTTTCAAAACAAGTCTTAGTGTGAAACCTTTCTTTTGAAAATAGGTTTAATTTTCATGAAAATTAACCTGAAGGCGGAACTCATTTTCATATATAAACAGTTTTGCACGAAGACTCGTTTTGACACAGAGGCAAAAGGCAACTCGGAAATGGCCTACTGAGGGCTAAAATGCATCGCAATAACAATTTACGAGGGGATTCTGTGTAGGCCTGTCATTATCTTTTGTTTTCAGCAGTAGACAAATTGGGTGATTTTTAGCACTGAGGAAACGTAACAACTGCCATTTGAATCCGTAGTCGCTCGCTGCAGGCTCGTTGTGCAAATCATTTTAGACAACCGTAGTCATCAATTAATCAATCAGTCTATCTGTAAGTTTATAAATTAAATGTTTTTCTTCGTGAATAACTCATAAGATGATTATTACTTTTTATTAGTATATTTTTTTTTCTCCCGAGCTGCCAACAGATGCATTGCGTTTACATTATAGGAATTGTTGAATAAAAATGTTCAAGCCGTAAAAGTAATTTAATTATGTAAGGAAATGAGACGGTTTGGAAATTTGAAATAATTCGCGTAAGAAAAACACTTCTCGTGCGTGAAACCCACGCACATGACTTTTGGAAAAGCCATCGATGGATGCAGTTATACACTCACCGTTGTTGTATACCAAATAGTCTTTAACTTGGGAGCACTTGTTCGACTCCAAACGTGAAAGATCAGTTCATCGCTTTGCCAAAAAAAGTTAACGACCCCGGGACTGACTGACTGACCGTCTGAGTGAAATATTTCTTCCCAAATAACTGACCACGTTATCACTCTCGTTGAAAATGAGATTTGTTTCGTCGTGATCTCTGACGTGTGGTAAATACTCTCAAAGTGGTTATAATTTGTCTTTGAGGAAAGTTTTCATTATTGTCCGCGCAGTCTATCGAGGTAATTCACAAATTATTGTTTGCCTTTACAGTAATAATTTGACTATATTGTATGTTTCAATGTATCTCTTTAACAAATAGATTCCATGTACGTTGCCATGCTTCTGTTCTGTTATAGATCACAGATGCACACAGACTTTACTCCATGTTTTATGCTGACGACTCTCAACTTTATATCGTTATAAATCCCAATGATTATTCTCCTGCCCTAGACACTCTTCGAAACTGCATTGACGATGTTATAAATTGGAACACTCTAAACATGCTCCTATGCAACCCTGGTAAAACAGAGGTCATCCAATTTACTTCCCGTTTTGCACAACTTCCTGTTCTTAATTGTTTTTCATTTGGCAATACTACAATCGAACTGTCTGACAAAGTACGCAATTTGGGTGTCATATTAGACAAGGAACTGAGCCTAAAACAACACGTTAATGACATTTGTAAGAAGGCTATCCTGGCAATACGATCAATAAGCCGGATGAGGAAATATCTCTCACATGACAATCTCAAATGTATCGTGAACGCTTTTGTCATTTCACGCCTGGATTATTGCAACAGTATACTTTACGGCCTCCCCTAAGCTTGAGCATGATAAACTGCAACGAATTCAGAACATCGCGGCGCGACTGATTACTGGAACTAAGCGGAAAGAACATGTTACTCCCGCCCTCAAGGACCTGCACTGGCTTCCTGTCAAATCACGCATCGTATTTAAGATCCTACTATCAACCTACAAAGCCCTTAATGGTCTTTCACCAACCTACTTAACTTCTCCTTTTAACGCCTATAAACCAGCTCGTTCTATTCGATCATCTGGCCAACTACTCTTACAAGTTCCGGACGTCAAAACATGTACATACGGTCAAAGATCCCTTTGTTTTTACGCCACGAAACTTTGGAATGACCTACCTTTTTATATCAAACAGTCTGAGATCATAGCGATTTTCAAAAAGAACCTTAAAACATTTCTTTTTTGTAATAGTTTTTAACCTAGTCATAGATTTTAATAATTGCATCTTTTAGTTAGGTTTTTATTCCTTTTAATCATATGCAATTGTAAGCGCATTGAGAATTCTAAATGCGCAATAAGAACCTACTTATTATTTATTATTATTATTATTATTATTAAAATGTTGTAAGAACAGAAAAGTGGCACACGAGGCGATAGCATCGGAAAGCAAGGTTTTGTGTTTATTTTGACTGATTTTAAGAAGCGGTTTTGATGTTTCATTCCTGACATCAATCAGTGTGTCAACAATTATTTTGAGACTGAGAAAAGTTGAATTTTTTCAATAAATTTATCTCATAAACATTTTGTTTATTGGGTTTGTTAAATTTGAGATAAAGAAATGGTTCTCGGCTAACCAAGAACAATTTTGCGTTTGGTTTAGTCCACAGGCGGCCCAAGCTCACGATGCGAGGAGCTATTATTTATTTATTTTTTTAATCTTTATACGAACGTTCAGCGCGTGAAACGTGACATATTTACCGCCGACATCTACTATTACATAACCACCGAGTTTGGTTACGCGAAACGTAACCTTCGCCTTGCAGCATATGGTGGTGTTGTGTTACAACGGTTTGAATTTATAAAGGTTTGTATGGGGAAAAACGGTAATCGACATTATAGCTGAAATTTTGATATTTTTGCAATAAAAATGACTTACCTCAATGCCTTGTTGTCTTTTCTATTGTCATCTCGCTTCTCAGCTCGATCCGAAGCCTCTTAAGCGAGTTATCGCTATTTGGTTTTCCTCTACTAAGAAAGAGTAACCAAAAAGCGATAACTCGCTTAAAAGGCTTCGGATCGAGCTGAGAAGCGAGATGGCAATAGAAAAGACAACAAGGCATTGAGGTAAGTCATTTTTATTGCGAAAATATCAAAATTTCAGCTATAATGTCGATTACCGTTGTCATAGTGATTGCGTACTGACGAGGTCTTGCTTCTATGTCCATCAACGCGTACGAACAGATGGCCACGGGTGTAACCGACATAACCAGCATCGCACTGGTCACACTTGAAGTTATACACAACGCATTGTTGATCAATGAGCTGAGGCTTAGGTTCGCTTGTCAGGAACTCCTGGGCAATCTTGCGGCTCGTAAACACCGGTTGAACACTAGTCTGCAGCTTCACACTGAGATCTTTCAACTGTGTCTTCACGATATTAGCAGACTCCTGGTCTTTAAAGGGTATGACAACCCGAGTAGTGTTTTCTGTCGTAGATCTGGACCGTAATGAGGGCTGGTCAGCGACCTTTAAATTTAGGAAGGTTTTGACAGTGGAGTCAACAAGGTGCTTGGGATATTTCAGTTTAGAGAAAACAGACTTCAGTCGTTCGAACTCCTCAGTGAAGTAGGACCATGACGAAGACAGGCGATGTGCGCGATCGAGCATAGTTGTCAATAGTCCGCGCTTGTACCTATTATCGACATGACTGTGGTAATGGAGAAGCAGACCACTGTTTGTTGGCTTCACAAACACTTTAGTTTCAATACGAGGCGCTCTGTTTAGGAGTTGAGTACCGAGAAAGGGAAGCATTCCATCATTTTCGACCTCCATAGTGAAGTTGATGGCGGGGTGAGCGTGGTTGAGGGTGTTAAGAAAGTCCCTAACTGTAGACAAATCGGGCATCACAGTGAATGTGTCGTCAACATATCGACGATAGTAAGGTGGCAGCTTGCCCTCAACATCTAATTTCTCTTCAATAGACGACATGAATACGTTGGCTAGCAAGGGCCCAAGGGGGGACCCCATCGCTACTCCGTCGATCTGTTCATACAGGGATCCATTAAATTGGAAAAGCTGCCCCTTGGTGGCCACACCCAAAAGATCAATAAGGTCTTGCTTTGAAATGTTCAAATCATACTCGGAATTAAACCAGTTGTTTATAAAGGCTCTGTCTGCGAGAATCGTAATGGTTTCATCCAAAGGGACTTTCTTAACACCCTTAACCACGCTCACCCCGCCATCAACTTCACTATGGAGGTCGAAAATGATGGAATGCTTCCCTTTCTCGGTACTCAACTCCTGAACAGAGCGCCTCGTATTGAAACTAAAGTGTTTGTGAAGCCAACAAACAGTGGTCTGCTTCTCCATTACCACAGTCATGTCGATAATAGGTACAAGCGCGGACTATTGACAACTATGCTCGATCGCGCACATCGCCTGTCTTCGTCATGGTCCTACTTCACTGAGGAGTTCGAACGACTGAAGTCTGTTTTCTCTAAACTGAAATATCCCAAGCACCTTGTTGACTCCACTGTCAAAACCTTCCTAAATTTAAAGGTCGCTGACCAGCCCTCATTACGGTCCAGATCTACGACAGAAAACACTACTCGGGTTGTCATACCCTTTAAAGACCAGGAGTCTGCTAATATCGTGAAGACACAGTTGAAAGATCTCAGTGTGAAGCTGCAGACTAGTGTTCAACCGGTGTTTACGAGCCGCAAGATTGCCCAGGAGTTCCCGACAAGCGAACCTAAGCCTCAGCTCATTGATCAACAATGCATTGTGTATAACTTCAAGTGTGACCAGTGCGATGCTGGTTATGTCGGTTACACCCGTGGCCATCTGTTCGTACGCGTTGATGGACATAGAAGCAAGACCTCGTCAGTACGCAATCACTATGATAATAGACACGCAGGCAGGATTCCGGATGACCTTTGCAATTGTTTTAGTGTGTTGAAAAAATGCCACAACAAGTTTGATTGTCTCATTAATGAGATGTTACTCATTAAACAATTACGACCGTGTTTAAATGTACAATCAGACTCAGTTCGCGCTAAAGTCTTTGTCTAACTTATGCAAATTAGAAACTCTGAACTCTTAGTTACTCTTGAAATCGCATATTTAATTAGTTTCCCTTGACAATGGCGCCAAGATGTCGCCGAAACGTCGGATTTGTCTATCGTTAGTTTTTGCCTGTATATGTTTATCTAAATCATTGTTGATTATTATGTAATAATATATATATATTTTTAGCCTGTGTCACAGCCGCCTCTCCCCGGAAAAAAAAATCGAAACTGGTCTATTCGATAAAGCACCTTCTTTTCGGTAACCGCCCCCTTTCTATTAAGCGCTCCACTTTGTGTTCCGTCTTTTCGTAAGCCCCTTTGTAATAAGCGTCCCAATGCGAAAGTGATAACACAAGATACTGACATAGAATACAGTTGGATTTTTGCCGTGCGAAAATGAAATCGGTGGCTCAATTTTTTTATTTTTTTATTTTTTTTCATTTTTGCCACTAGTAACGCAGACAGTAACTGTGATGAAACCTTGTTAGAATAATTTCTATTTAAAATCCTTTAAATCGATTTAAAAATGCTGCAACAAAGAAGTTATACAGAAAATTGTCTATGTAAACAAAGAAACATTGTAATTCGTTATATCGAGGTGGATTTTACGTTTGGGCTTCCGGATTTTCTTCGTTATAACGAAGAATTCGTTATATCGAGGTTCGTTATATCGAGGTTCTATTCCATACATTTTACTGTAACTTTGGCCGGGACCTAGAATATCGCTCGTTATATCGAGGACTTCGTTAAATAGAGGTTCCACTAAATTGCATTCCATGGTATAAACCACCACAATCATGAAATGAATTTTCACGAGATTGTCACTGCGACAATGTCATGAAAAATGCTGGTATGTTAATTTAAAGAGGTTTAAAGAGGTGTCCAACCATAACCGTAATTTGTTTGGAAATATTTTCAATAACAATAAAATTGTCTCAAGCCGTCAAACAAGCCAGGACTTGTTAAAAAAGAGATAGTGACCCAGCATCTGCCTTGGTTCACGAAACCATCAGCAAGCTGACAGTTTAGAATGCAAGCCGCCGGTGGGCGAATCGTGGTAAACCCAGCGTTCAAAGACTGGGTTTACGAAGGGGAGAAGCCCGATTGCAGTGTCACCCCGATGAAAAGGCAGATCACGTGTCATGTGGAAGAAGGAATTGGCACCACTGGAACTAAACATGATCTATGGAGGCAGAACGAATCTCACAGGCAAGTCCACTTTGAGACAGCTGAGCTAACCCGAGGATCAACTCGTGCTTTGCTGACGCTACTGAGCCTTGTGTGTTTGATCTCAATCGCGGCTCTTGTACTCACAATATTAACAGTGTTTGGGAAAATCGACGGCGGATGTGGATGCTCTGCAAATGAAGGTTAGTAGATACGAGTTGCCGAGATATATTGATCGATAAACAAGCAAATAGATCACGACTTAGCATTGCTGCTGTATACCAGTATACTAGGTATGTCTTCGTTATTCGTGCAGTTTGTTGTCTAACCACTCAAGTTAGTCTTCTTTTTCTTTATTTCTGATTTTTTTAATATCACTTTAAGATTTTAAAAACGATCCTTGATTAATATCACTATTTTTCAGCATTTGCCTGCATGTCAAGTGAAAATGATAATCTGATTAAAAAAAACAACAACAGAACCAATGGAAACTGACCACAAATGTTAACCGCTGAGTTCATATCATACCCAATATGATGAATCTGCCTTAATCCTGCTTGTTTGCATGCTGTCGTGTTTCAAACAAGAAAACGAAACATCTAAAATGTACACATTGTCCAAACTTCACATTCCTCTTTGTCTGAGATTGACAATAAAATAGGTTGTGCACAACATATTTTTTTTAATAATACGAAATTCTTTTGAGATCAAGCAAAAGATACCGCTTTGATCACGTCTCTATCTGATAACACTAGAAAACAGTTCATGTATTTAATCATTTAGAACAGTATATTTGAGTATCTTTATCGCTTTGAGAGTAGGATTTATAAATTATGTTTGAAGATAATATGAACTTCAAATCTACTTTCTTTCTGCTTCCATAGTCAAAAATCAACTGCGTTCGGTCATGTCTTATAATCAAAACATGAATGATAATAACAATGCATTAATGTTATCTTCCATTGTTCCAACAGTGATAAAATTATTTTATTGTGTCGTCTCTTTTGAATTTCTTATTGTTGATGGTAAACCGGTGGTGGAGCCGCCATTATGAAATGATCAATGTATCATTTGTGCGAATGCGACAGAAGAAACTCACGTAGGGGCCAAACCACCCCCCAAATGTTTCGTCAGTTCTTGGGTATTTCACATTATTTCGCATTACTTAAAGAGTATTAACTCTTTCTACACCAAACTTGGCAGATGAGCAGGAGACCTATTGCCAATTATATTTACGTGAACCATGTCAGTAAATGTCAAAGTTGTGACGTCACAGTGATGACGTCATGTTTTTTGCCACTTTTGAAGTTTTTAATATGCATATTTTTTTCCATGAGTTCGAAAGAGCACATCAAGAGGAGTTGAAACCTGAAAAAATTTTGTCTAATCACAAAAATTAAATGAAATATAGCATTTTTAAATATGAAAAATAGCTCTGTAAAATATGGGGTCCCTCCCTTGAGAAAAATCCCCAAATTGGAGCCGTAATTTTGTTCCAGCAAATGCAGCTATGTTGTACATGTGATATGCCAGATGACTAAAGCAAAAATAAAGAAGGAATTCGGAATAAAAAATTATCCCTCTAGTGTTATTGCGTTAAAATTAGTTTCGTTACGTCATAACTTGTGACGTCACCCGTTTTTTTACTGTTAATACCATCCTAACAAAGCCGAAAATCAAATTTCTAAAACCATACGATTTTTGACAACATCAAGCTTTCTATTTTCCTAGATTATTAACCTTCCTAGAATAAAACTGAAAAAAATAAACCAGAGAGACTGACTTAAGAAGGACAGTATGGTTAAGCAGATTCCGGGGGTGACAACAACAAACATTTTAACTTACCATATCTCGAAAAATAATCATCATAGCAAAAAACGGTTTCCGGCATTGTACTCCTCAAGTCAAGGCCTTTCCAATGACGTAATATTTTAATCAGATTTTACAAAAAATTACAGCACGTTTTGGTGACGTCATCAATTATGACGTCATAATCTGACATTTTGTCACAACTTCCAAATTAAAATAAAGTGGAGAACAAAGAAAGCTCATCTGCCAGACTTGGTTAAGAAATATATAAACCAAGCAAATATAGCCTTCATGAAACATTAGGGGGGTGGTTTAGCCCCTACGTGACTTGTTAATGCTACTTGTAAGTCTCGTATTAACTCGATGATAACGTGCTCCGTAAGGGTAATCAGTTACACTACGGCTTTCGAAAACTAATAAACTGAGACCTCGCGGAGGTAAACAAAAGCTCGACGGCAATCCTTTACCCGACTCCGTTAATCTACTTCAATCGTGCAATAGACATGGGAAAGTTAAAATAGCCACTTTCATCGAGTACTGGAACCGGAGAGTAAATGACGTTTTTTCAGGGTTCTGATTGGCGTAGATGTCATCACAGATTATACTACATCCCACAAAAGCCTTCCTCCGGTCTTTCTAACGAAACAAATTAAAAATGCAAAGTTTTACACCTATTTCGTACTAGTTTGTGTTTCCTTGTTTTTTTTATTCCTTTGCATGTTTGTTGCAAGAAAAATGAATACATATATACCTTTTATTTACCCTTAGTCGATGTTTACAACGAAAGCCCTAGTAGGGTCGAGCAAAACAAATAACAAATAAACATTAAAAGGTTTCAAAAACGCTTAACTGGTAAAGAGCAAACCAATTGGCTATTCAACGTCACAAGCGAGGCCGACGGTTTGAACTCCGATCTACCACTGATGAAACAACTCCAGCTTGTGGTCTGAGCGGGACTTGAACCCGCAACTTCCGGATTTCAAATCCGGCTTCCCTAGTTAAGCTACCTCCTCCTTGTTCCTGTTTTTTCGCTGTTGTTTTTACTTTGTAAAAAAGACAAGAAGACGATGTTCTTGGGACAATCATGTTTGTCGGGCATGGTTTGATTTTACTCTCTTACCCTTCATAACATTATGTCTTGAAGAAACGGAACAAATGAAAACAAAACGAATCAGAACTGGAAAGAAGTAAAACTGAAAAACGGATTTCAAACATGGTATATAATAACAGTGGAAACGTTATATGCATGGATTAATCTTCGAAACTTCATTTTTCGGAAACCATCGCAACGATAATTTTCTCTCACATCAAGTTGTTTGCCTTTTTCATACTTTTATTCTTACATTTTTCTTAATCATAGCTAAATGTATGTATACCTAAATGATTGATCCCCAGTTCTAGACTTCTCTTGATGACGGCTCTAAGAGAAAGATGTAGCCGTCGATTTAGCAATGGACAACCTTAAATTAGCGTTCCTCTCCTGTGTTAAGGCTCTTACGAGTAAAATAAGCTCTTAAACTCACCAGAAATTTAAACCTCCATGTGTGAAAATCCAAACAAGGAGCAAGGAACCCAAATCCTCAAAAGGGAGCGTACATAACTTGATATTGAGAATACATTTCGTGAGCGTCTATGATGATCAGAGCCGTATTAAAAAAGAGGGCATAAATGATATTTTTTTTTCCTCACTATTTCCCGTAAAGTTGAATTCTAAAGAAAGTACGGTCTTACGTGTGGATATCAGTCTTTCCTCCGTCACGGTTACGTTTTCTTAGGGGTATAATAAACGGCTCATCGCGAATGTCAAGTTGATCATTTTTTTCTTTTAGCTTCCCCTGTAAGCCTCACAACTGGTTCAGACAGTGAAGTGTTAGCTAGGATCAAGCTCCTTGAAGAAAACGTGACAAGCCTCCAACTGGGTTTGGTAAGAACATGCGTCAGAATGCTTTTTGTTATGCCTCAAGTAGCCTAAGGGTTCCATCAGCGTCAACTTTCCCTCCTTCCGAGAGTGCGACAGAGACGGCAAGAGCTAGCGATCACGTGTTTCAAAGGCTAAATATGTCCATTGTCAATTAGAACTGATAAGGCTGCCGAGTTTCCGTTATAACTAATTAGAAGCTTTTTCACATGGTAACGAAAGGTTTTTAGTTAAGTGCTAACTGTATCATATATGCATACAACAACCATACAAAAAAACTAGGGAACTGTGTGAGTTGAGCCAAATTAAACGACTGTTACAACTGGCTTTTAAGTGTGTGGGACTGTTTTAATTGTTAGCTACACATGAAAGAATCAATCCACTTTCATTCTTTTGCTCGTTTGTAGGCAGAGAAAACCAATGAGCTAAAAGAAATTCGTTCATCCCTCCAAAATCTTGAAGAAAAATGCAGCAATCTATCAATGAAGGTATGTGCATTTTTATTTAATATCTAATGTATCAGATGTTTGTTTTTGTTGTTGTTGTTTATGATCTTCTTTTCCGTATCGTCATGAATCAAAGTTGGAATTTACTTGATCGCAAGACGTAACTTCAAGACGTAATAACAATTTATTGTCTTGTTATTTTTCTTTAGATAGAATCGACTGAAGTTAAACTTCAATCAGCAGATGATTTAAACTATGATCGCCTTCAAAGAACTATTAGAAACGAGACGTTAACTATTCTTTATAAGGTAATCATGTAACATTTAGCATTTGCACTGAGGAAATATCAGCTGGTGAAAGTATGAGCTGAATAAAGAGGCGTGGAATCCTGGAGTGTTATTTCTCAAAACCAAATATTTGTCAAGTTGGCGCAGGAAATTTATTCAACTTTGGAGGTCCGGATTTCAAATCTCATGGACGCTACTCCTGAAAAACTCCCGCTCAAAGCGATCGAGATTTCCAAAAAAGATATGTCGAGTCGAAAATTTCTATTTTATTTTCTGAAAATACCCGGGTATTCCTGAAAACTTTTTAGAGGTCCTCTGAAGGTCAGAATGTCTCTGATCAAGAGCAATTCCACGCTGATTCCTTTTATTTGTTGTTTCGTTTCATCTACCCTACTTTGGTTAAGCTTAATTTAATTTAGCTTAACCTCAGCATAGCTTTGCCAAAGGTTCGCCTGAGCCAACATAAGCTTAGCTAGAAATAGTGACTTTTCGTTTCTTTGTAACAAAGTTTGCTCACCATGCGCAGTAGGTCAAAACTTTGTTTGAGAATTTAGAAGTGTGTAACAGAATTTCTGATCGGGGTCTTTATTTCCCTTAGTTCTTTTTTCTAATTGCTGTTTGGATAATTGTAGTTGAACGTGACCGAAAGTCAACTCCAGACGAGTGACAGGGATTTAGCTTCTCTTCAAGAAACAAGGCTCAATCTGACCACAAAGGTTTGGTCCATTGCACTCTTGCAACAAAATGTAGAATTCTGCTTTTAACCTTTTCTGCTCTCTAAGGATTGTGCTTCTGACAACGGTAGAAATCTACTCTTAACTGTTTTGTTTACAACTACACTTTATGAATGTGTTCTGTTCTTTTGTTGATGTTGCTGTCGCAATTAGCGTTGTCGTTACTGTTGGTATTGCCTGAACACGCTGAGGATTAATTGCTTATTTACTTCTGTTTCTATTATTTCTCGACATAATTAAAACAATTTTGCAGTTGTTGGACTCCGAACAGAAATTACAAAGTTCCATTGAGAGCACAAATCGAACGCTGGACGAGAAGGTAACACGACTTTTGTGTTCAAGATTTGTACATCTAAAAACCTTTTTAGTTATTTAATTGTATAAAATGTTGATCATATAATGTACCCTGTGATTGATTGTATGATCATTTTGTATGGAGCCACCTTAAAGTTCACATCCGCAACGCATCGATCAAACGCAAAAATTTAACGCCAGTTCCCTTTTTTTTTTTTTTTTTTTGTGACCTCGACGGCTGTAAGTGTTTGAAGCGAAAATGTCCACGACACTTGAAAGAAAAGAACGGAGCTAAACCGAATGAAAGATCGCAAGACTAGATGGACAAAAATTATCATTTTTTAATGCATTTCCAGCGTACAAAGCTTACCTATTAGTTTTCAATCACTCTCTTAACTGTTAGCTCGATCTACCTTATGATTCAATATTCGTACAAGTATTTCCTAAGAGTATATACTTGTTACTAACCTCGTCTTCTCGGTCCGTACTGTAAGTTACGGATCAAGTTTTTCCCCCATCGATTTATAGCCCAAGCACGAGGCGCCTGATGGGTTCGGGAACGATTTCTATCCACACGGAACGTCCGGCTTCAGATTTCTCACGCACCTCGAAAGCAAAGCGAACCAATTTGAAATCGTTTTTAAGTCGTTAGCACGCTTGGATATACAATTTAGAGTATAAGAAAGTTTTCAACTTTTACTTGCTATAAAAGTTAAGAACGCTTGGCGATAAATCACGGAATGGCAACAAAAATAACTTTAAATTTCATGCGGGCCGTACAGGAGAACACGGCCCGCTAAATTGACCAATCACAACGCGCGTACTAACTGAGAGATATAATAATTTAAAATATCCCTACAAGTATCCTATTGTAGTCAACGTCCAACACGCTACTTGGCTTTAATCGATAAGACGAAATATGCAATTTAATGAGTGCGAACAAAGCGATGAAAAGGGAACGGTTGCTACAAACAAAATAAATTACAAGTTATAGACGAATACAATCAAAGAAACAGAAATAACGAGCCGAAGGTAGACGATACTTACAAACGTTGTATGACTAGGAAGCTAAGGTACACGTAAAAGGAAAACGGCAGGGCGGTAAATGAAACGAGATGACGGTAGCGTCGCGATGAAAATGCACAAATAAACTAGAAAGACGCATACAAAAGGGGACTGAAACAAAGCAAAATTATGCAAAAAAACCTAACAGAACATCCATAACGTGAAAGCGAGATAAACGAAAAGAATGCGATGATCACGAAAGAATGCACGCACAAACGGAAAAAAATAACGATTAAATGCGGCTGCAACATCTGACTGCTCTAAGAGTTTACTAAAACTCTTAAGTTGTCAGTTTTTAACATTAAAGTTCATAACACAGTTCTCTACTCCTTATGGCTCCTCTGGCTGGGATTTACCCTGGCCTTCATTCTTCATTCTCCAGTATCAGCACAAGTTTGTCGATTGGGCGGTCCAGGGTTGTTGTTGCCGTGGTAACTCTGACCGATCTGACCTGTCCATTTGAATCCGGGTGTACGTCGACAACTCGGGCCATGCTCCAGTCGTTTCTTGAGGTTCGATCATCTACGATCAGTACCAGGTCTCCCTTTTCGAAGTTTCTTCGGGGGCGGTTCCATTTTACTCTCTTTTGTAGATTTTGGACGTACTCTTTTCTCCATCTCGACCAAAAGACATTGGAAAGATACTGCACACGTTTCCATCTTTTGCGGAGGTACAAATCAGCTTTCTGAAAGTTTCCTGGCGGAGGCATGACAACCCTTGACTTCATAGTTAGTATATGATTTGGTGTGAGTGGATCCAGATCCTCGGGATCGCTTGACGGGACAGTGAGCGGGCGACTGTTGATGATGTATTCTACCTCGGTTAACAGGGTTCTAAAGGACTCATCGTCGAGGGTGTGGCCGTGTTCTCGCATCAATGCAGACAAAATTGATCTGACAGATCATATCTGGTGCTCCCAAACACCACCCATGTGGGACGCTGCCGGAGGATTCTGTTTCCATTGGATAATCCAATCAGCATTGAAGTCTCTGCAAAGATTCCTTTGGATTGCGCTGTGGTCCAGCTCGTCTAAAGCTTTCTTTAGTTCTCTCTCTGCTCCTACGATGTTGGTGCCTTGGTCTGATCTGATCTCACGTACTGGTCCTCTCCTTGCTATGAATCGTCGAAGGGCGTTAATGAAGGAATCCGTTTCCAATGAGTCGGCCGTTTCAATGTGCACCGCTCGGCTAGCTGGGCAGGTAAATAGTACTCCATAGCGTTTAACATCTCTCCGTCCTTTCTTGATGTAGAAGGGACCAAAGTAATCAACGCCACTATATGTGAAGGGAGGGGAGGGTGTCATTCGTTCCTTAGGAAGATCAGCCATCTTTTGTTCACCTGTCGTTCCACGAAGACGACGGCACACCACGCACTTGGAGATGAAGTGTCTCACAACAGAATTACGTTAAGTATCTAATATTGACTTCTTAGTTCGCTCAGCGTAATGCCCCGGCCAGCATGGGCGACCTTCGTATGGGCGTCGCGAATTATGAGGTCCACGATGAAACTCTTCTTCGGGAGGATCACAGGATGCTTAAAGCCTTCTGAAAACTCTTCTGACTTGCTTAGTCTTCCGCCAACACGTATGAGTCCGTTCCGGTCCAGGAAAGGATCAAGGCGATACCACGTGCTAGATTTCTTGATTTCGGACTTTATTGCCTTTGCAAATTGGCGGTCACTCTCACAATCTACTCGTCGAACTTTCTGCAGAACTTCTTTTTCTTTGGGAAATGCACCGCTTTGTACCAATTTCAGAATGGTCTTCTCTGCTCTGTCTAATTCTTCTACTCTTAGGGGCTTGCGTTTCACGTTTGCTGTACGTCTCACCTTGTCAGCTCCATCCTTGGGAAGCAATGCCCTCTCATCGGAGTTAGGTTTTAGACGGAGTATCCAGGCAATGGATTTTTTCATACGGTGCCACTCGGAAAAGCGTGTGAGCCTCTTCAAAAGGTCTGCGTTCTCTTCAACATCCATGCTGTTCACAAGAACTTTCTTAACCTCAGGATCATTGTAGGAAACGTCGTCCAAGTCACCAGGAAGTTGAGGCCATTCGCTCTCGGGTAGCCATAGGAAATTTGGACCTGTAATCCAACGATGCTGTTTGGATAACTCATGGCCTTTCAAACCACGTGACGAGTCATCAGCCGGATTAATGTCGGTCCCAACGTACCTCCACTGGTTAGGATTTGTTGCATTTCTTATTGTTTGCACGCGATTCGCCACAAACACGTGGAAACGCTTCTTGTCATTTCGGATGTACTTCAAAACAGTTGTACTGTCTGTCCAATAAGTATTACTCTCAGCAGGTTCGTCTAACTCTCTAGCAATCATCTCTCCCACTCTAACTGAAACTGTGGCCGCCGTAAGCTCGAGGCGTGGAATCGTCATGGTCTTAACGGGAGCTACGCGGGCTTTCCCCATAAGGAACGCACAATGGATGTCTCCTTTCTCATTCTCGATGCTGAGGTATGTCACTTGACCGTAACCCGTTGAGCTAGCATCAGAGAAGTTGTGGATTTGTCTGGAGACGACTGTACCAAAGTTTGCAGGTTTAAGACATCGCTCCATAGAGAAACGTTCCAGGGCAGGCAACTGGCTTCTCCAATTCTCCCAACGTACACGGTACTCTTCGCCAATGTCTTCATCCCAGCTTAACTTGGTGCGACACAGATCCTGCAGTATTGACTTTCCGACCAACAGAAAGGGTGCTGCTATTCCCAGAGGGTCGTAAACGGAAGATATCGTAGACAGTATTCCTCTTCGGGTTAGCGGCTGGTCTTTAAGGACGATTCTGAAACCAAACGTATCCGACTCGATTGCCCACTGTACGCCGAGAGCCCTCTCAAACGGAAGTTCACCACTGCCTAGCTCTAATGTTCTCACGTCTTGGGCACGAGCTTCGTCTGGGACACTTTCTAGTACGGGTCTACTGTTGCTAACGAACTTGGCCAGATTGAAACCTCCATGTGCACAGGCATGGCGAACACCACGTATTCTTTGAATAGCGGACTCCTCCGTTTCTTCTGGGCGAAGGCAGTCGTCAACATAGAAATTCTTCCTCAACACGTTAGCGGTTTCTGGACCAACGGCCTCCTCGGCGTCATCAGCTGCTTTTCGTAGCGCGACGTTTGAACAACTCTGCGAGGAAACCGCACCAAATAAATGGACGTTCATCTGATACTCCTCAAGATTCTGCGTTAAATCTCCATCAGGCCACCATAGGAAGCGCAAGAAGTCTCGCTGGCCTTCTGGTACCCGTACTTGATGGAACATGGCATCAATATCACTCACGAAGGCGACCTGGCCTTGGCGGAATCTTGTTAGAACACCCACGAGTCGATTCGTCAGGTCAGGCCCCTGCAATAATTGGTCGTTTAGCGATGTTCCTCCGAACCTGGCACTACTGTCGAATACGACCCTGATCTTGTTGGGCTTCTTAGCGTGGTAGACGCCATGGTGGGGTATGCACCAAAGTTGGCCTGTCTTAGCAAACAGACGATCTGACGGCACCTTCCTAGCAAATCCCTTGGCAATAATACTGTTCATGAAATTGACAGTCCTTATAAAATGTCTCGATATTGATAAGCTTCTTTCTTAACCAGTGTGCTCTTTGAAGGACCTGCTCCTTGTTCTCAGGAAAGCGTACATCGTCACGGCGGAAAGGAAGGGGAATCTCGTAATGACTATCTTCTGTATGCCGAATACCCTGGGTAACTATCTTGAGAAACTTCTTGTCTTCTTGTGAGTGTCCTTGTTCCTTATCATCAGTTCGCTCGCTGAAGTCTAGTTCAAACATTTTGTTCAGCACTTGTGGAGTAACGATTTCTCTGACTTTGTTCTCTATCATGAAGTGGTGATCGAGGTGTCTACCAGAACAGACTTCCATTGCAGCAACTCTATGGCAATTTACAGTAGGATGCTCTTCATAGCACATGTATAAGGGCCCAACTATTGCCCATCCAGCAAACGTTTTAATTGCAAATGGGCCACCATCTTCGCTTGCTAATACATCCATTGGCTCGAGAGCTTTCGGACAATTAGAACCAATCAGAAAACCGATCTTGGCATTAGGTAACTGTGGTGGCAGATCTGCTTCTATGCCTTTAAGATGTTTCCATCGATAAGCAAGTTCAGGCGTAGGGACGTTATCGCAGGTAGAAAGGTCCTTTTTGGTGAAGATCTTCGGTAATTGCAAAGTCTTCACCATCAGCTGTGTATCAGTGCCCTTTACACCCAAAACTGGATACGATATCTTCTAGAACAAAGGAACCGGTGCTGCAAGCATCAAGCATGGCGTAAGTGAGGACTTCACTTTCTGCAGATCTCAACCTGACAGGAACGATGGGTACAGCGGAGACAGATTTCTCAGCGCCAGTGGCATTACAGGTTGCTTGGGCCACTTCAGTGTGAGCATTCACAACATGATCCTTACGCTGCGGAGGCGGGGGGATCTGCTGCTTGGAGGCTACTTGATTGATACGGAAGTTGTCATCATGAAGTCCCGTGGGATGACGACGTGAACACTTCTTACAAATTCTCCTCTGGGCGCACCCGTTAGATCTGTGGCCAGGATCGTAACATGGGAAACAGAGCTCTTTTTCTTTGAGGAACTCCTTCCTATCTGGTAAAGATCTCTTCAAGTAGGCTTGGCAATCGTCTAAGTCGTGCCCCTTGTTGCAAAGTTTACAAATGATAGTAGGGTTACGTGAAGCAATCGTTTGGTCAGCGGTTACATCTGTTGAGTGATTGGAGACGTGATGCGGGGCGCGAGCACGGTCCCCGAAAGTTTTAGGCTTCCCAGAACCTTTGCCTTTGTTGGAACGATCAGGGCGATCCGATGAGCCATCCAAGCGACGGAGGGCTTCTCGCGAAAAGACTGGATCTGCTTCGGTGTTTACGAAGGTCACGAAATCATCAAACGTGGGGATCGTTCCTCCAGCAAGTCTCCTTTTATCGGCTTCTCGCCTCCATCGGTCTTGGAGCGGAAAAGGAAGCTTTGACACCATACTTTGTAGATTGTGTGGGTGGTTGAGGATGGATAGAAAGGTTAGGGTCGACATCGCGCTCCGGCACTGACCAAGAAAGATGGAAAGTCGGTCTAATGCCAGTTCATCTCCTGACCGTATGTAAGGCCACTCGTTAATCTTCTTAATGTACGCATTCGATATCTTGTAAGGATCCCCGTACTTCTCCTTTAGGAGTTTCTTAGCTTCTATGTAGCCGCTGTTTCTATCCAAGTGAAGACATCCTTTGATGAGCTCCTTCGGTTCTCCTTGTAAGTATTGCTCCAAGTATTGCAAACGAACATCGTTAGCGCTCACTCACTTGGGATTCAAAGCTTCTACTAAATGTGGAATATTCCAAGGGATCGCCAGTAAATTTAGTCAGCGTGAGTGACGGAAGTAAACTCTGTTGTTGTTGTTCCGCCAACAGTTCAGTTAATCTGTTTTGTTTCTGAAGAACGTCACAAAACTGCGTATTTGGCTGCGTGTCGGCGACGAGAAACTCAGGTGCGAGAGGGTTTAACTTCGTAAGATGTTGCGTCGGCTTAGGAGGTGGTTGTGTAACAGGAGCGTCATCAGGGAAACCCGCAGTAAAGTTCACGTTCGTTACAGTGTTCGACGTTGCGCTTGGAACGGTGTAAATACTGGACACAGGCAGAAAAGACGGCCCAGAGAGAGAAATTCCTGGTACACGAGAGGCTTCTGAAGGCATTTCCGGCTGGTGGCTTAAATCTTCCTTGACGCCCTTCTCGATTTCTGCGAACACACGTTCACGAACTTGGGCGACTGCTAATTGTTCTTCTAAACGTAACCTCTCGGCCTTTTTCTCTAGCTCTTGCCTTTGTTCCAACATAGCCACTTTAGCCATTAATTCGGCCGCTTTCGCCTTTTCTTTCGCTCTGCTGGAGGTGATTAAGGATCTCGATGTTGCGTGAGAGCGATGCGATGGTCGCGTACGTCTTAAACTGCCTTGAGATTTAACCTCCAAATTCTGCTCGAGGACCTCTTTCGCAGACGAAATCCAGCGAACGGTTTTTTCAATAAAATCGCTTATTTGCTTACTCTTTTCGGCATACCAATCGTTAGCTACGGTTAGCTGGTCACCTTCACCCTCGAGGTCGTCCAACAATACAGCGACGCATCTCGTTAATTCTTCCACGGTAACACGAAATGCAGTCAGATTCCTTTCCACGACGTGCACGTTTTCTTCGGTATTCACTGAAGAAATAATTTCCTTAATTTGCCGTTGGATTCTCTTATCGACAGTTTGACAGTCTGTCCATCGAAGATGAGTGATATAGGCCTTTCCTTTCTCGGTGTGCTGCCTTCGCCTTGTTACACCGGTTGCGAGGGCCGCGCCCGCAGATTCCAAACTGTCGCTTTCCAATCCAATTTGTTCCTGTTGGCTTCCAGTGCTTTCGATTGGATCCATAACGTTTCAACGAATATTGTAGTCAACGTCCAACACGCTACTTGGCTTTAATCGATAAGACGAAATATGCAATTTAACGAGTGCGAACAAAGCGATGAAAAGGGAGCGGTTGCTACAAACAAAATAAATTACAAGTTATAGACGAATACAATCAAAGAAACAGAAATAACGAGCCGAAGGTAGACGATACTTACAAACGTTGCATGACTAGGAAGCTAAGGTACACGTAAAAGGAAAACGGCAGGGCGGTAAATGAAACGAGATGACGGTAGCGTCGCGATGAAAATGCACAAATAAACTAGAAAGACGCATACAAAAGGGGACTGAAACAAAGCAAAATTATGCGAAAAAAACCTAACAGAACATCCATAACGTGAAAGCGAGATAAACGAAAAGAATGCGATGATCACGAAAGAATGCACGCACAAACGAAAAAAATAACAATTAAATGCGGCTGCAACATATCCTGTTTTCTCGCGAAATATCAGGAGAAATTCCGAACCAAAACAATATTTAACTTGAATTTGCACAAATTTACTTGCTCGACGGTTTCACCATAAAGCTGTTGTATATTTTAGTTTCTGATTGAACAATTTTAGGTACAGCAACTGGATTCGACTATACAAGTTGTATTTACATTGGCTAATGATATGGAACAGAAATTCAACAACTTCACGAACACTACCGAGGCAGCCTTTAAACTGGTGAGGCTTGACTTGTGATACACAATTGAATGATAAACTTCTTCTGTACGCAATTTGGTGCGCTACAGTTTCGAAGTTCAATGTATTAGCATTTGAAACTCGGAATAAGGATAGGCCATTGAGATCTCTAACTTCATTGCTTTTACATTTATACTTTTTAACAGAGAGCGAAAGAGCTTCAAATGCTAAGGACAGACCTGAACTCAACTAGGAGTGAGTTGCAAGCTGCAGATAGTGATTTTCAGAAATCTTTGTCAGATGTCAACACAACCCTGAAAACAAGGGTAAACCAGTCTATTCAGTACTCTTTATGTTTGCCGTTTATTATTTTTTTAGAAGACTCCTTACCAAAAATATTCGTAAGGTACCGGATTTTCAATTTCTGTTTTTAAAATCAAACAAGAGTTGTTGAACGACGGTTGAACGAGAACCAATGAAGTCAATTAAGTGATCGAATTGCATGTACCATAAGCATCATAAGTGTTTGTAGAGCAAATTTAACGTTACACTAAGAAACGTGCAATGCAAAGACGCAACTAGCGAACTATCCCGGCTATATTTAATGACGAGATATCAACCCAGATACGCAGGCCGACCCATTTGATTATTTTTCACACCAGATATGAAAACTTACCCACCTGCAGCATGTACGACTTTTGACCAAGATTCTATCCTCATCTATTTACCATTTCAGATCGACGATCTTGACTCTGACACAAACCAGTTGTCATCAGTTCTAGGAGCAACACGAAGCAACCTCGATAAGCTCAACAGCACATTGGTTAATACTACACTAGAGGTAGGTCTGGGAGTGGCCAACATTGTCGAAATTTACATCTGGTCATGTTTATGCGTACTTTAGCAAAATTTGTGAATCACGCTTTTGACAAGAAATTTTTAACCGGTACATTTGAATTTTGAAATTGAAATCCTATAATATGAAAATTGTTTAAGATATCAACATATTCTGGAAAATTAAATTCAACACGAAAGTCCGATAATTTTGAAATTCGCCAAACAAGCGTCACAAAAAACCTCTCAATTTCTTCAAACGGGCTTCACAAAATTCCTCATAAATTAAGTCTTAGAATGGTGAGCTATCAGGGCCTATCAGCATTCACATACACTGAATGGCTCACGTACAAATAGCGGGAACGTGGAGACAGAACACCGCCTAGGTGAAAGGTTGACGCTCAGATCCAAAGCTTACTAAGCAATCAGAAAGCTGGGTCAAACACAGTGGTACAGTCAGCGCAACAAAAAGTATAATTTCGCAGACTGATTTCATAAGTTGGTGCCACGTGCAAGTAGAAATAAATATCCTATCCGAGTTATTGTCTGTTTGTCCCTTTATGTCCCCCATAATATCTTTACCCCGGCAAACTACATCATCTACGAAAAACCCTTACCAGTTTGCGGCAAAACAGGTTTCTTTTCCGGGGAGGAACAGAGCTGCCAAGTCGAGAACATCTAATCACCGTCTTTTCGATTGTAATGAAAACTGATAAAAAATGATAATATATTCAAAATCTCTGGCTTTTCTGTCACATTCTCCACGCACAGCTTGCCACTTGGGAATAATGAGCCTTGACATGTGAAAACCGAATTTTATATGCAAATAGTCTAGGTTTACCAGGTAAAGTCAGCATGCAGATGCCACCATTTTTTTCTGTCAGAATTAGATGAAAGATGTACCATTAGAGCAGTTTTCTAATTGAGTGTTGTAAAACCAATTATAAATAATCACTCTGGCCAATAAAAATGGGCTCATGCAGACAATCTATTGAACAAATCAAAACTCCAAGCAAATGCAGGTAGCTGATGCGAAGAGCGGGAAAATTTGTGCGCGCGAATCACGATTGGTAAGGGTCCCCTATACTTTTTCCGTGACGCGTGAATAAGCATTTTTTGCTTTGCGTGAAGCGTGAATGAGGATTTTATTTTTTCCGTGATTCGCGAATTTATATTTTTCCGTCCTCGGGAAACTGGTTTTCGATGTTTTCATGATCCATGAATTATGCATTTACTTACGCGTGATTTGTGAACCAACGATGTTTGCGGGGATAATTTTTCACTTCTTTTGGAGATTTTACGTCATTAAAGCTCGTAAACTACACCAAACTAGATGTAAAACCTGCCCATTCGACGCGCTTGCGGCTGGAGGACTGAGAACTAACCACAGCGAAAGTGAACCCGGAGGGCCTAGAATCTAGTCTGTCACGATGTGTCAGACACGGCATTTCGATGCATCAAAATGGAGGGTTCTGTATGTTTTGCGAACGTGGACGTCAGAATTTGTATTTTTATGTGACACATGATTTAGCCTTTGCATTTTTACGTGAAACGTAATTGCTTGCTTTTTTCTGTGAACGTGAAGCTGTTTTTCCAATTTTACGTCTGCGTGAAAAGGCCAATTACATATGCGTGAAATTGTTTTCAGAAGAGGTATTGGGGACCCACATTGGTTGGCTGTGCTTCTCGTTGGATTTCAAAGTGGAGTGAGTAAAACCAAAGCAAATACAATTTTTTTTTTACATAAAAGTCAGAACACAACTTTCTCAGACCAGGTAAGTCGCAGTGAATAACCAATAACCTCTAAGTCAATTAACGCGAACGGTTTATACATAGTTTTTGAGAGGACACGTTATTCCCGTGACAAAATTCGGTGTCTGTTTTCGGGTTGTTCATGACGCGAGGTTTCTATTGAAGACATATTCTAATTGACTTCTCTGGCCAAATTTGCACAACTGTAACTTCTAAATTATTTGAAATCCAAATGGCCCATCCAAGATGGGATTTTGCAATTAGCTATGCCATTTTGGTAAAATGATGCTAAAATTCACACTTGAACACTACTAAGATAAAAGTGCGCGCGTTGGTTCTGACTATTTCGTATCAAGTTGATAATTGGTTTTCATACCTTCAGGCAGCGACTACATGTTTCACTCTACAAAAACACGAAAATGCTTGAGACCCTCATGGTAACCAAAATGAACTACGTTAGAATACCAATTTCTTTTTGAAACTATATTTAGACCAATCCTACCTCATGCTAGTTATAAAGGTGTTGTGTGATCGATATCTGTAGCAATATAGTTAATAAGCCGATGCCATAGTAGGAAACGAGAAGATGGGCCAAATTTTATCCGTTAAGACTAGACGTTACTAATAGTCCATGGGCCAGGACCCTGGAAAGAGCCATTTGGTACCAAAACGAGGGACAAATTATAACACTTATTTTTAACAACATTGATTCCTCTAGGTTATTTTGGTGTATGATAACCATGCCAAATGAGTAGCTTTACTAGGATTATCACGTGATTAAATGACGTCACTCGGTTTGGCTGAATAAGCAGAATTGGTAAAAAGATGACTAATAACAGTTAAATGCAAACCTGAAAATGTTACATACATCGATTTTTGGTTATTGCAAACTTCAAACGCAGTTTTTAGACCTAATTCCAATAACTTATATATGACTTATAGGTATTATCCCTGAATGGTTTCCATGGCAACACCTGTCAAATTATAAATATGAACAATAAGACGGAAAATGTGAAAAAAAAGAAAGTGCTCGTGTAAATTGCACTGGTTACTTTCGAACGCTCGTTCTAAACTACATTGACTCCTCTTGCTTAGTTTGATATATGATAACCATGTCAAATGAGTAGCTATACCAGGCTTGTCACGTGATCAATTGCAAATGACTCGGTTGGGCTGAACAGATAGAACTGGTACAAATGTGATTACTTTGGTCAA
>NC_138148.1:18777300-18797300 GCF_964199315.1 Orbicella franksi | reverse complement strand
ACTTGCATAATAATAATTTTATTATTCAATTTCAACATGATTTGTTCTTTTTCTCGACTGAGATTGTGGACTACAGGAGCTGTTATTGGGTTCCATTAATTAATTTTGCTATGATTAAATTATACCAAGAATTATAAGTAAGCTAAGAGTAAGTTATATTATGTACATGCATTTTGTCTGCACAACACAACCAAATGCACTCAAAGGTTATCAGGCATAGGTACATTTGTCAGAAGAACCCAGCATATCCAAGATATGTTTTGCTTGACACATCAATTAAGATAATTTACAGCAAAATGGTAAACAATACATCCATATCCTACATGCACCAAACCGGACATGGGGTTATAAGGCAATCATTTAAACAACAGATTGAAATAATTTATAAATTAGAGAACACTATTTGTACAACAGTATGGAACAAATCCACCTTATTGGACATTGCGAATGGCAAGGCTGTCTGTAGAATGTCACAAATTTCTCAACCCTTTCTTTCTACAAAAATGCTAATCCTGCAACTTTGCTTAAGACCCAGTCCTCCATTTCGTGTCGGCAAAATATCAATTTATGCCATGTCCAATGCAGATTATCACAAAATTGATTTAAAAGCTCAATAAATATCATTTTAAAGCCAAAAAGCCAATTATTTAAATAAACCATGAGTAAATTATCTCTAAGAAAAACTGATTGATTTAACAGGTACTTAAAACAATTAGTTAATATCAGGAGCCATAATCGGGGACGGAGACCGTAAGCGCGCGCCATTTCAAGTATTGGGGTTGTCCCCATGATATGGGACAATAATTCTATTTTTAGAACAAATTGCGCCATCACCTGCGGCACACGCGCGTACATGCTGCGAGGATTTTTGCGGATATCGCGCGGGGGAAATGGCGTCCGAAATTCCCGAAATGTTTCATATTTTTGCCCCACAACTCAACGCGTTTACGTCTGTTGGAATTTTGCTTAAGTATTTTCGTCGTAAGCTGCTCTAGTTTGAGTGAAGTAAGACAGTGTCGAATTTAGGTATGTTCCGCTGTAAGCTTATATATATCGCTGACCAAGTTGTGTTCCGACTGATGCTTCTTTTACATGAGCTGTACATTACTCCACTTTAAATTTCACATATGTTGAAGATTAACAGCTTTTCCATTACACAGCAAAAAGCTAGCTGGATATATTTAGATATAGCAGAGCTTCAGGACTTCATAGTTTCCTAGCTCCTCTTGCCACACGCTTGCGAGCAATTTGTCAGTCTATCGCGACCGAAAAGTGAGACAAAATAATTGCTAGTTTGAGTTTCGCTTGAATTGTAAGCAACGCTTGATGTTTCATCAAGGCTTAATAACTTTACGTCCGTAGATATCGCTCAGTTTTATTCGTGTAAAAATCCAGTAAATTCTCTGTTGTCGATGAATGAGAGCGCCCGCCGATGCGTGTTTTGTACAGTCAGTAAGCATGACAAATTGTACTTGCGCCGCACTTTCGTGTGAAAGCGTACATCGAACTCAAACAATAGCTCTATAGCTTTTAAATATGTTTAAGATTGATAAATGTTTGAGAAAATATTAAAAGCTAAGCTGAAAATATGTGAATAAAGCAGAAACAATCAGCAAAGTTACGATGACGCTTTCTTTAATCAACTTGGAATAACGATTTCGATTTTGATGATCGAGTTATCAAAACTCCTTGTCTATTTTCATTTTCGCAGTGTAAAACTTCACTATGTTTATGTTGAAGAAAAACACATGATGTTAGTAGCCTTTTTTGCATTCGTGAAATTTGTTGCAGCATCTCAGCACAAAAGATAACGAAAGAAATCTTTGTCAAGATTTGTTGACAATTGAAAACATCGACTCGGACTTGAAAGTGCACGAGCTGCATGCACTATGCAAATGAGCTAATTGTACGCGTCAGACTTTCCTTTCAAAAACTTTTGCAAACTCACCAAACAAGCAGAAACAATAAGAAACCATCAAAACAGGTTTTGGTTATGATTAAACATTGTCTGAGAAACTCACAAATTAACTTGATACCAGCGTAGAGAGTTTTCTTGCTATATTCTTAAGCATACGCGTAAGCTTACAACTAGCGTGAGCAGATCTTATTATTCACTCCCAGCGCGAGATTGAAGTCTTGTTTTCGACCCTGAAAAACCCACCTTTTCCTTTAGCTCAGAGTATAAAACTACATATGAGCGCCCTGGTTCGTATTCCCTGCCTTATTCCCTGCCATCGCTGTGAAAAATACGCAAGAGAATCTCTCACCATTTGATCACGCAACGTGGCAACATCCACGCGAGAGCCCCTGACATGTGCGTGAATCCGCGCGGATATATGACGTCAGGATGGCGCAATTTGTTCTAAAAATAGAAAAATTGTCCCATATCATAGGTGCGCGCGAATCCCGAGACTTACGGTCTCCGTCCCCGATTATGGCTCCTGTTAATATATGTGTTTCTTAATAATGTAATACAGTGTATGTGTCACAATGTTGCAGCTATGATATTTCTACACACAGGATGGGTTGCAGAACTGAACCTCCAAGTCAATTTATTCAATGAACTTGGTGCAGAATTTATAATCCCATCAAGTCGTCTGTAAATACAGAGAAACCAAACAAAACATTACAATCTTAAGTAGTGAATTACTGAACTCTTTTACATGTATGTGCAGTGTATGTGCCATTAATATTGGGGATCTCCTAGAAGACGCATCCATGATAAATTTATTTGTTACTGGGTGCATTTGTTTATAGAACTTTTCGCAAATTAATCTCTGTCATAGCAGTGATCTCTGTGTTCTACAACAATTAGTACACAAGAAAAATACACTCAGTAAGACATTGTTTACAATAAAAATCAATGCCTATAAGCAATCATAAGGACCTTAAATTTATATTTCCTCAGAAATATCTCACCAAGCCATGGTTTCTTTGAAAATCTTTGATGTTTTCATATAGGCTGCCCATGTGTAAACTGTTCATATATTGAAAACGAACCCGAGAAAACACGTAACAACTACCTAAGTCTACAAGCATTTATTATAACAATTACACTAAAATAATATTATACTTTAAATAGGGTAACTAACAATAATACAATAAGCTAAATAATTAACCTTAATTTATTTACAAGAATATAATAAACAAGCTAAATACTTCAGTACACTTAATCTATTTACAAGAATATTCCTTTAAAAAAATAGGCGTTTCCGTAGTTCAGTTCAGTTCACCTTGCGTCTGAAGTCCTTGTCCATGAACTTGACCCCAACAACGTTCCACCAACACATGACACACACAACGAACCAATTCAAACTCCCGTTTATTACTCCCACCTTTCAACTTACTTCTTCCGATTACGTCTTCACTCAGTCCGGTATATTTCAACTTGACTTCTCCGATTTACTCCAGCTGTCCGGTTTACAACGGCCGACTTCGACAGAACTTTACGCTTGTCCTTCGATTGCTTCGACCAGAACTTTACGCTTGTCCTTCGATGGCTTCGACAGAACTTTACGCTTGTCCTTCGATTGCTTCGATCAGCTATTTAGCACTCACGTTACCCGGCAAATGGCTCTTTGTCGTGAATTTAGGAATGGTTTACTGATGGCTTCTCAGTAATGAAAATGTGCTTCCGGACGTGTTCCTGCCACTTTCTAGCCTCGCTCGTAACTACACTTCAACCTGCTTCTTCTACACACAGAAAAACCTCTCAACACGTATCACCCCCAAAAAAACCCTAAATATGCAAACGCAAGGTGTTACAATCAAAGAAAGGAAAAGAAAACTATTGGTTAAGGACTAGTTACAAAAGTATTGAACAGAATTGGTTACGTAATGAAAGAATACAAATCACACAATCGAGTGTTACGGAATAAATATGATTCTAAACAAGCTGTTCCTATGGGGTGTAATTAAGCATTCCATGACAGGTATGAATCTTTTCTTGACGAAAACAATGTCTGAGAAATCATTAATTACAAAATAATGTTTAAGAAACATCTTACCTTTCAGAAAATTTTGTAATCTAGACTGTCTGGCCAGTTCATATATTTGACAAGTTGACACTGGGCATGTTTGTAAATTGGTGCACTTCAACATCACATTACTATGTAGTAGCATTGGTCGACTAAAAACAGCATAATTTGATTAAATAATATACACAGTACATCATTAGGTTGAAATATTGGTGTAGATTGTTGTACACCAACAGATACAGAAACTATTGGTACCTGAATCATAACAAGTGAAAAATCGTGCATGACACATTTACATGTACATGTAACAGCCCTCCACCTCAGAACCATCACAGATATGATATGATATTTTTAAACTCTCTGAAATTTCATATTATTCAAGATTAACATCCACATACATCATCTAGGGCAACCCTAAAACATTGAATCCGGAAACCCAAACCTAGAATCCGGAATCCGGAATCCGGAACCAGAAACCAGAATCCGGAATCCAGATATTATGAATGATGATAGAAATAATTCGCTTCAGCAATGTCTAATAAATAAATTGAGCAAAAATTATATTGTTGTTATTTATTTTCTTGGCTTTACTTGAGCCATAAACTGTAATTGCTAAAAAATTATTCACTAGTTCTGAACAACCCTTAGCTACACATCAGGCCTGGTTGTTCAAAAGCTGGATAAAGCTATCCATTGGGTAAATCACTATCCAGTCAGGGTTAGTGATTTTTCGGCTGGATAGAGTTACTCATAGCCTGCGAGCAGGCTCTAGTATCTGTCTCTAGTGTCTGAACAGGATAAATAGGTGTCTTGTGTTTTTCTGCATTGGCATGTGACCAAGTGCCTTCATGCGGCTTTGCCGCTCATGCCCCCGGCCCAAACACGAGAGCCTGCTCATAGGCTAAGTTACCCATCTTTTGTTCAACCTGGCCCTGATGAGAGCCCGGTTTTTGTCTAGATCTAATTGCTCTGAGAAGACTGGTGAGGAGCACAATAAGAACAATCTATCGCGGTGAGTTTCTGGCAGTCTTTTAGTATCTTTTAACAACATGTGGTCTGATCTGTTAGCAAGCGAGAAGCAGACAGAAGTAAGTGTCCAGCATTTCTACAAATTGTTTTAATAAGATGGCCACCAAGAATATGAAATGCTGATTTGTCACAGTATCAGTGTGGAAATTGTGTTGATCTGGAATTGGTCTCGTATCTGTTGGAAAAATCAAATTTCATATTTAGACCAGCCAGGTTAGCCTTTATACTTCGAAAGTGGGGGGGCGTGACTGTCAACGTACAGGGGGCTGCCACTGACGGACATCCCGTGCTCTATGACATTTTCTATCTTGTTCAGTATCTACTAGGCGTAAAGGATAAATTTATACCTCTGGTAAATTGAAGATCACTTATTTAACAAAATGGCAATTACCAGCAAGCTTATTTTAGACGCTCTCAGGGTGCTTGGAATAAAATTAAGACGCACTTTACTGAGATTGTCATAATCATAGCCCTCACTAGAAATAACGGTTGCACGATTTCAACAGATGGGGAATTTTTGTTTCAAAATTTTATTGGCGGTAGCTTTACCAGTCTTCAACCAAATCAACCAGGAATTCACGCAAGCATTTCGCCAAACCGAATAAATTGAACTAACAAAACAAGGAAATCTCCATACTTAGTAATCACAATATGCAAATATTCACCTAGGAACAAAAGTAAATTTAGCAAATCCTGTTCGCTTCGGCTTAAAATGTTTTGTAGACCTCACGAGTCTTGGTTTTCAACAACAGAAGAAGAAATTTTAGCAGTCTACGAAGCGGCTGTGCCAACTAACTCAGAAAAAACTTTAGAACTCGCCCGGCCGTGTTTACAAAAACGGTTTTGGTTAAGCTTATTTTTAGACGTGAGGTTATAAGCTCAAGTTGACGACGAAAATCGACAGAAAACTTAATTTGTTTACAACTTGCAGCAACCTCCACAAAGCGACTCACGTGTTATTGTTTAGAGACGAGCGAAATTAAAACGATGCAATATGTTAAATCTCTCACAAAATGGCTTCAAATAAGGAAGACTTTATAAAGGATTCCAATTGAAAATAAGCTTATATCGCCGAGGCAACTTGTTAATTTTCATCGCAAACGCCACAACAGAAGTCACTTACCGCAAGTTGACAATTCAGTTCGGCCAGAGTAAATCTTCCAGGCAGAAACTTGCAGCAAAAGTTGTGAAGACTGAACTGAAGTAATATTTTCGATAGATCAACGAATCAACCACTTTCTTCCGCTGCGTTTACTGTTCTGCAATTTCTTTAAACAATCAGGCAAGTTTGATTTCTCTTGTTCATCACCCGGACCAAATCATGTGACTTTTGAATTTTCTTACACGGCTGCACAGCATCACTTCGCGGGAATTTTAAACTTGGGGGAGTTCTGCAGTCTTCTGAGTCAATTTGTCGGGTACTTTCGCCTCCTTTCTATAGCCCTCGTTAGCTTTGGTTCACGGCATTGTTCGGTATTATAACCCCTCCTTTCTCTAGCCCTTGACTCGCTATAATTCACGGCATTGTTCAGTACTGTTTCGCCTCCTTCCCCAGCACTGGACCGCTCTTTTTCGCGATCTTCTTCGCTAGTTCTTTGCCTGTTAATTCTTGCTTTCTGCTTTTTGCTTCAGTGCAACCCTATCTTAAAAACATTAGATCAACCTCGGCTATCGTTTTTCTTTAAAAATCCCGCTAAGAAAAATTGCATTCTTCCGCTACAAATCGAGGGTGCATGTCTCTGTTAACCTATTAGCTGGAGTATAGCCGCCATGTTGCGCGACTCCATCGTCGTCGTCGTCGCCGCCGTCGCCGTCGCCGTCGCCGTCGTGCGTACGCGCCCACGAGTAATACCGCTAGCCATGATAAAATGAGCAAAATCCTTCATGGGTTTCCTTTTCTTCCCTATATGGGTATGGGGCTCCGCTTGGCGGCCCTTCGGGCCGCCGGAGCTCCGCTATGATTGTTATTAGAGACCTTAAGCAAACACTGGAGGCGGCGAGGTGGACGCCAACCGGAAGTAAAATTTCCCGCTCTCGAGCTAATTAGCATAATCACGTTGAGTGTTGCCCGCGTCTTCCAACAGTGGCGGCGGCGAGAAAGGTAGGTTTGGCCGCCTCGAGAGACGGTCGCTTTATTTTCCCATTTGTAGCCCCTAAAATACACAGAAACTCTTTTATAAAGTTAAAAAATGTTTTTTGACACGTCTCTTTGTATTTTTTTTTGTTACAAATATTTGATATTTCGTTTGCTTTACAGCGAAAATCTCACTTCACATTGGAGGTGTGAGTGAAGAAGAAAGATGGCAAGCGAAGGAGAGAAAAGCAAAAGAAATGGGTGAGTTTCCTGGATTCACATTGTTCCGAGTGATGTTCACGTCTTGTAGACTTTAAAACTTTAGATTGCAAGTACTTGCTGGTACAAAATGCTATTTTGTTCTTCCAATTTGTCTCTATAACTTTGGAATATTTCCGAAAGGTGAATCGTTAGACAGGACCTGTTTTTAATAAGCTTTTGTTTTCTCTCATCTAGCTCGATCATGGAGTGGACAGAAGCACATGATTTGATCCTAGCGAAAGAAGTCAGAACTTCAGAACCATGGATCTTCAAACCAAGGACTGTAGATCGAGGAAAAGTATGGAATGCCATCACGGATCGTCTGAATGACGAAACCTCCGTGAAGTTCCAGGTGAAGCGGAATAACGTACAGGAACATTTCAAACTACTACTGGACAAATTCAAGGCGAAACGAAAACATCACAGTCAGGCGAAACTGAGTGGAGTTGACATCGAAGATAGCGAGATGGATATTCTGATGGAAGAAATATCAGAAAAATGGGAAGAGGCAGAGGCCAGTGACCTTGGTTGCACTAGTAAAGAAAAGGCTGATTCAGTCTTAGTGAGGAAAGTAAAGATTTTTCGACGTGTGTAGATCCCTCAGCAACAGAAATTCATCCTCGTCTATGATGTCCTCAAAGCATGCAACAGCTAGAAGGTCTCGGACTTCTCGAAAAGTTGCCATTATGCTCGTAAAATCCACGAACAAAGTCAAATTGGACAACTGAAAACGAAAGCAAAACAGCCGTTGCTCGCCGCCGCTTCTACGAAAGCTTAATATTCTAATTTCGCGCCAAGAGGAGGCGGTCTCAACCCAACTCCCGCGCGGCCATCGCCGCCTCCACCTAACCGCCTCAAGTGTTTGCTTAAGGTCTCTATTGCTGCCACTTCCCGCACATTATGTAACGGATTCGTTTTAAAATAATCCTTGTTAGATCTCTCCCTTGAACCTTTAAATGAGCACATGTATTACAAAAACAATCAAATTTTGAATTGAGTACTCGCTGAATTCTGCAAGTATAAAAATGCTTCTCAAATTTCCACTATTATAGACTGGACGTGTTTACGTGCTCACTTGTCTTAGAGTTATTAACTGTTTGGAATATTTACACTTGTATGCTTGATATACCAGCGAAATTATCACTTTTAGATGATAGATAATAGAATTACCTAATTAACACTTTTAGATGATTTTTTCCCAGTTGAGAAAAACAGCGAAAACTAAGACTTTTCTCTGACAATTCAGAGATCAGAGCGTTACTGTAATGTCCCTATTACATAATGTTATAATTTTACCGTAACCAAAATTGTCAAGAAGACCATGAAAGTTCCTGCATGGCACAGAGCAATTCAAATCAATCGAACAGTAACCTCGACTTCCCAACTTCTAATAATTGTCCTACGACGAAATTGGCGTGTCTCTGGTCTAGCGGCAAATGTTGTAAAACACAGTTCAGCGTGGCGAAAATCGAATTCGATCGGCTCGACAGGTAAACGATGTACAAGTACAGACCAGTATACTGCCTTACCTGTGAGACAGAGGCACCAAAGGACGAAGGAAAATCCAGGGAATTTAAATATAACCATCGTTCCGGGGGAAAAAAATACGCATCATTCGGAATGCAAAGACGAATGCCAAATACATGTACGTATAAGTTTCTATTAGCTTGTGAATGCCGATTAGTAATTATGATAAAACTAGACCATGGCAACTGGGAATCAGTGCATTCAACGTATTGTCCTTGGTAGAAGTAGATTTGTTTTGCACCGTGACAGCAAAAGGTGCCTTTCAACACTGAACAATGACCGAATTTATACCAAGCCTCCGTGCACACGTATCCGGAAAATTTTGAAAACAGAGATTTTTCTCTCCGTTTTGAAAAAAAAAAAAAGAAAGATACGGGTCCTAAACCCAGTACCGGCTGTACCGTATTCGAAACATTTTTGACGCTAAAACGATGGAAAAACGATAACGTCCTTTACAGAGCAATGTTAGTCATATATGACCTTGCACGCAACAATTGGCGTCACTTTTATATTGGACTCAATCTATCACATCATAGTATTCGTAAACGTTGGTTTTCGTCCGTCCACCGTCCGCCGGCGTTTTTTGTTTTTAATTGTTTTCGAAAATCGCCGTTTTTGATGCTCGATCGAAAACGCCGATTACGTGTGGACGGAAGCCTACCGCGAAGAATAGACTGGGACAAGCTTGAGCATAAAAAAAATGAGTGATATGATAATTCGTCTGTGTAAAAATAAGAGCATACAGACGGACCATCTGCCTAGATAAATTGCTATAATTTCACTCCTTTTTTGTTATAAGAATATATTTTATAACATTATCGAGACAGAAATTTTCGAAACTTTAAGACTATTTTAAGAATAAACCCGAGGGTGAGATTTTAAAAAGAAAATAGGATTTTGTGTGTTAAAAATTTGTAAGTCCAATACAATTATGCGTTTGTAACTAGACCGCAAATTCTACCCCTCTCTAAAATGCAAAAAAAAAAAAAAAAAAAAAAAAAGAACAATAACAACTACAACAAAACAAAAACAACAAAAAGGGAACTAGCCGTATGTAAGTTCGATTTTAAGACGGAGGCTTTGAGTTCAAAACACTCCAAAATATTTCAGAGAATGCTGCGCGGTTATCGTCTAATGGAAGGGGGGAAACAACCCAGCGACAACAAGCAAACAAACAAATATTTTTGTCTTATGGTAACGTATCGGTTGGAGAAGGTGGCATAGCAAAAAATACAACGTTTTTCTGAAACCACTAACATCAATTGTTCATGAAACACAACAACAAGAATAAAAAATATTTTCACAAATTATCCCGGAAAAAACGACCTTGCAAACAAATTAAAAAGATACGTCACAATTCAACACCTAATTGCAATCATCATCTTTCTCAAAACAGTTGAGGACTACACATTTTTAGATTAATTACGAAGTGAAATCGAGCAAAACAGTACCTTGCGAAACACAACAAAGAGCTTAACGATCTATTGTTATTGTTGCTAGCTTTCTGCTGCACGAAATCGGATAAAAGAAATACCAGTGCAGCTGTGTAAATCTCGCAAGATTTGCTAGACTTGCTGATTGTTCTCAGTACCAGCTTTTCGGTTGATAATCTGAAGACACTCTCTGGAAGGATCAATTGGTTACTTTGGCCTCCATTTTGAAATACGGTCATTTGAAGTTTTGTTAATACCGTTCCACCTGAAATAATTTTGCAAATGTGCGTATTTTTTTGATAAAATTTGCTCATTATATTCCCAAAATGTACATAATTCAAACTCTTGAAAGTTTTTACTTGAATAAATGATCAGTTTAGTTGTTGCGTTGTAATATAGACGACTATAAGAGTGTTTGTTTCCTTTTATTATAGAGTTTGTTCGTTTTTAGTTCTTTCGTTTGCCAGGAATAATGAAACAGGCGATTAGTATCTTTTGAATTAATAACGTGAGGAGCAAACGTTATGTAATATGTTCTAACTTTGAACCATAAGAGTTTTGATGTCTCAGGGTAAATCCCAAAACGATTTAAAGTTGATAAAGTGAGACGCAGGTGAATTGAAACTAAGCTGTAAGTCTCATCGTGCCATTCAATACGATTTACATTGTAATGCAGCGCCGCTTTAATGTAAGGGTGAATGATTCATTCAAAATGATTAGATGCAGCCTATTTGAGACAAATTAGGACGAAAACATTTAAAAATTTGCTAACAAACACCTTTCCCGCCGTACATGCACGCAAACAGCACGTTGTTTCATTTGAGAGGCTTGAATCTCGGCATCATTCTTAACATGATAAAAACGAATTTATACCTGTCAAAATAATAAAAAATAAAAAAAAAAATAAAAAAAACGAGAACTGCGCTCCGTGCCGTTGAATCGATGAGAATAAGGAGGTCATCTGGGATCAACTGTTAGCACTAATCAACATAGTAACCAAAATACAGCGAAGTGCAAAAGATAGATTAACTGCTCGTGCTGCTTCAGTGACAAGAAAATAAAATGAAGTGTTTTCATGGGTACCTGTTAAAGAAAGCCAGGAAACTATGCAGGAAAATCCAAGGAATTTCTGAAGCAATACCATTCTACCATTCTGGACTTGGTATAGAGGCCTTCAATTTGACCTTGGTAAATATAATTATACTCAAAACATTATGACGTCATTCGTTAGCGGTAAGCTCTTTGTTCACTGGATATTGATTTATATCGGTCACGATTCTCATTAATTCAATCACGTGTCAAGTCACAATACACGCGCTAAAGTCATGGATGATTTCAGCAGCACGTTCTGAGTTATAAAATCTTTTACTCTTTTAGAAAATACTCCTTATCTACAACGCCTGTTGGGAAAATGAAGAAAACCATGATAATGATAGTTTGTTTCGTCTATTCCTACAACTAGAGGATGTTGAGAACTGAAGATCTTATTTTGCACTGACGCATATTTGGAAAAACACCGCACGACGCCCTACTGCAGCAAATTTTCATGGAATTGAGAGGAGCGTCCACAACCCCAAGACGAATTTATATCAAATTTTATTGTTCAAAATTTTAAAGTTGGTCCTAATTTAGAAATTATTTCAAAACAGCATTCTTTATTTATGTTTTTAACAGAGCCTAAGGGCCGTACTGGAAAAGATCGGCAGTGGTGTACTTGACAGAGTGGAACGAGCGCCCTGAGTGCTTTGCAAACAGAGCGAAAGTCGACATCCTTCCAATGAGGCCGAGCAAGTATGGTTAATAAGAGATTTTTTAAACAACTGAGAATTTTCAGAAAAAAAAAATTCACCCGCGTGCTATTACAGATTGGCACTCGAACTGAGTCGGACACTGTCGACATCATGCGTACCATTTCTACAAATACCTGACTCAGCTTTAGTCACGTCTGACGAAACTTTTAGCTGGAAGAGAGAGAGAGAGAGAGAGAGAGAGAGAGAGAGAGAGAGAGAGAGAGAGAGAGAGAGAGAGAGAGAGAGAGAGAGAGAGACAGAGACAGAGAGAGAGAGAGAGAGAGACAGAGAGACAGAGAGAGACAGAGAGAGACAGAGAGAGACAGAGAGAGACAGAGAGAGAGAGACAGAGAGACAGAGACAGAGAGACAGAGAGAGACAGACAGAGAGAGAGAGACAGAGAGAGAGACAGAGACAGAGAGAGACAGAGAGAGACAGAGAGAGACAGAGAGAGACAGAGAGAGACAGAGAGAGACAGAGAGAGACAGAGAGAGACAGAGAGAGACAGAGAGAGAGACAGAGAGAGACAGAGAGACAGAGAGACAGAGAGACAGAGAGACAGAGAGACAGAGAGAGAGTGAGAGAGAGAGACAGAGAGAGACAGAGAGACAGAGACAGAGACAGAGACAGAGACAGAGACAGAGACAGAGACAGAGACAGAGACAGAGACAGAGAGACAGAGAGACAGAGAGACAGAGAGACAGAGAGACAGAGAGACAGAGAGACAGAGAGACAGAGAGACAGAGAGTGAAAACGTTTACAGTGGATGCGTTTAATCTGGGGGGTATTATTGTACTCAGCGGTATGATATTTGGAAGACCACTTATGAGCTGTTAATGGTGAATTCTAGAGACCGGCGGTTATTGATTATTTTTCACGCTTAAATTTCGCGCAATTCTATTGGCTACTTTACGTCATGTGGTGCAAAATTACTGGGCAGTTTTCACGCATTATAATAAAGTTTCCAAATAACGCGCGCTCTGATTGGCTGAAAGAGCGTGCTTTGTCAGAGAACAGAGCACGGGTTGATGACGGTAAGTTGGCTTCCAAATTTTTGCTTCGGAATTTTGACAAATTTGCCCCAAATTAAACATCCCCTGTGATTCACACAAACGCAATGGAAACGAGCTATTTGTCTGTAGTAAAATATGGCTCACAGAGACCATTGTTAGCAACAGTAAAATAAAAAAAACTGTAGTAAAATAACAAGTTTTGCTAGATTCCCGCCGACAAAACACGTAGCGAAATAAACAAACTCTCAACCTAAACAGTGCTTCGAAGGCAGAAATTAGACTGAAGAAGTAAAACAACGACAGAAAACAACAATTGAACTGTCTCTGTTTATGATGAGAAGCTATATTTTTGTAAAAATGCTCAATTGCTCAAACAACACTTACATGCAGTGTAGTAACGCTCGTTCTCCGGTCATCTCAGCGAAGTGAACCGACTAGTGGTCAGTGCAAAACTTGCTCTGATATTCGACAGTGTCAGTTCGGGCAATCTTGCTGCATGCGGCTACAAACCGTAAATAACTGTAGCTCCTTTCAAATTCAACTCGGCATTTCGCATTCTCATCTGCAAGGTTTGAGCTTCGATCAACCAGCACATCAAATTCACAGTCGAAGAAGAGAGTGATAGATCCATCGCATTCCTCGACACGAAGACAACTAGAAATACTGATGGATCAATTAAAACCAGTGTTTACAGAAAAGCAACCCATACCGACAAGTATCTCCATTTCAACTCTCACCACCCTTTGCAACACAAACGCTCAGTGGCCAGAACCCTTCTTGACAGAGCAAAGAATATTCCGTCGACTGACGAAGACAAAAAGTCCGAAGTACAACACATGGTGGACGCACTCAAAACCAATGGTTACATGGACCAATTCTTAAAAAGCTGCCAAAGAACCAAACCACCCAAAGCATTAAATCAGCCCCAAAATAATCAGCCACAAAGCCACAGAGGCTTTGTTACTTTGCCATATTTTCAAGGAATCTCTGAAAAAATTGCAAGAACTTTGGGACAATTCGACGTAAATGTTGCTCATAAACCCGTCAAGACGGTTGGTTCGATCCTGAAGAAACCGAAGGACAAATTCGATCAAGACCTCTCAACTGGTGTCGTGTATAAAATCAATTGTAAAAACTGTGAAAAACTTTACATCGGTCAAACATCCAGAGCACTGAGATCCAGAACAAAAGAACATAAAGGAGCCGTCCTCACATGTGACAAGAACTCTCTTTTGGCGCAACAATGTATGAAAAACAACCACGAATTTGATTTTAATAACCTCAAAGTCATAGACCGCTGTCCCTTGTGGTCGCGTAGATTGTTCTTGGAAGCGTGGCATTCCATTCGCGAATCGAACTCAATTAATGACCACGCGCATATTCCAGACATTTACAAAATGCTAAATTAATCCCTAGCGAGTTCCTCACATTCTTATAAACATCTCATTTACATTTAGACGCCGTTAACATTCATTTCATCACTGAAGAAGATTATAGTATTTTAGCCGAAACGTCTATTTTAAGATTTTTAAGTCAGTGAACACAATTTTTTGACCTTACAAAAACTTATTTATTGACGGATGGTGATTATGTGAGCTCAATACTCGATTTATAAGCCAGCAAATTACTTTAAGGAAAATCGCGCATGGTATCCCTGTCTTTATCTGTCTTCATACACACTTCGGTCCAGAAGATCGTCGCAATTCCAACAAATGTCGCCCACGGAAAATAATTTTTAAAGAGCCCTGGCATGGAGAAAGCTTCTTTGAAATTAGTGGGCATGCAAACTCAGGGCGATCTTTTCTTCGATTGATTTATTCGTTCTCATTTGATATTTGTCATACGGAATAAATGTCGTCGTAGATATCCTTCAAAGACTGCGTTAAGCGAATTTGAAGCGAAACTAACTTAGCCCATTTAGGAGAAAGAAATGCCATGACAACTTACCTGAAGGCCATTTTCAATAATTTAAAATTCTAACATGGCGCCAAGACTAAATGCCTTACTACACCGAAAAAGAAAAGATTTATTCATCTCTCACAGCACCTAGCCTCGCTGTATCACGGTATAATTTTTCATATATCAAAATTGGTCTTTTCGCTGCAAAATCAAAAAAAACAAAAACAAAAAACAATGGAGATATAGATTTAAGCCTTGCCCTCTACTTAAAGCAAGAAAATATTTTCGAAATGACATTTACAGTGGTAAGGGATGAATGTCCACGGTCGCGTAGAATTACTCCAGAGCCTATTACACGCCACAAAAAAATACAGTTCAACCAGCTTAAACGTCAGTTCTCGTGGATATTAGCCTTTCAGACCTACTAAACTACTCGACAGAATAAATATACATTGGAGCTGACATTACAATTACAATAAGCTGCTGTTCAAAACTTCAGTCGAATGAAGCTTCGTAAACAAATCCATTGCGTAGAATATGTGAAACAATTTGTTGCTCGGGTGTTATGCCTGAACGAAAAAGAAATGTTGCAAAAACTAAGACAATTTTTTTGGCAGGCAAGAAACATTTTACAACCTTTTACTGATCATCGTTATCGACGGGTGTTTCTAAATAAAGCTCATTGTTGTAGGCTAAAAACTAAGCAAGGTTAAAAAAAATTGAATTTGAGGTTATTGTCGTCCTCTTGAAACAGCATAGTTTTTTCTTCCTTACCTTGGAACTGAAACCAGCAAACTAGAAGGCACAGCTTAATGTACAACTGAAAAGCCATCGTAATTCACATCACCTAATGGCAATCATGTAGTTACACAAGTGTACAGTACACATGCAAATCTTGCATTTATTGAATATTTTTCCATCGTGAGCCAATGAACGGCAACTGGTTTTGACAATTACGCACTCATACATCTAAGAAAAGACATAAGCAAAAGCTTAATTATCTATGTGGCGTTATAGATTGAAAATAAACACGGGAAAATAACGGCAGGGTATCAAGATGGTCGTCATGGAGAACAAAAATGAGGTGCGTAATGAGCAATAAATACGGCAAACATGGTCTATTTTTGAAAAAGGTCTCGGTTCAATACCCTCAAGCCGTCGATGTTACGAGGTAGCCGGACAAATTTTCCACTCTCTATATATAATCATTATCGTCTCTTTTATTGCACGAAGATTAATTACATCTGCAGATACATAAATGAACTATGACGACGAAAGTCACTTAATATTGTCACAGTTACGTAACGTTTATTATTAATGCATGTTGTGCACTTGCCCTAAATTTATGTGTTATATAACCGAGATAGACAAAATGCAAATGAGCGGTTGTTGGGACAAATACAGAAACAGCATCGTAGTTTGCTTGGTCGGCTGAGAAATGTGGTTGTTTGGATATTAAGGAACGGTTTTGCTTTGTTTTGTTTCTTTGTTTGTTTTTTTTGTTGTTTTTGTTTGTTTTTTTCCTTTTCCTCTTTTTAACATGTCTTTGTGGTGCTGAAACTCAACATGTTTTAATGCGTTACTTTCTGTGAATACTCTTCAATTCGTTTACGAACAGACTCGCTAAAGTACTTTAATTAATCATTTCATTTAGAAGAGGAGTTTGTTTAACACAGCTTCAGAGCAGTAGGGGGCAAAGTTGCCTTTAACAGTCTAAAATTTTATCACGTGGACAGCTCTTATGTGTGCGGTAGATAAGGCCAGCAAAAAGCAAAGCGTTTTCGCACGGAACTCGGCACAACCATGATGACACGGTGTATCATATTTGAAGTCGTTACCATGGCTACGATTGAAATGCACTCAGCTGTCAATGTGCATGGATTAACAATGTCACACCGCAGGTGTTTAGTTAAAAATAAACTGGGATGATAAAAAGTGTCTAGGTACGAGCATGCTGCGAAATGCCGGGTTTTATAACGTTGCCAGCAAAGCCGCGCTTTCAAAATCAGCAAACACGTATGTTGACGTGTTATTTAGGATTGGAAAGCATTCAACTGTTAAGCACTCTTAGTTTCATTTTCAGTTGTAGCATTACAGTGAATGAAAAACACTGAAGCTATAGTAGTCCCAGCATAGAAGCCTAGCTTGATGTTGATGTCGACTACATAGTGGAGAGACACCGTGGACTTTCCCCACACCATTCTCATAAAGGGCTGACTTAGAGTTTATTCGCGTCTAACGTTTTCAACAAAGACTGAAACAAAAACGAACGAACGAATAAACAGAGAAACGAAAAAGAAGAAAGGAAAAAGGACAATTAATCTTTTCAATCAGTTTTGAAAAACGGGACCGGTATGTTTCTCCTGGTACATTTGTAGTTCGCATATCAAGCGATACTCTCGTTTTGTTTGCTGTATTCTCTTGGTTATCTCGATCTTATCAGCTGATGTAACTTAGTAACGTGCACAGTGCCACTTTAAAAAAAACATTGCGTCTAGGATTGCCCTGGACCCTGTCTAAGACGAACGTTTGGCATCGAATTAAGAATGGACATTGAACTATTGCGAATATGGCAGACATGTCCTATCGCACATTTCAGTCAAAATCTGGCCAAAGAGGAACACATTCAACGATGAAACGTTCTTTCCCGGTTTATCACGATTCTCATTTACATTTGTGCCTGTACAGGTGTACTAGCGATTGTTAAAATGTTTTGCTATGAAAAGGGAATGCGTGCATTCAATAACAGCAAGTTGAGAAGGAAAATCGTGCACATCCTTCATCTCAGTGAGATATTATTTTATCCGCGAGACACTTCATTATACTCAGAAGTCCCTTACCGTGGCAACACACGCCTCCCCTTGGCAAAATATTTAAAGAGCTGTAAAGAAAGATTATTTGCAAGTACAGAAGATGCAGATTTACGAAGATCATCTCTTCGATTGATTCGTATTCGCGTTAGACATGTGGTTTGAATATCGTCGTAGATAGCCTTCTATGATTGCGTTCAGTAAAGTTGAGGCAATCCCAACTTCACCTTGTGTGCATTTTGGTGAATGATATGCCATGACATTTTAAAACATTTTAAAACCCAAAGATGGCGCCGAGGCTAAATTAGCTACGACCACAAGAAAATCATGATTAATTTACTCCTAAGATGATATATTTCCCCTTGTCATCTTGTGTCTCTGTATCACGATATAATTCAATATGAATTATCTAAATTTATCATTGGTCTTCTCAAAACACTGCAAAGTTGAAGAAGTTTGGAGAAATTGATTTATCTTTGCCCTCGATCGATCTTCAACCATAAAATAGTTTAACTGAAATGACTTATAGCTTAAAGATGAATGTCCAAAGTCTCATACAATTACTCGAAAATTTATTACACACCGCAGAGATTTTGACCCAGGCTCAACATCTTTTTCGTAGTCGTCAGCCGTTCAGACATATTTTCCAGTATATTTGAAACTATTCGCAAAAATACACATTGCAGCTGACAGTTTTAGCTGCAAAATAAAATGAACGGCCGTTCAAAAAGTCAGTCGCATAAACTTTACTATTATGCAGCGTGTGAAACAATTTGTTACTCGGGCGTTATATCTGAATTAACGACTGAAAACATGTTGCAAAACGATAATTTTCTAACAAGCAAGATATATTGTATTTTGTCCTGTCAGGAGACGTTTCTAACTAAAGCAAATTTGTGTATTCTAAAAAAATATGCAAGGTTGAAAATTCGAATTTTAGGCTCATTGGCCTACCATTGTGTCTTCTTGAAAAAGAAAAGTTCTTCAGTGTTCTTACCTTGTAATTGAAACCAACAAACTAGAAGGCATACTTTAAAGTATAACTGAGGAGCCATCGCAATTCACATCACCTAGTGGCGATCATTCAGCTACGCAAGTGATGCCAATGCACGAGGAAAGCTTGTTTTTATTGGATATGGTTTATCCTTCGGGAGCCAATAAACGGCAACTGTTTTGAATATCTACGTTCCCAGACTTCTAAAAAAGACATAGCCAAACACTACTTTCTGTCTTGTGGCGTTATATATTGAAAAGAAATACGGAAAAACCACTGCTGGATATCAATGTTGTCGTCATCTAGAACAAGGAGTGTGTAGTCAGCGGAAAATATGTTGAGGCATGGTCTGTTTGTTAAAGAGGTTTTGGATCAATCACCTCGAGCTTTCGATGTTACGAGGTTGCCGGACAAATTTCCCTTTCTTCACGGATAATCATTATCGTCTCTTTTATCATACGAAAATTAATTACATATTCAAACATATATAAACGCACTATGTTGAATACTGATGACACAATGTTGACAGTTATGTATTGTATATTAATGCATGTTATTCTCTTGCCTTGGGTTATGTGTTATGTAATTAAAGGGCAGACAAAGTGGAAATTTGCGGCACTAGAAGCAAATAGTTATACAGAAGGTTTCGGATAAGTAATGCTTTGTTTTCTACCATTTAACGTATAATAGACTTTTTCTTGGTTTTGTTTACTTTTATTTTCTTCGTTTTAACGTATTTCTATTATGCTCAAATTCAGCGTGTTTTAATGTATCACTTTCTGTCAAAACTTTTCAATTCGTTTTCCAAGAGACTCTCCAAGACACATTAATTAATCATTTCATTTTAAGAGAGCCAGAGCAGTGTGTTTATCACGGTTTGTTGGAACAGCACGGAGCGAAGTTGCTTTTAACCGTCTACAATTTTGCACGTGCTATCGTGTCCGGTAGATAAGGCCAATAAAATCAAAGCACAATGTGGAGCAATTCGGCAAAACCATGACACGATAGATCATATTTTTAGTTGTTAACATGGCTACAACTGTAATCTACTTAGTTTTCATTGTGATTTCCAATGTCACATCGCAGATGTCTGGGAACGATAATGTTGCGAAATGCCGGGCTAGAAAAGCTGCGCTTTCAAATTCAGTACACCTAGGCGTTGATCAGAATTCTATGATGCACTCTTATTGTGT
>NC_138148.1:18762300-18772300 GCF_964199315.1 Orbicella franksi | reverse complement strand
ACTGGAAAGCCATCGTAGTTCACATCACCTAACGGCGATCATGCAGGCTTTTACACAAGTGCACAAGGCATATGAAAAGCTTGCGTTTGCTGAATATGGTTCAGTGATCCGTCGTGAGCCGATTAACGCAACTGTTTTGATCGAATATGCACACACTCAGACATTAAAATAATTTATTCATGTGGCGTTATAAATTGAAAAGAAGGCCGGGAACCCACCGCAGGGCATCAAGGTGAGAACAAGAAGGGGGTGCGTAATCAGCCTTAAATATGCCGAAAATGGCAGGTCTAATTTTATAAAAAGTTCTGGATCAATACCCTCAAGCTATAAATATCACCGCTTAGCCGGGCAAATTCAAATTCTCCATAGATAATCATCATCGTCAATTTTATGGTCCAAAAATCATTTTATTACAGCCACATGCACGTACTATTACGGAGAACACTGATGATGAAAGCTTCATAATATCCACAGTTATGAAGAGTTTAAAAATGTATGTTATGCTCTTGTCCTCAGGTTATGTGTTCTATAAACAGACAGATAAAGTTCAAAATTAGCGGCAGATCGACTATGCAAATACAGAAACAGCATCGTGGTCTGTGTTTATGTCCGTGTATTTGTAAGCATTAGATTGGCTTTGTTTTGTTTTGCTTGTCTATTTTTCAATTTCTTTTTTTAACACTTCTTTGTGATGCTGAAACTCGGCATGTTTTAATGCATCACTTTCTGTGAATACTCTTCAATCCGTTTACAAACAGAGTCCTAAAAGTACTTCAATTAATCACTTGATTTTCAGAGCGGTCTGTTCAGCACGGCTTGCATTTGAGAGCAGTATGCGGCAAAGGTGCTTAACGGTCTACCAGTGTTAGCTTGTGCACAGCTTTTATCGTGTCCGGGAGGTTAGGCTAATAAAAATAGAAGCAAAATCGCGTGAGACTCGACAGAACCATTGAAACGGTAGATCATATTTTTAGTCGTTACCTTGACTACAGTTTCAAGCCACTTAGCTGTCTAAATGAATGTATACTGTCACATAGCAGGTGCATGGATATTGTAATGCCGAGTTTTTTTTTTTTACAGCATTGAATTGCTGGCAAAGCGACCTATCAAACTACGTTAAACTAAGTTATACGTGACTAATAGTGCAATATATGATTCGCGAGAGAACTTGTTTTTCCATTGGTGACGATATATGCTTTTAGCTGTGTGTCACCGAGTTATGATGCACTTGGAAGATTTGGAGAGTGCTAAAAGCAGCTAGAATTTCCCTCGGCGACGCCTCGAGCAACACTTACGCTTCTTCTGTGCATTCCAAGCCGCCGGTTTGGATCATAACTCTCGCTAATAAAAACAAAATCTCTGCTGAGTGTATTACGTAAATGTTCGCAAGAAAATATGAAACAAAGGGCCAGGGCAAAGGCTTAGGGAAATGAGACACATTAGATCAAGTACAACATAGTTATGTCATCTAGATATTTTCAGCTCTTATTAATGATATCAATGTTTGGAAAACTTTTTCCCAAGGAGATATGTTGAGTCGTCGCTCAATGTGCAAGGTACATTTAAGTTATAACAACGATCAGTAAAGCCAAAGTAATCATCGATCCTGTGGTGCTTAGTTCTGCTTTCCCAGGTCAATTTTTCAAACAACGTGATGCAGGGGTAACGAGAGACAGAATAATAAATATATAGAGGGGGACAGGGACGGGACCGGGTCTGGGGGGGGGGGGGGAATTCTCTGTACCCTGAATCACGACAAACCAAAAGGCTAACTTTATTTGGGAGACCTTTATTAGCCACTTGCAATAATAAATGGGAAAGTGATCGATGTTATTCCAAAGCTGTTGTTATGACTTCTAAACGACAAAGTTTGTTAATTTATCCTCACCTCTGACTGGGACTCGTGAACTGCTAAAATAAAAGCAATGCAAAGTTTCAACAGTTTTTGTTCGTGAGTGTTCTTCGGAGAGAAAATCTGGTTGGCTAATCGTTATACTACATAGACGTAAAAAGTCGTCATATCATAATCATTGGCACACTGATTAATAAGCGTTAAGTTTTACTGACAGCTAGACGACACATGTCCAAATTCTTAACAAACAGCAAATAGATAAAACTAAAGGCGTTAATCGTTTTTATGATTTGTCTGTTTGATTTGTCTTATTTGTCTTGTCTAACGTGCTGATGTCGTTATCAGGTTATGCGTCGGTTATAGCGGACGTAGGAGAGGCAATACTTAAATGAAGCAATTACTTGTCTCCCTAGCAAAATCTTGTTGTAATATAACCTTCCAGTAAAATTCATGGCTCCTGATTTGACAATCTTGCAGAGCGAGAGAGACAACGGGTATATAATGAAATCTAAATTTGCAGACATCCGCGTTCGAAATGCGACTATTAGAATAGACATGGTCGGTCACACCACTATTGATATAATTTAAAAAGTTACAAAAATTACGCTATTATATGAAATTACGCAGCGCAAAACTGATGGATTATTTACGTTAACTAAGTTCAACCTTTTATCATTATTTTCTGCTTTTAATAAACAGGTATTGCTTCTTCGGGTGGTTATCAATCGTTCAAATTGGCTGGTCCTTGTTGTATCCATCATTGATAGAACCAGCAACGACTTCCATTTCCAGCTTCGATTTTTCTCTGGGAGAATCAGCAATGCGCTTGGGAATTCTATAAAACATTATACAAAATTGAAAAATAAATACATAAATATAACAAGATATAAGAATTTTAAACTTATGCATGTACATCTTTCTCCTTATATCTTCTTAGACATTTTAGTTTGTAGTAGTAATATGCATTTGGACCCGCCTTTCTCGCTCGTTGAGATGAAGATACAAAATGAACAAATAAATATACAACCCCATCCCACGTTTTGACTTTAATCTGAAGCGATTTGAATTGATTTGATCAGGCCGCTGCTTTTCTATACTTTAACTCCTCTCCTGGAAAGTAGAGAAGTGCCCAAGAGTATAGCTTATGGGTCCACCCAGGAATCAACCCATATTCTAATGCAATTACCGTAAGACCTCCAAGCCTACCAGGACATGAAGCATTACTCCTCAGAAAATTGTACAAAAATTATTGCCTTGTCATTAGGCTTGCATTGAATCGTCATTCATTGATTGATTTCTCGTGATAAATATAACAAATGTTGTAAAGATCACCAGTTTTGTCGCACCTGTTCTTTGGTTTACTGCATTTCCATATGATTATAACAGCAATGATAATGACCAACAGCCCGCCGGCTACGGAACCCGCAATGATGTAAGGCATCTTGTTAGAGTCTTTTTCAGTGGGCCTAGATGGAGCTACTGTTGATGTTACCGTTGTTGATGTTTCAGCGACGAGGGTTTGCACGCTCGAGATGTTACCATTAATGGAGTTTGAAATGTCTGCAATAGACCCTTTAACAATGGAAACGAGGTTGTCTTTCGAGATGGCATCAATATTGGAAGTGCCGGGTGGAAACTGCAAGTAAAATGCTAAGCTTGCCAGTAGAGGGTTCGTAGAGATCTGTTTTGGGTAGCCTGGAAGAACGTGAACTTGGTCTTCTGTGAAGATGATGTACGAAGCTGCCCTCTTACGGCGAGCACTGCACAAACGGTAGAAAAAGAAAACATGAACTACCACATCACCGATTCACTGTGATTTTAAATTCTCTGTTGTTTTTTGATTGATTGTTTTTTTCTTCTTTTTTCTGATCTTTTTGCAGACGATTTTCTTTGCCTATATTCAAGTCGAGCCACTTTATTCTTTCGGAACGACGTTTAAACACTGAGGATGAACAATACTCTCAAAACTTTGCTTCCTTTGGGATCGGCAATAATACATCAACAAAGGTCACGATCTCGCATAATTAAATGATACTTTTTTCAAACTAATAACCGTGGAAAAATATGAACAAAACGAATGAAGGAAAGAAGAAGAAGACGCACTTACAAATGAACGCATAAAGAAACATCAAAGAGAATGGACAAGTAACAAGAGCAGAAAAACGTACCTGGTAGGTGTCGATCTGCAGTCGTCCGTTTCTGAACAGTGCTTCGTTGCTGCCGTTGCAACTGCAACCTTGAATGCTTCTTGTAGGGGTTGGTTCCACTGAAAAGAAATAGCAAAGATTATCCAAGGCAGATCTCTAAAACGAGACACCTGTCACGACTGCGACAATTATATGGCGTGCAGCGTTTTATTTACTCAGTACCCCAAATTTTCATTTCAGGTTCAGGTAGTGAAAATCAATCGACAATTTAACTAATTGACGATACAGTTTTACGGTAGCTAACAAATATGCCAATGTGGGAAGCATTTTGTGGATACGGACTTCACCTTCATCCGGATTTCATCCCTTCCGCTGGAGCAGTGAATAAATCTTTTTATTATATGGCTAGCTCCCTGAGCGGGCAAGATGAACTGAGTCCTACGCTGTGACTGGCTACTCGAGCTGGCAGGATGGCGGCATCTTGCCCACTCGGGATTACCCACTGTGGCTAACAAGAAAGTAGTGTTCTTTTTCCGTACGATAAACCCTTTTTGTGTTTGTGGGCCTCGACTCCGTCTCAGCCCATTAACATGCAAAAAAAGAACTTGGCCAATATCCAGCCATATTGACCTCACGCTTAGTCAATAACCCATACATACAAAAACGAGAAAATATTATTCAACCTGAGACACATTTAACCCCTGTATCTCCAACTCGACAGACTGGCTTCTCTCCTCGGCAGATGGTGTTCGCGGCTCTTCGGCTGGGGGAGGTGGAGGAGGCTCAGCTCCTTTTTCAAGTCCTGTCAGCAAATAGACAAACATTTACTTCAAAACTAGTACACTGCATGTTGACACAAGTTTATAACACATAGTAGCTCAGAACACTAAACGTCTTGTTTAGTTCGCCTGATATGAAGAATGCACAAAAGGGTACACACTTTCTTTATCTAGCGATTAAGGCAAGACTTCTCGAGTGCGACTAACAAACATATAACAACACAATGGCAGCTTGAAAGTTGCCTTTTCGAGTAGGGATCTGTATAATGATATTTCTTCTTATGTATATTACCAAGCTATTGCCACACACAAAAAAAATAATAATAATATAAATAAATAAAATAAGCCCCCAAACCTTTCTAAGGTTGAACAAACTCAATCGAGTAGTTAATAGCGTCATCTTGACAGATTAAAAAGACATCAATGCAACCACGACAGGATGAATATCTTCACGAGTAAACATAAAATCTCGAACACTGAGATATAACTGGACGAATCCTAGCAGTTAGAGCAAATTATCTTCATCGATCCTGTCAAGAAAGTTTGTTTTCCTTCGCGTTATTCGTTGCACTGAACTCACCTTGGCATTTGTTGTCAATCCAATACAGTCCTTCCCCACAAACACACTTGTAAGAGCCAGGTTTGTTTTCGCATTGCATGGATTCATCTTCGCACTCATAGGTGAACAGCAAACACTCGTCGATATCTGCGGTAAGGATATTATAGCATTTGATTGAGTTCAGAAATCAGAGGCAGCTCTAGACAGGCCAAAAAGCATTCTTTACACAAATGAAATTACGATCACAACCATACCGTTTTTCCTTTTATTTTGTTCTTAGATAGCAAAACGAAGGGGCTGGGAGAAGGGGGAAGGGGGGGGGGGGGAGGGGGGAGTGATAGAAATTATTTGTTGTAACATATAGCGTTGTGGTGGCATAGAGGGATTCGCCAGCCGTCTGATTAAAGCAAATCATTAATCTAATCTAAAACACACTGAACGGTAGCATTTAAGGCTTCTTGCAACTGTAATTTACCGTTGCAAATGAAGCCATCAGCATCGAGCTCATAACCATCCACACATGAGCAGACATAGCCTCCGTCGGTATTATTACATCGTTGGTCGCAGCTGTTCGAATCACGAACTTGACACTCGTCTTTATCTGAAAGAAAAAAAAAAAGAGAAAAAAAATTACTTGGAGAGTCCCCGCCTAATAAGAAAAACATTTGGTCCGTTTATTTCAAAAAAGATATCTTTTAGAGTTCCTTTATGTCTAGCTTTGGAGTTGTCAGATACAGGTACTTTGGCAAATGTACTTGTTTGAAGAATTTGCTTTCATTGGTATCATTTCAAATTGTTGTCAATCTCACAGGAGTGGGGTGGGGGTGGGGGTGGTTAGTTGGAGATCCTCTTCTCGTTGAGTACGCTACTTTGAAAGTTTACATTTCGAAGATAGCTTGCTATTTCGTTTAAAAGATGATGTTAATGTTATGCGTATGCTTGCTATGGGCCAGTGACGTCATCCAACATGGCGGACTTATTAGGATTTTTTACTTTTTCCCCTGTAATTCTCGTTCTTACCCCGAAAATTTAAAGTTTTACACAGAAAAGAACCTTTTCGACAGCTCATGGAAAGGATGCTCACTATATCATTATGTTACTTTACAACTACCGTAAATCCTCGAATTAGCGCCCCTCCTCCTCGACTAAGCGCCCCCCGTCCTCTCCTAAATTTGAAATAAGCGCCCCTGGCGCTAATTCGAGGATTTACGGTAATTCTGGCCCAGAACGTGGCTCAGACGGCCTACAATATTACATTTTAATAAGCTTTAATTCTTTCGCAGCGCATAAGCAACCATTCAGCCATAACTCACTTATCATGTGAGATCTCCTACCACTATAACAAGGAAGATTTAAACCAATTTTCAGCAAATTATCTTAACGAAAAGCTACTGAAACGGATCGTCGCCCAGAGAAAATCATCTTGACAAAATTTAAAAAAAGTACAGGGGGTGGCATTCGCCGCCCCCCCCCCCCCACCTCCTTCGTATATCCTAGGATTAATTAATACATGTACACCACCTACCTTTGCATGTTTTTCCATCCTGTTGTAAAGCATATCCGTTATTGCAAGCACACTTTTCCTTTCCTTCAGATAAGAGGCAGATGTCGTCGCAGCCGATGGAATTTTCTTGACAAGGGTCCTTGGCTAAAAAAAAAAAATTAAAGGAGAATATTTATTTTGTAATAATATTTTTTTATATATTATATCCATTCCGGAAGACCTATTAAGTGAAGTAGCGTACCGAATGCTTTGCAAACTGTCACAAATAGTCGGAAATGGTACTTGATAACCCGGTAATGGCCATAAACTCTGTTTATAATTAAACAGTGTCTATCGAACCCAATATAGCCATCATTGTCAACTACGTGGCATTTTTTAATTTTCATTTATAGTATAAATAGGACCCTGCGCGCGCTCTGATTGGTCAAAACCCATGTTTTATCAGAGTATATAAAATAACTGAGATACTACGCACACTCTGATTGGTCAATAGAGTTGCATGCTAAACCTATGTTCTACTGTGCCCGAAAACCACGGTTCCCGATCTATGGCAGCTCTACGCAGGAATTAGAGAACTCGGAACTCTTTCGGTAACAAATGTAATAAACGGTTTTGCCTTTCACTGGCTGAGACATCAATAACACGAATATCTCTTCATTCAACATAGAAATTTTTCAAGGAAAAAAAAGGATCAGAAGTTGGTCGTCATACAAAGCTTTATCTGTTTTTTCCACGGCGAAAATTTTACGCCGACTCCGGTTACGCTTAAGATTAAAATTGAGGAAGTTTTGAGCCCTTTTTTCGGTGCTTTCCACGGTCTGTGGAGGACGGAGTCAGCTGAGCTTGACTGATCATTTTGGGTTGTCAAAAAAGCAGGGAAAATATTTCTTTCTATCAGAAATTTTAAGTTTAAATTCATTGAATGCATGCATAACACGATAAATGATTTTGGTTTCCATAAGCTCAGCTTTCAAGTAATAGTTTTCATATAGCAAAATACAGAGAAACACGGACTTCATAGCCTTCAGCATAAGTAAATAAATTTTGAATAAATCTCAGAAGCAGCGTTTCTGTGACTAACCTTTATTCCGTTCGCAAAACTTTGGAAAGTTATCGTTAAACACTGCGTTGAATCACTTCGCCGAGCACATGAACTTTGGACTACTTGCAAACTTTTCGTACAGCCTTTCACTTTCGTGATGACCGATTCCACCTACGAATCCCTGCATTTCCTCGTCAGAATACTTTTGAGTTAATTAATATTATTTTTGCCCTTCACCGATAACCTTTTCCTTTCCTTTCTTACACCTTTCTTGGAGTGAAACGTTTTCGTCGCTTTGCTGTCCGGCGCGGAGTCTGTGCTTTCATTCTTTCAGTCGCTGTGATTGGTTTGTCGCGTCATCTCATGAATTTGATGAGAATAAGCAACTTGATCACGAAAGTACAATAAATTTTCTTCTCATTGATAGGCTTTTTCCATAGTTATTTCATAAAAGCGATAGACCACTCTTTCACTCGAATAGTCTGTAAATCACTCGCCTAACGGCTCGTGATTTACAAGCTTTTCTCGTGTTCTCCCAACATCCCGCGTGGTTTATTGCCCCAACACTCCGGACATTTGAGAACACTTGAGAAATGTAGAAAACACTCGCCTGCGGCTTGTGTTTTCTACATTTCCCTCGTGTTCTCAAATGCCCGTCGAGTTTTATCACAGTGTAATACACGCTTAGGCTTTATTTGTTAATCCAAGTATTACAAGTTTAATTTTTTAACAGAACATAAAATTAGAAAAGAATATTGGCTAGACTGTTCACCGCCTCTCTATTTTGGCTTTTTAAAGCACGCGAAAAAAAAAAAACCAAACAAACAAACAAAGAAAAAAGAAAAAAAGAAAAAAGACGAGAAAAGAAAAGAAAAGAAAAGAAAAGTAAGACCGAAACACGAGGGGGTGCGCTGGCGTCCAGTTCTCTCGCGATTCTATCCACGCGTTCAGCAATCGAATAAAAATACCAGAATATAGGGGACTGTGAACAGTCTAAGTATAGTCAAGAGATTATAATCTTTTGGTAGCGTCAAGTATATTTTTCTCAGTAAGGTAACATGTGATACTTCGCTCTTTACGATGCCGTTAAATACTTTTTAAAAGAACTCACCTACGCAATTCTTTGGATTAATGGGATCTACTTTAAAGTCTGCATCACATTTGCAGTTGTATGAACCCTCTGTATTCTCGCAGATCTGCATACAGCCTCCTCTCCCAGACCCGCATTCATCTATGTCTACAATAAGACATCAGGGTGAGTAGGTAAGTTACCTTAACTTGAATGGAAAAAAGGAAAGAAAAATAAAACAGAAATAGAACAAGAACAAGAACAAGAACAAGAACAAGAACAAGAACAAGAACAAGAACAAGAACAAGAACAAGAACAAGAACAAGAACAAGAACAAGAACAAGAACAAGAACAAGAACAAGAACAAGAACAAGAACAAGAACAAGAACAAGAACAAGAACAAGAACAAGAACAAGAACAAGAACAAGAACAAGAACAAGAACAAGAACAAGAACAAGAACAAGAACAAGAACAAGAACAAGAACAAGAACAAGAACAAGAACAAGAACAAGAACAAGAAGAACAAGAAGAACAAGAAGAGGAGGAGGAGGAGGAAGAAGAACAAGAAGAACAAGAAGAAAAAGAGAAAGAAGAAGAAGGTGGAATACGAGCTCCTAATTAATATATGCTTCATATATTTGCTAGATATATGACGCACTCACGACGTGAACAGCTAATGTGAGCACAAAGATTTTCTGACTAGTTTAAAAGATAAATATATTTTAATCTTTAATGAACAGGGATTCCATAGTTCAGCATTAAGTTTCGTAAAACTAACGCTGAGGTGTAGTTCGTTGTTAACATTTATAATGCAGTACGATATCAAGTGTCTTCCACCGCGTAACATCACTAATATATAGATTTAGGCCAGCCTAAAAGCGTAGCTCCTGGGCCGGGTTGTTCAAAGCCCGATTAAGCTAACCCAGAAAAAGGTAGAATTTTGATTTGAGTTTTGTAACTTTGCGGTGAGGTTTTCTGTATATTGTTTGGCCTTCTGTTTTGAGTTTTAATATCACCCTATACACAAGACAAAAACAGCAAAAAACAT
>NC_138148.1:18677300-18757300 GCF_964199315.1 Orbicella franksi | reverse complement strand
TTTGGAAATAACTCGATGAAAAAAATTCTGAGGACAGCCAAAATTGGACGAGGCCATAGGCCGAGTCCAATTTGGCAGTCCGAGGAATTTTTTGAATCCAATTATTTCCAAATTGGACAAGCATTTAGTCCTATTACCTATTAATTATATAGGATCCAAAAACAGATGAACAAGGCAAATATTTTATCGTCTAAAGTACAGCATTTCTCACTTCGCTTTGCTCAGCACGTCACAGGTCAAACACTTTAACATAGGTTTTTTGCTTCTTTGAGTGTTCTTGTTCTGATTATTCTCCCTCATCTCGAGTAAATCAGTGGCATCTATCTCTGGAAACCTAGCTGAAGACTCCATTTGAAAGTTTAGACGTCAAAAAGGTGGAGAGAAAAGTCGGGAAATTCCGCCATTATCAAAGCATAAGAAAACTTAGCGAGCTACAATCGCTCGGTGACGTTTGATGGAAGCGATAATAGCAGCAACCGGATTGGCCAATACTCGGTTCTTTTATTTATCTTGACATTTCATTGGTTGATGGAAAGTATCCAGATTTTTCTCAAATTGAACAGTTTGTTCAAAGCTAACTAAACGTTCGAGCAAAAACTATCCAATTTATTTTAAATTTGGACAGTTTGCAAAAATTAATAAAAAATAGGTCTGTTGGCAATATTGGATTTCGCTGGAGCTATATAATTGACTAATTAATAACCTAATCAATCTATAAATTAATCACACCCTATACATGGTGCATCGACACAAACCTCCGTCCTTCAGAGCCACCTGCACAGCGCTTGTGTTCACTTCTTTCGCTACTGCTGCAACAAAAACAGTTGCCGTTCCTCCTCCTTTGGCAAGTTTTGTTCGTGCTTGTAGCTCAAAGTGACCATTTTTGGCGTTGACCATTGTATACTCTCCAAGGCCATTGAAGGTGTAGTTTCCGCCATCTAGGGTGACGAAATGAGGATCACCCCATAACCAGCCTATGGAAAATAACATACACCTGTCACTTCAAATATAACCATTTCACCGATAGTGTTTCCAGAACTAGTACAAGTTCCAAGATGACAAACATTTGACCATTAGTGACGGCTCCCCAAGGGTTGGCCAGCGTGCAGGACGTCTACTCAGCTGCCTCCGTGTGAAATGAAAGGGTAGACGTCTACACACAGGCTACCAAGGCCCGGCGAGTTTTGAAAAACACTTCCATTTTATTTATTTAACCTAGGCTATATAATTCTTTTTTGTACAAAGGAGGCAAATACTTTCAGTGAAGGCAATATAACCATGAACACTTAATTAACATTTTTTGTGCATTTTTTTTCCCTTATTATTGTCTAATAAGGCCTCTCCCCACAAGCAGGAGGATACTTGTTTTTACTTATTTATTCATCAATTTCATCATTTTTATGGTGTAAATACGCTTGTCTGTTTTTTTTTTCGACCCAAGAGCACTCATTGTGCAGTCATCCGCAAACAAATGCACACACAAAAAAAGATGTCAATTGTTTATGGTTTTACCTGTTCGAGTAATTAAGTGTTCTTCAAATTTTGGCCTCATGACGCTCGAAGAGCTCTTACTATTGCATCTTCCCACAGTCGCAGTTTGCCCTTTTGATTCATATTTTATAAACATTATTTAGCCCAGCAGTTCACTGAAAAAAAAGAACAACAACAACAACTTACTCCACACTGGGGGAAGGTAGTTCTCGCATCCTTCTGATGGTCGCTTTCTATAAAATCGTTGACATAGTTTGGACTGTACGCAGCAATATTTAAAGCCCAAGACGTCACTGAATTGATGTTTTAGTGCAAGTGATCTCGAAGCCAGCTTATGATACCGGTGAATAACTCCTCCATTCGGGTAGCCAACGATCAGAGCACCAAACCGGTCGTCAAACCCGGTGTGGTAACAGCACTGTCGGCCTCTGTTGGCTGCAGAGGGAAACCTAGTATACACACAGTAGGTGAAACGTACTTCTGGTGCGGTCCACTGAAATCGTTCGTCGAAGAAAGCTTGCCTCAGAGTGCAAGGACATGGCTCGACAGCATCCCTGTACAACGCAGGATCTGGCTGATTGTTAAACCAGCGAAGGCACTTCTGAATGGCGTCTTGTTCTCCTTTTGAATTCTCAAGTCTGAAGAACCACTTTCCAGTGATAGCTGTGTTTCCCGGAAGACTGTCGATGCTTTCCATCCCAACTGTTTCTGATCTGTAAGTTGAGTAATTAGAGAACCGTGAACATTATCAGAATTTTTCATAAAAGCCCATCATTGGAAACGAACCTACCAACCTTTTATAGTTAAACAAGTTCCCAGTGTCGTCTCCAGCATTCCATCCCATGACAGGAAGACCTCTGTAGTTGGTGTAGTGTATATAATTGGACCTGGGTTAGAAGAAAGTTATCCAAGAATGAAGAAATGCAAACAGTACGGAAACGAGATAAAGAAATGAGAATGCGGGTAAATCAAGGATAACACAAAACGTTTGGAATTTGTAATGGTAATTAAAGGTGGCCACGGTACTTACACACTAGTTGGGGCGGACCACTGTATGCCATCTTTAGGGTAGTTAAACATGACAAAGGCGTAAACTCCGTCGGTAATAATGACCGCCTGAAACGTGTTTAGCTGGAATGGAGAGACAAACATCCATTGACAATACACAAAAATGAAGTATGTCTCGTCTATTTGGTACAACTTTTGAGAAATGAAAACAAAATATGGAACTCAATAAGATCTTCAGTTAGAATAAGATCCGCCTTCATTTTAAGCTTTTAAGATATGTAGGATATTTGTATAAAAACAATCCATCATCTCACCAAATTTTGTGAAGCTGCTGTATATTCCCGAGGACGGAGATTTTCCCAGGTAACAACAAGAACCCAAGATGCGCTAAAATTCGTTGGAAGAGGTCTCGAAAGAAGCTTCTTGACGTCTTCTGTCGCCATACTTAACGTTGTGTTTGCGCCTGGAATGGAGTCGGAGTATATCTGATAAAATACCTTTGAGGGTCCAGTGACAAACGAGTTTACGAGGTCTATGTTGCTCCAATAGGGTGCCAGAATTGGATCGTATCTCAGCCAGTATCTTTGACCAAATTTGTAAGGCCATCGGTTGAAACGTTCACTTTCAAATTGGACTACGCCATTGCCACAAACCTTTAGGATGAAACAATTGTAGTAAAATGATGTAAATTTATCTGATTTGATAATCCATATATGTACTTTATTTACACCACAATTTTGTGGGTGGACTAGTAGCCTAAGTAAATCATCGTTTGCGTATGTCTGATAGCATCTGTTCATTTTCTCCCACTTGATATTCATTTTCTAGCTTGAAGGTGACAAGTGATCATAAGTCATCATGTGTCTGTCCGAGTACTGACAATAAAACGCAGCCAATGATCGTGCGAGAATTTCTGCAGTTATCGTAAAAAATAATAGTGGGGGCTATTTGTGGTTGAACGAGCTAGAAGACTTACATGGAGTTTCCTGTGTCGTTTACCAAAGAATGCCATTCCCCCATCAGGGATATTTATCCTAAAACACTTCTTTCCGTTGATGTCGAATGCAATAACAGAATCCCCGGCGGCGTCTCCATATGGGTACATCAGGGTAATGGGTTCTAAGGAAACATCATCTATCAATAAAGTTGAATTCCTTCCCAATACATTAACACCTTCTCTACGACAGTTAAAGCAAAGCTATCACTAAAAAACAAACAAACAAACAAAGTCGGTAGCAGTAGTAGTTACGCATTTAGAATTTTCCCAAACTTTTAACTTTTTTTCCTACCCAAATTAACAACAAAAGAGCACGACAGACGGTCCCCTCTGGAAATCTCCCACCGTGTAAATGAGAACGTACAAAGTTATAGCCTTTCCACCGGGATAGCGCTCGATAGTATAAAAATGTTGGTCTCTATCTTATTTCTGCGGGATATATATCAAGTGAATCTAACTTTACCTCAAGTATTTCTGTTGATAGTAACTTAAGGTCAGTTTTTTCTAACACCGGCCAGGTTGTGTTTACAAAACAGTATCACTGAGCCACTGGCTATAACTCAGCCGTGTCTCTTTGGGGCATGACTGGACCTGGACAGGAATGGGTGTTCCGTTCCATCTTTAATATCAAATTTATTCTCCTTTACACATGTATGCTAACCTGGCGTTGGAGTAGTTATTGACGGAGTGGTCGTTTCTGGCGCTGTTGCTAAAGGAAAAGTAAATAAATAAGTTATTACATCAAACAAAACTGGAGTACATGTACACATAAAATTTCTTTTTGTTAGATTTTATACTTTCTTTAACTCGACTTATTAGCTGTTTAAGCTGGGGGCGTAACAAGCCCGGTTGCTCCAGTATAAAGTATCAGTATCAGTATCAATATGAGTTTTAAGCTATTATGCCGTTCTAAGAAGATTAACCTCATTTCCTTCTCAGCGAAAACAAGGATGTATTTTACCCCCACCCCTGAGTTTTTTTTTTTTTTTTTAAGGTAAAGCTCTTTCAACGTGTTGCATACCTTCTAAGGTTTCAAAGGTAATTTCTTGACTTCCATAAGTGTCTTTGTTTGACGTATATCCCAGTACCATTACTTTGTATTTAGTCAGTCCCTTCAGTGATCGTAGTGTGATTTGTGTATTTTCAGTTCTTTTGAATTTCCATTCCCGCTTTCCATTCAACGCGGGCTTGTAAAGCACGATGTAGTTCTCAATCTGATTGACACCAGCAGAGGGGAGCAATGTTAACGTGACCTCGTGGCCGGTGATACTTCCATCGACAATACTGACAGCTAGAATTTACAAAAATAAAATAAATTAATCATTAAATTCTTCCTATAAACCTTATTCACAGCGTAAACTTTAGTGGTTTTCATTTCATAACGCTTCTTAGTCATGCGGTCTCGTAGAGGAGGCAAGCATTGGAACGAAAGCAGGTTTCGAAAAATGTGCTTGTCTGGGTAGTGAATTAGGTTTCCTCGCCATTTGTTAATTATTTTTTCTGCGTAATAGACCTTTCCCGCATTCCAACAAACAATTTATTTATTTATATATATTTATTTAAATTTATTTATACACGGGTAAAACATCAGGACTTAAAGTAAATTCTAAAATTGCATTAATTACATTGTTAAGATACTAATCTACTACTAATTAAATCTAATAACAACAAAAATAAAAACAATAACGAAGTGCCTGCTTTCCATGAATGCCGTGTGATTAATAAACTTATTTATTATGAAAAAGGAAACCCCTGCAGCTGAATTTAAAACAAGCAAGAGTTTGTGCTTGCCGTAGATTGGTAGGTAAGCTGTTCCACAGCACCGCACCACTATAGCTGAAACTGTTTTTTTTTAGAAAATTGGTGCGGGGGAGTAGAACAGCTAGTTTGCCATCACAATTCCTAAGAGAATAGGTAAATATTGCACTCCGATTTGTGAGATACTTGCAAAATAATTGCATCGAGTCGAGGTCAGGGTGGACAAAAATACAGCAAATGTATGAAAATGTCCACCCCAACCTCGCTCTGGTACTATTGTTCGTACGCACTGAAGTGGAATGCGGGAAAGGTCCATTAAAGTGTTATTTATAGGTTATGTATATGGTTAGTGATGATAAATAAGTGAAAAAATTATTGTGCCCAAAGCATTTCCGAGAACCAAATTAGAAGAAGAATTTATTGATTTCATCATCCTGGTTATTGTTTAGAATACTTTATTGATATCTTGACTTCTTAACAACTCATGATCAAACCGAATTCGAAGAGTGGACATGTCATTGAACTGGCTAATTGTGAAGTGTACGTAGCTCAAATAGAATTGTGGTTTTAGTAACTAAATCTACACAGCCAAAAGAACTCTTCAGATGACTTATAAAAGACCATTGAATTGTGGTACTGTTACCGTTGGCTATTTGATAGCTTTTATTATTGTATAAAATAACAGTGGATAAACTTGTAAGCGTACGGTTGGGAATCTTTCTGCGACAGAAAGCGAGATTGCTAATATCTTAAATTTGCGAACGGGACTTTGAGAGCGATGTTCCACGAGTTTGCTGTTTGAAATCTAAAAGGTCTCTGAAGAGACTTTTGGTGAGAAGAAACGCCGGGTCAGACTTGCCACGAACTATATATATATATATATATATATATATATATATATATATATATATATATATATATATATTAATTTTCACAACTATCTGATAATTCTTTAGAGATAACTTTACTTAATTATTCAAGGTACTTACAAATCTTTGGAGTCTTGTCTACAGCAAAATAACTGGCGTTGAATCCTTGCTCTACTAAGTCAACATTGGATTGGAATATCACTCCTGCTGGGTTGGAAGAGTTGGCTTCAATGATTAAAGCAAACGGATTCCTGTTTCCGCAATGTGGAATAGTACGCCCAACATTGAACAATGTTCCAGCTACGATGAAGTCATTCTTGAAATTCCTGAAACAGGAACCGAGAACAATACAATGCTCCTATGATGCACAATCTAATATCACCGAGACCGACATTTTTCGGCGAGTTGGAACCTGAAGATAAGGGACTTTGAGAACTTAGTCTGTAAGGCATGCGTCAAAAATTAACATTTTTAGATGAAATCTTTGAAAACATTGAACTGCACTTTAAATCCGTCTGTTGTTGACGTACACGACACCCCGGTAGGAACGACGTCAATTCAACCGTCCATTGCTTCTGCATGACTCTTACCAAAACAAATCAACTTTTATCACAATTCTTCTGGGTTTACTACTAAGTACGTTTCCAGTAGAATCATATGGTCTTGATCCTGAAAGAGTTCAAAATCTGCATGTTTTAGGATCACTAGGCGACGGCGTTAACTTCATCGGTTGCCATTTTCAACCTACAGTTTTAATTAATTGCTGTTTCTCACAGGCTTCATAGACCATAATTGATGTAGAGCACTTTCATATAAGGGCGGAGAAATGCAAACTTTGACCTTTCTTTTTAATCCTGGGTCAGTGGTAATTAGCTTTTAAGTACCCTCTACCCCGCAAGGGTAAATACAGCCAACGTTATTACTTATCCAATGTTCCTGCACATACCAGAAGTACTTTTGCTTGCAGTCCTTTATTTATCCTGCTCACACCAAATTGATTAACACTTATATTATAAAGTTAAGCATAGGTTTGATGTTTTCAGTTGAGCTCTGTATTCGCTTGTCCAGATCCATCATTGAAAAAATATTGAAATCACGAAGAGCTCACAACAGAATCCATACATCAACTTCCCAGAATCCCTGAGGATGAAACGTCACACACTAGATAAAGTCACTTATTCTTTGAAATAGATATAGCTTACTTACGTGCAGTTCGGTTTTCCATCTATGTCCTCTGTATTGAAAGTATCGAAGGCAAGGACAAGTCGGTACTCCAGTAACCCAGGTGCAATAAGCCAATAACAATTTACATTATTTGGGTAGTCCTCTGGAAATCCAGGGCTTGTTATCTTACCCATTGTTTCGTAAACATAACCCCGCATACAGCCTAAAATAAAATTCAAAACAAAAATATGTAGCGTTATAGAGCGCGGACGTCGTATGAAATAGGACCAATTCATTACTTACAGCCCAATTAAATGTAACGTGGAAAAAGTAAGGATAATTTTCGAATTAACAATGTTGCAGCACCATTCATAAGCTGTCTATTTATTATTTTGTAAGCTTAACTAACTCTCTAGAATGGCGCCCCACTTTGAACAACAGTTGTTCGTAATAGGCATCCGGCCTGCTCTATTGGAAATCCGTGAATATGACTGGTTTACTATTATTATTCGTTGTTACGGTTCACTGCTAAAACTAATTTCTTCGATTCTTGTCGGCTTAAACTGATTGAATGAAATTATATTTTTCATGGGCGAAGAGTGACTACAAGGCCCCGCCGCGAAAAACACTGTATTGTATTGTTATAAAACGAGAAATTATTCATTGTATATGAGGCTTCGCTTACGGAAACTTGTAGGCTTTGGAGAGAAGTCCTTAGGAGTATCTATGACAATAAACTAATTTCTTAATGATTTTAAGATTTCCTTCAATGAAAATCTGTCTTTTGAGTTTTTACTTTTCGACGTCATTCTAAAGAAAGTGCCCTTTAATATGCAAGGTGCAGACATTTTGGCGGAATTTTCCACCCACACTGATGCGTTATTGAGAGTACTGTGTCTGTATTCTTATTGGCGATAACATTAGCTAAAAACATGCGAGAGACTTTTAGTTTATTTCAAAAAAAACTTACTTATCATTAATAGCTTATTTTACAGGGCTTCTTCTCAGAAAATTAACTGTCATGTAAACAATCCTTTACCTGGTTGGACTAGCGCCGACTCGCTCTTCACTCCGACGCCAACGGCTGTAAACCCTGCAACCCTGACCTCATAGATATCAGTATAAATAAAGTTTTCGCTAATAATGACTTGCAAGGTGGATGGTCCAACTGTAACCATTGAATAATTTCCATCGTCTAAGAGGGTGCGATAGAAAATCTTGTACCCTAGTAGCTTTCCGTTCACACTATCATTTGCAATGTGAGACCAAGATACGTTCATAGAGTTCGAATCAGGACTTAGTGCAGTCACGTTACCGGGCGCCTCGCTTGGAACTGAAAAATAACAAAAGTAATTACGGTATATTATATTAGTCTAATATTGTACGTAGATATATACCTGCTATGAAGTCAAAATACTGTTCCATAGCTGCTAAATTTCTATGATTCATCTTCTTTCTGTTTAGTACAGATACCCTTTCATACGAATATATGTTGCTTTTTTGGAGGGGAACTTTTCGTCTTGGAAGCTCTTTACTGTCGGTTCTTTGGGATGATCCGGATCAGGAACAATGATTCAAGTACTCTTGGATCTTGGGACATCAATCCAACAGATGAATCCTTGCCCATAGTGGATTCATCGAATTCCTCGAGGCACCATGTTCCGCTTGATCTTGGGCCACGGATCCGTATCCTGATCATCTCTACGTACCCTTGGTACGTTGTGGACTCACATAATAGGCCCTTTGCACGATCCGGTCACATGGTACAAAATCACAGATGCTGGTGAGCAAGTTGCGTAGTGGGACCTCCAAAACAATGCAACTCGTCTCAGTCCACCTGGACCTGCCTTTGTTTTGGAAGTCCCACTGAGCAACTTGCTCACCAGCATCTGTGATTTTGTACCATGTGACCGGATCGTGCAAAGGGCCTATTGATATTTTCACCCGAAAAATCCAGAATAACTATATAATGAAAGCTGATAAAGGTAATATTTTATGACCAATATTTACCTCCCTCTACAGTGCTGACATTGAGTATCTGACTTCCTTTGAAACTGAATGCTCCAGTAATGTTGTGAGCTGTTAAAGCCAGGACCTGCACACTGTATTCAGTTAGTGCTCTAAGTCGCAGTACCTCTAACTGTATCTGTGTTATAGTAGCTGTTGCTACAGTCGGCCCAGCATCTTGGTTGGTCGGTGTACATACAACAGCATACAGAAATAAAACGTAAGGATCATCAGGGGCATAGTACGCCCAAGAGACGTTCATGCTTGTCGATCCTGTGCTCAAGATGCTGATATTCCAGTCGTTAACTACAGGAGCTGAAAGAAATAGACGAAAATGGTTATTGCGTACAATGATGTCAAAAGTTCGAATTGGTGAATAGCCCTAGCAAGCTTAATTAGGTCCTTAACCCTTAGACGTTCCAGCAAAATCATGTCCTCACTGCGGCCGAATTGCCCTAAGCCTATCAATCTATGTTTAATGAATGAAATCTCATTTTCAGATGAAAGGATGAGTTCCAAAAATCGCTTTGAGAAAGAGGCAAGGGTAATTCGGAAATGACTTATCATGTCGTTGTTTATGACGTCGTAGCTTCAGCCATCTTGGATTCCGTACACCATCTTGAATTTTGGGATTTTCTCAGAAAGTGAAAAAGAATCGAACGAAAACTGATGAAAAATTTATTCAACACTATCGTGGATGAAAAAATAAAATGATTTATTTTTCTTTTAAATGGAGATATGAAGTAATATGTTTGGATTGGTCCAGCAAAGGTCACTCAGCCCAAACTGCACAAGTTCTCGTTAACCTTAGAGGACCTAAAGGCCGTAAACAGCGGAACCTGGATTAAGAAAGCATTCGCGTTGGACGAAATGGGCAACGCTATACATTTGCTGACACTTGGCTACAACTAAAACCGAACTGAATATTCTCTACCACCATTAAATCCGTCCCGTGTCACTATTACAAGTACATTGGAGACGAATCTTGCTCCTACATTTTTTGTTTGCCTCTTCAACTAAAAAGGACAACGTTACCGGTGAGTTCACTGTTATGTTCTCGACCACCGATATAACTTTGAGTAAAGGGAGAATGCGTCGCCAAACTTTAAACTGGCATAATGGAGACGAATTACCTCTAATTATTTTCACTTAAACTAATATACGATTTAGTGGAAACACATAGGCCACAATCGAGCAAGCCTTGTGGAAGCCTGGAGCCACTATATTACAATTTACATTTCTATTATGTTGAATGAGTAGTTAAACGAGTCTTTTGGAGGGCCCCTAGAGTACAAGCGTCATATATGTTAGCGAGGTACTATTTTCCTTACCATTTATTATTGATTCATCGATAATCAGGTAATGAGCTTGAAATCCCGTCCAGGAATCAGTGTAACGGGTGGATTTGTAATCGATGTGTAACTTCTGTGCCAGAAAAGTGAAGGCATCTCTCTGGCCACACAGGAGTTCGGGTCTTACACCACTGTCATCTTTAACAGTAACGTAGAATTCTCTGAAGAGAAACAAAAGACAGATATCATTTGATATATGATAAACCGATTTCTGTTTTGTTAATTTTCCAACTCATTTCCAGAAAGCGAGTTGAGTGTTGAAAACACCCCACCCAGAGGTTATCGGTCTGGTGTGTTTGATATATCTTCTCGATCAAAACCAAAAGTAAGGAGAAAACGGAAATAAAATCGTAAAAATCTATGCTTATTGAAAGAAGATATCCAAATAATTTCCTTTGTTTCAACTACATAAATTATTAATGTTTTTGATTAGCAGTAATCTATATTTGATTTCAATTGTTTCGTTTTGCTACTTACAGAACTTACAACATAAGCAACAAGGCATGTACTATGAACAATTCATTGACCCTTTCTTGTTCTCCATAGAGCTATGATGCATGCAGAAAGTTTGGAGAGCAGTCGAACGAAACTCTAGCTTCTGGAGGATTCTCAAAAGGTCTTTAGCGCATTATAACTCAATGATGCACAGCAAAAAGTGTGAATGAATTGTTTTATGACTTTGTCAATTCTCTGCATGACGAAGTGAAGTTAACGTTGCTCACGTTATGATGTACACTGACGTATAGTGGGTTCACTAATTAAACAGTGACATACCTGCATTTGTAGGACAGTGGAATATCAAAAACTGAAAAGGAGAGTAAAACGCTTTTGTTTCCGTCACCAGGGGCAATGTCCCAAATGCACTCTGAATATTCGATTCTTTTCGGAAACCCAGGACTTTGAATAGCCCCTGAACTGTTACGTATTGCTGATCCACATTCTGAGAAAAATAATAACGAATTTTTAATAACTTCTGTACACCTGATTAATATAAGGTACTAGAGTTAAAGGGCTGATAATGAGCATATGTGACTTGTACGACTAGTACTGGAACGTTCAACTGCAGCGTTTTTAACCAATAGGCCTTGTTTGATTTAACAATTATTCCACGAACGAACGTTGGATATGAGATGATAGAAACAAGTGCGAGTAGAAAAATTGTTTTCATTGAAAACACTCCCGAAAAATAAATCGCGTGTACACTTTGCATATTCGTAGAGCATGGTATAATGGCTCATAGTGGGAGGTGGGGGTGGCCTCATGGTTTTTGCCCTCGACTCAAGATCGAGCGGTCCGGGTTGGAACCCTAACTTGGGACATTGTGTTGTTTGTTCTGGGAAAGACACTTAATGCTCACAGTGCCTCTCTCCACCCAGTTGTATAAATGGGCACTGGCGAGTTGCTGGGGGATGACCTTGCAATAGACGAGCGTCCATAGATGTAGAGACACTCCTAGTCGCTTCATGCTACATAGAAACCAGAGATAAGCAATGGCTTGATGATACATAAACATAATCTTTATAAACATAAATGTGCATAAAATATACATGCGGATACTCTGATTATTTTACTGCGAAGAAATGACTTACTTGTCCTGATATACGCTGTGTTCTGGCCACTTCCTTCTCCTTTAGACGTGAACGCTTTTACCCATACTCTATATTCGGTATTCGGCTGAAGTCCAGTAATTGTCATCTCCAGTATGTCAGGGCCGACCGTTATATTGCTGACAGACTTGCCGTAGTCGTAGTACTTGTAAGCAGAGATGTAATATATTCGATATCCTCTCAAAATGCCGCGAGCATACTCTGGTGAAAGCCTTTCCCACCTGATCCAAATCGTGTTGTAATCAATAGCACGATAATCATTGAAGTAAGGACTTTTGGCTGGCACTAAAATACAATAGAACAAAATTGAATGAATGTAATTGGGACCAATCCTGGGGGCGTTCAGAGGAAACCATGAGCCCTGGGAAAGCCAAAAGAAAAAAACCACACGTCCGTGTGAAGGTTGTTCCAGTGGGAAGAGGAATAAATGAATACATGTACATACATAGAGGTATTAAGCTTGTGTTATAAATATGCACCTGTTACTACTCTATTGTGGATAAATTTCAAAGGCTCTTAAGGAAAGAAAATATGCACAGGCTTGGATGACCAAGCGAGGTTTTTGTATTTAATGTTAATCAAAAGACCTACTCAAATACATGGACCATCAATTGAACAAGAATGTCCTGTTTTTTGCCCATTTTTCATTCTAATCTTTGCATCATATTATATCAATCAAGCTTACCTCCTTCTTCAGTTTGTAGTACTTGACCAGTATTACCACGTTGACTTTCGTCAGTTAGAATGGCGACCAAAATCAAGCTGTAGTTGGTAAAAGGTTCCAGTCTTGGGATCTTCATCTGAGTTTTGCCTGCAGGCAACCAAAGTGCCCTGTAATAACCTCGCGCAGAAATAGGCCTGTATAGTATGAGATATTTTTGAACGGAGGAAACGCCGACAAAACTATTCGGAGGCGGCGTCCATGACAGATCAATAGATGAATTGCTGGCATTGGCTTGAATCCCGGTCCAAGAGTCTAACGTCTCTCCTGATTAAAGCAAAATATAGCAAAGTTAAGCAGGGAGACTAAATTAACCCATTATTACTACCTTTTTTTTCATCCTTTTTTAAGAAATTAGCCCTTACGTGCACATTTCTTTCCAGGAGTACATCTTGTGTCCAAAACCATAATGGCATATTCAAACATTTCATACAATGGCAATATTGAACGTTTGCCGTCAGACATTTGACTCCGAAAGAGGAACTACTCGTAGTGCATAAGACATTTAATAAGGTCCAACAACCAGCTTTAAACTCTAACATACAGAGTACTGTTTTTTGGATGACATCGCGTTTCACTCGTATTGAAGTATTGCAGTATTTAGCGATTTTTTTTGCGGTATTGTGGTGTTCAGTTCGGTATTGCGGTGTTGTGTTACAATATACTTAGGACCCTAATGATTTCCACTGCTCATTGGGTAGAAATTTGCTAGCACAGTATAAGTTTTACGTGTACCTGTTATGTCGGTGATATTTCTTTGTTCGGCTTTGTAATGTCCCAGGACTGTTGAGTTATTGAGTTTAGGACCATAGTTATAGTCTCTGAAGCCATCTGCACGAAGATTTGCACCCGTCCCTTCAATCAGCAACGTCTCGTTTGTTAATTGGCCGCACACATCCAAAAGAAACCGCTCATCATTATCATAATCGTGATAATCAGCATCATCCTTACCCGCTGTTCCTGGGATAGAAATACGAACTCCTCCACTGATATTTAGTGAAAGAATAAGGAAAAAAAAAAAAAAGAAAAAAAAGAAAAAAAGAAAAAAGAAACAGACTTCATTAATACGAAGTTTCTTGCAGTCTAAAGATAAACAATAATGGACAGCTGTCAGACTGCAGCAGGCAAAGCTTAAGTGATGGAAGCTCTCAAGAATGACTGGTTCAAAACAACTTTAGCATTGTCTCTATTTTTGTTAGCTGGGAAGAAAAAGGCTATTTCGTGTCGTTTCAGTAGGACAGCTCAGTTTTGACTGCCGCTCGTGCTGCGGGCTCAGCCGCTGTATGCAAGGATAATTCTCTTAAGTGTAAAGTGATATGAAAATGACACTTTGTGATGCTCATCATAAGGCCAGTATGTATGCATCTTATTAACGTTCAATCTTGGACATAAGTGGTTTACCTGCAATAGCCATCGTTTTGTTGACCGAGAGAAAACTCAGCAAACGTCAACCATATAATCGATGTGTCGGATTTAGGGTTGACCTTCCACAGGCAGCGAGTTTCTTGGTACGATACAAAATAGTAAGCATCGAAGATGACATTCTTAGCGCTGGAGAAGTTGCCGCTATCCTCTGTTAGGTAGCTACCACACACTGTGAAAACGAGGAGGACAATCTCAGTCAATACGAGGTAAAAGTATCGGGAAAGTCAAGTCTGTACTAGAACGTAATACTGTCTTGAGGAAGAGAAGACTCAAAATTGACAATATGAATAAACATACTAGGATTGTAGTCACTAAAATGCTCGCTCTGTTATGGAAACTTATAATAACCTCTTGTTACGCATACCTCCATTCGACATGGTTTTCCATGCATGCTCTTTTTTTTTCCTTTTCCTTCGCAAAAGTCGAGGAGTTAAAGTTTGATTCCTACTAAGATTAGATATCTGGGTTAACCCGGCTTTGGACAAGAAACGACGGCAGTGGGATAGCTAGGCTGCTACCAACCCTTCCCTGCGAGAGTTCCGCCAGAACTTTCAAAAGAAACAACAACAATTTTCTTTGTTTTCTTTCATTTTAAAATTACATGTTATTTGGCCTGCGGATAGCAAGTGCTGATCTAGGCGGGCCATAAATCGCTTATGCATATAACTAGATTAATTAAATAACAATAATAAAAGTTAATTTAAGATTAAAGATATAGTTAATATTATTATCGTTTCTGTATATTAAGACTACTAAAATAAAATCAGGGGAGAATAATTCGAGAAGACATTGATTTTAATCACTTAAAAGATTTCAGTTTTCAGTTGGTTTTTTTTCTCACTTTCATTAATAATTCCTGTTTTATTCTACGGTGACATTCCATAATTATTTGTCAGTGTTTCTTGATGTTCCCATGGCACACATCGTTTTTCTTAATTCGATCCTACGATTTTCTACCTCAGTCAGCCAATCAACTGCGGAGTCAAGACCTTTTGACGCATTTTGAATTTGGCCCCAATGTGATTGTTATTTTAGTTACGTTATTGTCGTTTTCAAGTTGTTAAATTTTTTTTGTGGGGTGGGGGGGGGGGGGGGGACAGTAGTTGGTTTGGTTTTGCTTTTGTTTGTTTGTTTTTTCTTGTTTTCTGGCTGGTCACAATCTTTTCTCCCCAAGGTTCGTTGAAGAGGAAAGACTGGTTAACCAGGAGGCTGAACTTTAACCGTTTTAGGAGACATCAATACGTTATTTTAAAACTTACATGTTGCTGCAGCGTATCTATATTTCCCAATTCCTTTTCTGGTAAAGCCGGCGACAGCAATGAAGTATGTCGATCCTTCCTTCAGGTTGCTTAACGTAATTGTTGTTGTGTTTGTATCTGTCTTCATCGTGTTGATACTCGTATTCGGTTCATTAAGAGAAACGTATGTGATATTATAGCCCAGTATTCTTCCTTGAGCGTCTTCAGGACGAATATCTTCCCGGGTAAAGCTGATGCTGTGATCACGAACGTTCATATTCCAGTTGTACAAATAAGGTCCTGATCTAGGTACTGAGGAAATAAAAACTCAAAAATAAGTCAGTGAAAGGCAAGGATTCTGAATCTGCTATAAGGATTTGTCGCACGAATGCAATCCCTTTCTGTATTTGGTATTACGGTAACCAAATTCCGAAATCCCCGGCTACTGTCAGATATTCTGCAATTTCAAGTCAGTGGCCTGATATGGCTACGATATCATTGTCAGTTGGCTGAATTTGGGTACGGTAAATACCTAATCGCACTTTTTTATTGGTACGATGCGGTGGGATATCAGGTTCTTTTGGCCTCGGCATTGCATGGATATTTGGGCTTGACCACGTCTCGGCAAAATACGACGAATTATCACCAAACTCGCCTGATATGCCGTTGAAGCGTGGTAAAAAGGTACGATTAGGTACAAGAACGAATTCTTGACAGAGAAAGTAAATAACAACACGTAGAACAAAGCGCGCTAGTACCTCGCCTTCCTCTTAACTTATTTCTCCGATAGAGGCATTTGAGACGTGAAATGGTACATCTTTAAAACGGCTCTTAAACAAGAAATATTAAAAGTAATGGAATGACTTTTCGATGTATCCAACAGCATTGTTGGAGTTCTGTTTTTTTTTTTTTTTTTTTGGCTGTTACAAAAAGAACGCCTGACCACAGGTTAGATTGAAAGTCCAAGTTGTTGTACAAAGGAACTTTCAATCTTGGATACGTCTAACTGTCAATTAACACTGCTTCTAATATCTCTTCTTAAAGCTTTAACAAGCAGCTGATCGTAAATAGAACCTGGCATAATGATAAACTTACCACCTTCATCTGTTTGGACAACTATGGTATCACTTTTATAGACGTCCCCATTCACATCAACCAGGTAAACAAGGACTATGTACTGACTGAATACCGGGAGGTTTGGCACATTAATTGATGTGTTCGAGGAGTCTGCTATACGAAGAAACGAAGTTGTTCTTCCATCTTTGTAATATAACTGTGGCCTCGTTTGATTCAAGGACAAAATGAAGAAATCAGCTTGTAAGTCTCCTGGTACGTTGCTCCAGTCAACAAATAAACTCGTCTGGCTGGTGTTGTAACCATGTATATTCCATGCAATTGAAGGAGAAAGAGCTACAACGTAAAGAAACAAGATCGTAACAGTTTAAAAATTAGGACAATGACTCTAAAATAAGGCATTTGCTACGGAAGATCCGAGCAAACTTAAACACTGAGGACTTTGCGTTTACTTGTTTTTGTTGTTGTTCTAGTCGTTAGAACTCACGTTTTAAAAATAACATGGAGAACAAGAAATAACAAGAAAAGCTATTATGACTATTATACCACTCGAGTTCTCCTCAACTAGCCCGGAATGGCAGTCATCTCCCTCTCTCAGCCTAATTCAAGGGCTACTCTCCAACGTACCTGTAAACGCTGGTTTCCTCATTAATTTTTTTTTAAAGAAAGACAAAATTTAAAAAGGGACTTTCAGGTATACCTGAATGAAGGCTTCTTCTTACTACGACGAATTCTAGCCTCAAACGGCTGTAACGGCTGTACAGTTGGGTGTGTAAAGTAACGAAGTTTCCTTCTCCAAACTGCAATTCTACCACGCCGCGATGATCTTCAAAGCATCGTTCACGAGTGAAGATCTCAGTACCATTACTTGAAAAAACCTTAAGAAATTCACTGGGAAAAAAAGAAAAACAGCAAAAGAATCAGAATGTGAAAGGTCCCTCGCTTTTCTGTGCATGTTCCGTTGTGCGTGACGCGAAATTAAGAACGCGCAGGAAGAATAAAGAACCAACGCGCGCGCGAGGGCGCAAGTGTTTCGCTAAAAAGGCATTTTGCCATTTGCGAATAATTAACAAATAAAAAAGCCTAAGGCGTGTATTACACTGTGATAAAAGACGACGGGCATTTGAGAACGCGTGGGAAATGTAGAAAACACCAGCCCCAGGCGAGTGTTTTCTACATTTCTCCGAAGAGTGTTATTAAATTTCCGGAGTGTTTTATCACAGTGTAATACATGGCTTAGGCATCTTCATTTGCTTTATGATACAACGAAAAACAATAAAACACGCTTTTTCTATGTCTTATACTCTGATAAAACATGAATTTTTGACCAATCAGAGCGCTCGCAGGGTCCTATCTATATTATAACAAACTTTAAAATATGAAAACTGGTTATCCCGAAATAGCCAAACGCCTCCGTCGAATGTAACCAAAATACTAGGGATTTTAAATATATTTTCATTTCAGTCTTAAAGAGAAAGGCTCGTACTCAACTTGGCTGCTTTATTTCTCTTCAAAAATAAAACTCGCGGTGCTGGAAACTGGCGATGGTTTTTCATAGATGATCTGTTTTGTCGTGCTTAGTTTATTTTCAAGGACATAAAAGGAAAATAACCGTTAAGTCGGATGAATATGGGAAATTTAATTTCACTTCGCATGTTGCATAGAGTTTTGCTTTCTATTGGGCTGGCTGTGTTTGCCAGTAGCTTTGTGTTTGGTCTGTGTCTTTAGATATAGGCCTTGCGGAGGGGAAATGCATTAGCTTACTGAATTTTCATGGTCCATTTAACTAGCATTTATGCAGTGAGTAGTATGCCAGGATCATCGTGAAATTGCACATACAAGAGAAAGAGAGAGGCCTAAGGCTTGTTTGAAGAAGTAAAGAAACAATTTGTCCTCGGATTTCAACATTATGGACATTGCATATGTTCACAGAGCTTCATAGATATGCTGATATCGCTAGCAGCATATCGCCAACAAGAAAAAGGAAAATGTTTTCTTTTTCTCCTTTAAATTCAGGCATTCCTCGTGTAGGGTAACAAAAATCACAGATCTAGGACAAAAACCGGGCTCAAAAAATGTCAACAACTTGGAAATAAAGATGTTTAAAGCAACCTTAAGTCACCAAAACTCACCTCCCGCAATAATCAAGACGGAGTTCTTTTAATGAAAGAAGGAGGACTGCATTAGTGATGCCAACACTTCCTATCGTCCAGTTACACCGTAGCTCACTGTAGTCTGATTTGTTAAGGTGGATTGTTCCAAAGGACTGGTTAAAATTACCACCACAACCTTATAAAGCAAAATATAATGCAAAGGAACTTAAAAACTGTCTGCCTAAATTCATATCCATTTTTCAGCAGGGTGTAAAGAAATTGATCTTCGTCATGGAGACAAGTAAGAAAGCGATTCAAAAGAAATTTTTAAATTTACTCCTTGTTTAGATTTATTTTGCTTGATGGTCTTGAAAAACTTTTGCTTGTATTTTTACACTTAAATCGATTTGCACGGGCTTTTCTTTCGTTCGTGTGCAAGGGCAATTCACTTTTTCCGAGAAGTGAGAACAGCGCCAAGTTGATTCGAAAAACGCAGTTTGCAAACATGTTTGCCATAGAGGCTTCAGGTGACATGACCATGCAATTGACACAATAAAATGTTCCCCGAAAATATTTAGTACAGATTATACAAAGTTTTACCACCAAAGCTTAAATACTTCGATTATGCTTCCACCCCACCCCTAGGCTAAATAAGGGATCAACTACGGACCCATTGCTAACCTTTTTAAACAAATGTATAAAAAAAAGAAAAAAAAAAACATACACAAACTCAGTTCGAATTTTATCTTGCTTGATTGCCCTATCTCAGACTCTACATTGGCTGGAAAAGTGATTTTGGTCGACCTTGACAAACCAAGGTCAGCGGCTCAACTTGTCTAGTCTACCCGACAATGTTTGCCAGCACTCACCGACTACGAATGAGATCCATGGCGACCGAGGTCCCTCACCCACTGAAGTGAAAGCAGCAACCGCTATTTGGTACTTGCTTCCTCCATTCAAACCACGCAGCACCATTTGGAACACGTTTGGGTCCTCAATGGTAACGTTTTCTGCCTTATCTCCATAGTAGTAATTGTAATAGTAGTCCTTGTAGTCTCTGTAGTAGACTGTGTAACCTCGTATCTGGCCATTCGTATACTGTGGCTTGACCGCATCCCAAAGAACCAGAAGCTCATTTGGTTGGAGGTTGACCACGCGCACATTTGTAGGTGGCCCACTAGGAGCTTAAAGAAACGATATGTCATGTTGTTTTGATTATTTGTTGTTGTTTTTGTCATGGTATTGATTAATTGCTGCTGTTGTTGCTATTCTTAAAGAGGGATGGGGGAGGGGGGCGCTGTCGTTGTGAAGTTTTGAATCCATTACCGTTGTCCTACCTATTAGGCGTCTTAGTAAGAAAGCAAGGCTCAGGGATTCACTCAGTACCGACTGATGTTTGTTGTTGTTGTCATTGTATTGGTATGTCCGTCATATAGTTTTGTTTTTGTTTTTGTTTTTGTTTTTTTGTTGGATACTGTTGTTGGGGAGGAGGAGGCTGTCGTTGTAAAGTTTGGGTTCCAAAACAGTTGCTCTACCTACTGGGCTACGCAGAAATAAGGGAGCAAGCTTGTATAACATGAGTGTTACCTGGCTCAACATAATTATTGCATTGCAGCTGCATGTGCTATTCATATCTTCCTTGCTAAAATTTATCACCATAATAGTTAAGGAAGCGCTCTCTTCCCTGACCAGGGTAGAAGAGTCAGTGTAGACTAAAAATGTTCTCATTTTCTAAATCTCGCTAAGCCATGGCACAGCAATTTTTCTATGCCTTCTTGCGGTCACCTGTTTCCTATCTTAAGAGGGCTGACACCCATTATTGCATATTTCCATCAATACGAAATATTGTAGAGTCAATGGGCTAATTTTTAGCTTGTAAAAGTAGGTTTATACAAAGATAATAACTCCCTTAACTTTGAATTGTTGCCACACGGTGCTTACCTCCTTCACCAGTCGTAATATTTGTTATTTCAGTGGAATAAGTGACATTTTCGACGCCTCCTGTGAACGCAAGTACCTGGAATTTGTACATTCGGTGTGGCTTTAACAGCCTGTGTACAAAATAGTATCGATCGTACAAAGAACTGACTTTGAACAGAACAGATAAATTTGTGTTTTCCTCGGTGAACATAACCATAAAGTGACTAATGGATACATTGAGAGGAAAATCTGTCCACTCCACAGACACTGACGATGACGTACTGTTGTGAACTGATAGATGCCATGATGATAGTTCAGTATCTGTCAAAAAAGAACAGGCAATAACTTTATGAATAAGATGTTTGAAATGTGAAGCGAACCAGATCAATTATTGCGAGAAAAAATATCTATCTGAGAATCACAAATTAACACTCCATGATCTGCACAGCCATGGTGATGACCTTCTCAAAGTGTGATGACGATTATGACGACGGTGATGATGATGATGATGATGATGATGATGATGATGATGATGATATCATTTTAGGGCTTGTAACTTTTTGTTTTAGATAATTTGAGTTGCAATGAGCATTTGAACATATCCATACGGAATTTCTGGACGACAAATTCTTCATTATTATTGTTGTGTTATAGCTTTGTACTCCCTCTGTAATTCTGCTAACAAACTCGTTGTTCCCTCACCACGTATAGAATCTAGTGCTACTCTTTACCTATAGAATAGATAGATTGATTGATATGTTTAATACCTATCAAGGGTTCGTCAAGTCCAAGATACGAGACTGAAAAGCCATTTGAATAGCTGTAGGTGTCCGTATATTGAAGTGCTAACTCTGATTGGTTGCCGTGAACAACAAGAGAAAACGGTTCTCGGTAATAACCGCATAATAAGGTGTCATTATTGTGCTGGGCGTCTTCTCCAGTCGCCACGCGAAGCCAATTTTTTGATCTGGGTGGAAGAAAAAAGTTATCACGGTTACACCCTATAGACTGAGCGTGAGGAGAGGTGAGTTTCGACTCCTGCGCTAATATTATTGCTCTTTCAGTAGCTAGTATTCATAGCTCTTCATACCATGCCCAGGCATTTGTTGTTTACTTTGATAGTTATAATAAAAAAACTCTCACCTGCAATAAGGGCCATCGCCTTTTATATCAAAGGAATTAAAATCTATCCATATCGCTTTGACAGCGCTCCCGCCAAGTTGCGGCTCAATTGTCCAGCGGCAGTAATATAATCCGTGAAAGGAACACGGGTAATTAGGGCTGTACAGTGTACCGTTTCTCGCAGTCAACGTACGTTGCGGTTCGCAAGCTGAAAAAAATAATCAACGTTGCAGCGTCTATTTTATCAGTTGGACACACCGTTATCCAAGAGCAAGTGATTTTAACAGGCCATTTTCGGGTTGACTTTTACTTTTGTGTAAAAACGAATCTTAATGCGAAGGCATTCATATGAAAACTTGTTCCGCCAACTGAAGAGGTTTATTTTCATGTAAATCAAACTTATTTTCATATGAAAGGTTTCGCACGCGGATCCGTTTTGAAACAGAGGCACAAGGTATTAAACTCGGAAAAGGCCTATTAGTCTGAGCCCTAAAAAATTTTCATTATTGTAAGCCCCTGCACTTCCTCTCCTGAGGACAATTGTAGTTTAAGGTATCAGTATCCCCCAAACGACCAACCTGTTTTTACACCGAGTTTTACGGTCGGATTGAGTATCAAGGTTTTCGAATGCATGCGCATGATGAGAGGGGGAGGACAAAACGAAAACTGATACTTATACTTAGATAACTGTGCCTCGCATTTGGTTTCCCATTTCTTGGGCTGGCGCTCTAAAGGGAATTCATGCGTTCAAGCATAAAACTTTCTTTTCTGACGTCCGGTGCAGTTAAACTAAGCAAATCACGATGCTTACATTTGGCCACTTACTTGTGAAAACGTATTGCCAGTCATATGGTCCAACTCCTTTAGAGGTAAACCCAGCGACCCCTACGTTGTACTTTGTTCCTGGCAGGAGCCCAGTTAAAATGTAACTTCTGGTTGATGCACTGACGTTGACCTGATCGGATACTTTTGGGATTGCATAGCAAGAAGTTTCGTACAAAATGTTATAGCCAAGAAGTTTGCCATTGTGATATTCTTGGGAAATTGGATGTATTGAGATGTTGATGCTGTCGACTCCAAGATATTTGTTGTTAACAGACAGGTAAGGACTTCTACTGGGTACTACGATGAAGAGAGAGAGAAAGAAACCACAACAACGTATATAAAATAAAAAAATCATCTTTTAACGGAAGTGGCAGCGAAAAGGGCATTTTAATATTTTCGGCGGCTTTTCGAAAACAAAATTTAATGCTAATTAACAATTAGATTATGAGCTGATTTTCTATGGGGCTATAGTTGATGAGGCCGACGGCCGAAAAAACTATCACCTCATAGAGCGAATAATCTAATTGTTTTAGTAGAATTCTTACTAAAGTTTACATCAAATAACGGTTTCCAATTATTTCTCCACGTATTATTAAACTTTGTGCCTTAAAAATGTCGCTCGGATTGAATTGTCATTTAAAATTGAAGTTGTGTACGCGCGCGCATCATTTTTTTTTTTCACTAATTTCAACCTTTTTTAGAGTCAAGAAACCGTAAATGTCCTTCGTTTAGTCTTCTCAGGAATTTAATTATCCCGTTGCATCAAAATTTTCCTCCAAAACTTTGGAAAAACGAAAAAAACCTCGCCATTGCCTAGACGACCTCCAGCCACTGCACACTAATGGCTGATAGTATACGATTAGCTCAGCCAATCAGATTGCAGCATTTGCATTAGTATACTAGTAGAATTCTACTAATTTTAATTAGTAGAATTCTACTAGTATACTAATGCAAATGCTGCAATCTGATTGGCTGAGCTAATCGTATACTATCAGCCATTAGAGTGCAGTGGCTGTCGGTCGCCCACAAAATGCGACATTTTTATCGAAGTTTTGGAAGAAAGTTTAGGTGTAAATGGATAATTAAATTCCTGATAAGACTAAAAGAAGAACATTAGCGGTTTCTTGACTTTAAAAACTTGAAATTATTGAAAAAACGGTTGCGCACGCGTAAACAACTTCAAATTTACCAAGGACAATTCAATGCGTGCGATCTTGTTAAAGCGTAAAGTTCAATAATGCGTAGAAAAATAATTAAAAACCGTTATTTGCGTTTATCTCACTTAGAATTCTACTGAAACAATTTGGTTATTCGCTCTTGTTTTTCTCGAGCTCATAATCTAATTGTTAATTTGCATTATAACCTGGTACGGGTGTAAAATGCTATGTGCGAGTCTGGATTCCTTGCAACCAGCTCATAAAGACCTAAGGAATTAACTTCTCTGCAAATTATCATCTGTAATCAGATTCATTATCCCTCACGTTGGGTAATTATATAATACTGACAAATAGCATAATTGAGGTGGGAGACGTTTGACAAAAGATTCATTGTCCGGACAATAACAGTTTTTTGCTTCCTCTTGGTGAATGTTTAACCTGAATTAGCGATGCATGGCGAGGGCATTCTTATGATGGTTGGAACAAATTAGCATTTACTGGCACCCAACAAGCGAATTAACTCGATCTCCCATGTGGTTTTCGGATTCGTCAGCTCACAAGCAGAAGAAGTCAGTCTATGTTCACTTTGCCTGCACCTTTCACCCTTATCCTCGTCACAGGCTTTTGCTTATGAGATAGTGGACTTTTTGCCCTCTTCTCTACTGGGTAGGAATTTCTGTAATTTGGAATGGATGGAAATTGTTTTTCAAGCTGCTGTGTGGCTAGCCACATAGTCAGAGTTTATCCAATCAGAAGCTTGTTTGTATTTCGTCGATCACCTTTCCCAGCAAACAAAGCAAGCCCAAGTAATAGTGCTCATTGCTGTGAAACTGCTCTTGTAGAGAGACAGCATGACTGAACACAACAATTCATTGGGTACATTTGTTTGCACCACGTGTTTCATCTTTAAGCAATAGAGCACTTTTCCCGTGTTTACATAGCCTCATCTAAACACGAGGAACGTTGGGAGAATTCGAGACAGTTATGTAAACCTTCGACTACGTCTCGGGTTTGCATAACTTTCAAGACTTCTCCGAGCACCCCCCACCCCTCCCCAGCCCCGTGTTTAGATGACGCTATCTAAACACAGAAAAAGTGCTCTATTGCTTTTATGAAATAATTCTCAAAAATATACGCGAATTTAAAACGTCACAACCGTTTTTACATACTCTCATGTAAACACACTTATCTACCAAGGAGAGCGCGCGTAACAGCTCAGTTATTTTATAAGCTTTACTTTTAACACTCACCACCTTCCTCGGTAAAAATCAATGCTTCTGAACTCCTGTGTGGTTGTCCTAGTACATCCACGACAGCAGCGAAGAGACGATACTCAGTGCCACCTTCAAGTCCGCCTATCGTTATGGACGTGACGTTTGGAAAAACAATGTCCCCTACTATCTCTTTACCATCAGTAGTTTCCACTATTGCAACATAAGCCCGCACCTGGTTTCCAAGAACATCGGTCAGATTTGGCCATTGAAAGGTAATACTCGATTGTGAAACATTTAGGACGGTGACATTCCATCCATCCACCTGTGGTGCTGTAAATGATGTTAAAAAGTCATTTTAACGCATTAACATTTTAACATCTATATAGCTGGTCAAGTGCAGTGGAACTGATTGTTTGAAGCAAACTAATAAACAGCAATAGTAATAGTTTTGGTAGCCGCTGCGAAAACTTTGCACGGATTTAAAGATCTTGGATGCTCGGCGAGCTCTTTGTCATTTCGAACTATAACTGTAAGATCCAAGTGTAACATTTTTTCTATTATTCGTTCTTGCGTAATTTGTTTTTCCTTTGCGTACGCAAATTAGTTTATACTTCTTTTCGTCCTTTTGTTTAGTCTTTTTTTTGCGTCAATTTAGGTGTTTATTCCTTTCTGTCAGTTTTCGCGCCCTCGTTAGCGTTTCTTTGCTGTTTCATCTTCATTAGCGCCTTTCTAAGTTTCTATAGTTTTATTTTCCGCATCTTCTAGCGTATTTTCCATATCATAGCTTTGCAGTACAGTTTTGGGGCAGTTCATTTTGGTCCGCGCTTAGCGCAGTTCTATTTAGCTTTCGTGCTAGTCTCTTCGCGTCATTCGCAGTCCGTTTCACAACAGTTTTCTCTGGCCGAAACAATGTAAGTGTAATTCACAGTCCTCGTTTTGCAGTTTTGTTATTTCTTTATTCGAATTTAGCTCAGTCGCAACTTGTAACTTTTGCTCCTTTACTGTTTTAGTTTCAACCCACGCTGTTTGTATCCACGCTGTTTGTATCCACGCTGTTTGTATCCACGCTGTTTGTATCCACGCTGTTTGTATCCACGCTATTTGCATCTACGCCGCTCGTATGCACACTCTTTGTACCACGCCGTTTTGATTTGTGGAGTTGTTTATTAAAGGCCAAGAGAGTTTTTTACGCTTATTGCAGTTTCATCGTTGAAAATTGTTGGTGACATGTCGTTTCGTCATGAGCTTTAGCCGCAAGCAGCTTACAGATCCCGCCGCCCGGCGAGTTGGAACACGCGTGCGACAACCAAACCGTTCGCTGGATTTTGAGGCGTCTAACCTGGAAACACTTCGTTTAAAGAAAAATTCAAGGTCTGGTCACCTATCTACCGTAACAGCCATTTCCAATGAAATTTCTGGCTTGCTTACTGATGATCATAATCTTCAGGAGGTTAAGGAGAAGCTTCCTTACTTGGACAACGCTTTTGAAAGATTCAAAGAGGCCCATCGCGACTACGTCGGAGAAATTCTGGATGAGAACGCCATTATTGAGGGTCAACGCTATCTTGAAGACAAAGAGAGAAAGGTTCGTGTGTTCCGTCAGGAGATCGTCGGCTGGATAATTAATATTGAACACAAGCTATTAGCTGAATCGTTTCAAGTAGATTCGGCGGTGAATCCCGAGGATTCAATTAGTTGTGCTGGCACACCAATTCCTTCAGGTGCTTCCAAGGTTTCAAAACATTCAAGTCGAGCAAGTTCACGTGGTAGCCGTGCTTCATCAGTTGCAGCCGCGAGAGCCAAAGAAGCCGCAAGAATTGCCGAGTTAAAAGCCGAAATTTCTATGCTCGAAAAGCGCCAAACACTCGAAGAGAAAAAGTTTCGTTTGCAGCAGGAAGAATTACGCCTTAACCTCGAAGCCGAAATGGTCAAGACAACAGCTAAGGAGAGGGTCTACGCAGCAATGACCTCCCCTTCTCTACCGGATGTGAAGCCTTTAAAATTGGAGACAGAGCTCCAGGATCAGGATCCCCCTCGTACCAGCCCCCGCGCGAAAAGGTCCTTTCCAGGCGAGGTGCACCACCCAGGCCAGGGAGTGTCCATGGATTCTGTTCCTTACGGCCAGTTTGATTATCAAGCGTGTACAGTCGGCGAGGATCTGAGAAAGGAAACGATTGGTTTGCAGCGGCAACAGACTGCTCTTCAGTTTCAGCAGAATAGAATAATGGAATTGCTAGCGCATAATCAGAATAGAAACAAACTTCCGCAGCCCCGTGTTCCTGTGTTTGACGGAAACCCTATTGAATACCGCACCTTCGTTCGCGCTTTTGAAAATTTGGTTGAATCCAGAACATTTAGCAGTACTGATAGACTCTATTACCTCGAGCAGTTCACCGCAGGGGACGTTAAGGAACTTGTGAGATCCTGTCATCATTTACCAGCGGAAGAAGGTTACGATGAGGCTCGTAGGGTTTTGAGAAGGAAGTATGGTGACGATTATCGCATAGCATCCGCTTACGAGATGAAGGCCCTCGATTGGCCGAGCATAAAGGCAGAAGATGGTGTGGCTTTGAATCGTTTTTCAGTCTTTCTCGCAAGTTGCAAGAACGCATTGGCAGGTAGCCAGTACATTTCTAAGTTTGATCAACCAGGAAACATTCAAAAGTTGGTGCTCAAGATTCCTTACAGCATGAGAGAAAGATGGCGTCGCTTAGCTGATGACATCATGAACAGACAGTTAAGGCCAGTACAGTTCAGTGACTTCGTTGCCTTTGTTGATCGCGAAGTAAGAATACTAACCAACCCAGTCTTTGGCAAGATATCCGATACCGTAAGATCGGCGCCTGGTCAGCGGTCCTCTGGTGGCAAGACATCCAATCCCAAGAACCTCAGCCTCTTAGCACATGTAGGCGATAGTGAAGGTCCTACCAGTGAGACGGTTCCGCAGGGTGTAAAGGAGCCAAGTCAACGCGCCGATGGAGAGCAGGGACCTCAGACTCGCAAGGTTCAGCTATCTGGAATCGATCAGGGTCCCTCACAAGGGAAAAATCGGTGTCTCTATTGTAGCAGAAACCACGCCCTTGAGGATTGTCAGTCATTGCGGTGGAAACCCTACCAAGAGAGAATTCAATTCCTATTGTCCAAAAAGCTGTGCTTTGGATGTTTATCCACCGAACATGTCGCAAAGTTTTGCCCGCAGAGGAAAAATTGCAAGATTTCGAACTGTAAAGGACGGCATCCTACTGTTTTACATACTAGCCCTCGTGAGAGACCAGCTGTCGGCGTTGGAGTGGGTACGGAGGACGTAATCAGCACTCAAGTTTGTAGTCACATGGTAAAAACGGGCACCAGTGCTAACAGTGAGACTTCGGGAGAGGGTCGTAGGACAGGCATGGCCGTAATACCAGTTAGAGTGAGAGCGAAAGATAGTGATAAGAGCGTCATCACCTACGCCTTCTTGGATAACGGTAGCAACTCCAGTTTCTGTACTGAATCGCTCATGAAGCAGCTCGGGATTAATGGTCAGCAAGTTAAGATATCCTTGTCTACTCTTGAGAAGAAAAATAGCATCACCAACAGCTTCCTGGTTCGCGACCTTCTTGTATCCGATTTGGATGAGAACGAGTGGATTAGCCTCCCGACCCTTTACACCAGGCCGGAGATTCCTGTGTCCAGCAGTGACATTCCAACTCGGGACGACGTTGATCAGTGGCCCCACTTGCAAGGAGTTTTTCTACCTCGTCTCGACGCTGAGGTTGGCCTTTTGATTGCTAGTGACGTTCCCAAGGCTCTCGATCCACTTGATATCAAACACAGTCAAGACGGTGGTCCTTATGCTTCAAGAACGCGAATTGGCTGGGCGGTAAATGGTCCCATACGCCGTCGTCACCATAGTTCACGGTCATCCACTTTTGTTGCTAAAGTCGATCACCGGCTCCAACAGATGATAGAAGACTTCTACAATCGCGATTTTACTGATCCCACCGTTGATAGCAAGACAGAGATGTCTCAAGACGAGCGTAGATTTATGCAAATCGCCGAACAGACGGTGGAATTGAGAAATGGGCACTATCAAATCTCTTTACCGTTTAAGGATCGCCAAACGCCTGTACCCAGCAACAAGGCTCAGGCCTGGCAGCGCGCCATTTGGTTGAAGAAAAGGCTGGAACGAGACCCGAAGTTGTACCAAGATTATAAGGCCTTTATGGAAGACATTCTCTCCAAAGGATATGCACGCAAAGTGTCCCCTGATCAGAAGAGCCCCGCGAAGGGCACCGCCTGGTACATACCGCACCATGGTGTTTACCACCCTCGCAAGCCAGGAAAGATCCGCGTCGTGTTTGACTGTTCGGCCAAATTTATGGGAAAGTCTCTCAATGACATGCTGTACAAGGGCCCGGACCTAACCAGTTCGCTTGTAGGAGTCCTGTTGAGGTTTCGTGAAGAGAGAGTGGCCGTTATGGCGGACATAGAGTCCATGTTCCACCAAGTGAGAGTTCCCGATCCTGACAGTTCCTTTCTGCGTTTTCTTTGGTGGGAGGATGGCAACATGGCGCACGAATTACAAGAATATCAGATGGTAGTTCACTTGTTTGGAGCCATTTCATCACCGGCTTGCGCAAATCTCGCACTCCGCAAGACAGCAGAAGATAATCGTCACAGCTTCCCTCCTGACGTCATCAACACAGTTAAAAGAAACTTTTATGTTGGTGATTGTTTGAAGTCCCTCCCTGGCGAGCAGAAAGCCGTTGAGCATGTTGGCAGTTTATGCACTTTACTATCACGTGGTGGTTTCAAGCTAACCAAATGGGTCAGCAATAGCCGTGATGTTCTGCAAGCCGTCCCTGAGAAGGAGCGCGCAAAGGTCATCAAGGACATGGACATAAGGAAGGACGAGTTGTCTGTTCAGCGAGCCCTAGAAGTTCAATGGTGTGTAGAATCCGACTCGTTCCGCTTCAGAGTCAACATTAGCTCCCGTCCACCAACGCGTAGGGGTATCTTGTCTCTAGCGAGTGCTATTTTCGATCCGTTGGGATTCCTGGCACCGTTCGTTCTGACCGCAAAAGAAATCCTTCAAGATCTTTGTCGCATTAAGCTAGGATGGGATGACGAGATCCCGACTGAGTACGCTGCACGTTGGGAAAATTGGCTAGCAGATGTTCCAAAGCTCTCGGAGTTTGTTGTGAGTCGCTGTTTAAAGCCAGAGGATTTTGGTCCCGTTAAATCCAGTCAGCTGCATCACTTCTCTGATGCCTCAGAAGCTGCTTATGGTTCAGTGACTTACCTTCGACTGGTCAGCCATGAGGACCGAGTTCATTGTTCCTTCCTGTTTGGAAAATCACGCGTTGCTCCTTTGAAAGCTATCTCCGTTCCTCGTTTAGAGCTCTCGGCCGCAACCGTTTCTGTGCGACAAGACAAGATGCTCAAGGAAGAGCTGGAGATGCCTCCTAATTGCGAATCCGTGTTTTGGTCAGACAGCATGTCAGTGCTTCGTTATGTGAAGAACGAAAGTACGCGTTTCCACACGTTTGTTGCGAATCGGGTTGCCGTACTACGAGAGGGCTCAAATCCAGATCAGTGGCGCTATGTGGAAGGTGTAGCGAATCCCGGAGATTGCGCTTCAAGAGCGTTGACTGCCAATGCATTGTTGAGCTGGCAAAGATGGTTACTGGGGCCGGAGTTTCTGTGGAAGTCAGAAGAAGATTGGCCTAGGAACCCCTCATCGCTTGGATGTCTTCAAGACGGAGACCCGGAAGTGAAGATTGTTTATAAGGTTTGTCACGCCTCTGTTTCCGAGTCGGAGCATCCTTTGGTTGAGTACTTTCAACGCGCGTCTTCCTGGCACCGATTGAAGAAGTCAGTTGCGTGGTTTTTACGGTACCGTGGAAACTTGGAAAGGTTAAGTAAACGCGGAAAATCGACAGAGCCGATCCATTCAACTCCCATCCTTTCTTTACCACCAATTACCGTTACAGAGTTGGAAATCGCGGAGCTAGAAATCCTCAGGAACGTCCAGCAGTTTAATTTTCCGGATGAGCTTGAGCTGTTTAGCAAGTCTGAAAACGGTACGCAAGTCAAGAAAAGCAGCAGCCTTCGAAGTCTGGATCCAATCTTAGTGAACGGCGTCTTACGTGTCGGTGGGAGGTTAAGTTTAGCGTCCACTGCATTTGAGGCCAAACATCAGATTATTTTGCCCAAGAAGGATCACGTGACCAACCTTGTAGTAGAATATTACCACCAGATCTCCGGTCACTCTGGAAGAGAGTACGTTATCAGTCTTGCGCGCGAGAAGTTTTGGATCGTAAACGCAAGTTCTGTTGTCAGGAAAGTTCTTTCGAAATGTTTTAGTTGCCGGCGGCGTCAAGGCCCATTCTGTGAGCAGAAAATGGCTGACCTTCCCGTGGATCGTGTTACCCCAGGTCAGCCACCTTTTACATCTGTCGGCATTGATTGTTTTGGTCCTCTTCAGGTACGCCGTGGGCGAAGTCTTGTGAAGAGATATGGGGTCATTTTCACGTGTCTTTCTATCCGCGCAGTGCACATTGAAGTGGCGCACAGTTTGGAAACTGATTCTTTCCTGATGGCGCTCAGAAGGTTTATAGCAAGAAGGGGCCAGGTAAAGGAGATCAGATCCGATAATGGTACCAATTTCACCGGCGGAGAGAGGGAGCTCAGGGAATCCATCAACGCATGGAATCACAACAAGATTCACGAAGCTCTACTTCAGAAGGGTATCAAGTGGAACTTCAACCCCCCCTATGGCTCTCATTATGGAGGTGTTTGGGAGCGCTGCATTCGAACAACGCGCAAGGTCCTTCGAGCTTTGCTTCAAACTCAAACTGTTGACGACGAAGGTTTAGTCACCCTCCTATGCGAAGTGGAAAGCATTATTAATGGACGTCCAATCACCACAGTTTCAGGTGACCCTAATGATCCGGAGCCCCTTACACCAAACCATTTGCTTCTTTTACGCTCGGAGCCTCAGATGCCCCCTGGGTTATTCCAAAAGGAAGACTCCTTCTCTCGACGCAGATGGAAACAAGTGCAATATCTCGCAGATATCTTTTGGAAGAGATGGTCTAAGGAGTACTTGCCTCTGCTCCAAAGAAGGCAGAAATGGACGACGATTCGCAAGAACCTGGCCGTTGGGGACATTGTTCTAGTGAGCGCGGAAAATTCCCCTCGCAATTCATGGCCCCTTGGTAGAGTGGTAGAAGTCTTCGCCGACAAGAAAGGTTTGGTGCGCCGTACCAGGGTGAAAGTAAAAGGAGCAGTTTTGGAGAGGCCAATTGACAAGCTTTGCTTGCTGATAGAAGCTTGAACTTTCCCTTTGGAGTTATTTTCTGTGCAATTTTCTGAGTTCAGGAGAAGAGAACATTAAGAACTCTTAGAAAGACACTTAGATCTTTAATTGTGTAATTTAAGTGCCTCGCGTGTGCTCCTCACTTATGGGGCCGGTATGTAAGATCCAAGTGTAACATTTTTTCTATTATTCGTTCTTGCGTAATTTGTTTTTCCTTTGCGTACGCAAATTAGTTTATACTTCTTTTCGTCCTTTTGTTTAGTCTTTTTTTTTGCGTCAATTTAGGTGTTTATTCCTTTCTGTCAGTTTTCGCGCCCTCGTTAGCGTTTCTTTGCTGTTTCATCTTCATTAGCGCCTTTCTAAGTTTCTATAGTTTTATTTTCCGCATGTTCTAGCGTATTTTCCATATCATAGCTTTGCAGTACAGTTTTGGGGCAGTTCATTTTGGTCCGCGCTTAGCGCAGTTCTATTTAGCTTTCGTGCTAGTCTCTTCGCGTCATTCGCAGTCCGTTTCACAACAGTTTTCTCTGGCCGAAACAATGTAAGTGTAATTCACAGTCCTCGTTTTGCAGTTTTGTTATTTCTTTATTCGAATTTAGCTCAGTCGCAACTTGTAACTTTTGCTCCTTTACTGTTTTAGTTTCAACCCACGCTGTTTGTATCCGCGCTGTTTGTATCCACGCTGTTTGTATCCACGCTGTTTGTATCCACGCTATTTGCATCTACGCCGCTCGTATGCACACTCTTTGTACCACGCCGTTTTGATTTGTGGAGTTGTTTATTAAAGGCCAAGAGAGTTTTTTACGCTTATTGCAGTTTCAATAACCTTGATCTACCCGGTTTGTCTCCCTATCCACATCGCTATGTGACTCGCTATTATCTTAACTGTCCGACATTTGCAAATACCTCCTTGAAAAAACTGATTCAATTGCTTTAACAGAAATGTCTTTTTACTAACTTATGAAAGTTGTCAACCACGTTACTAATTAAACACAAGCAGCTTGACCAAATAAAATCACATTCCGCTTGTAAAACTATGCACATGCATAGATTTATTACTAAGGCAAATGGGCATAGGTAGTTAAAGAGAAAATTATAAATGTTATGGTCTTGGAGTTGTGAGTTGATGATCATCCGAGAATAGCAAAGTCAAACAATGGATCTTTTCGGCGATACGGCGGCCATTTTGAATTCTATTCTTTCAAATAGCTATAATGGGACGCCCAGGGGGTAAATTAGTATGCCTTATTTGCCACCTAAGCATCCTATAATAGTTATTTGAAGCAATAGAATTCAAAATGGCCGCGTATCGCTAAAAAGGTCCATTCATGAACAGTTCCTGGAGACATATATAATAGCATCTACAGGAGTAATTTGCTATTCCTTACCTTTGTCAATACTGCCGTTAAGGATGGCATATCGGGCAGTAAAGGTATTATACTTGTCCATCGCTCTAACTTCGACAGAAGCATTCAGGGTTGAAATACTGAGAAACGCCCCTTCATCTGGGCCACAGTATCTGTCCAAAAGCCTCTTACCATAGCCATCCTTAACGTATATACTAAAACTGAAAAAAAGGGTACAATTAACTGAAATGGATATTGAACGAATTTCATCTGATTACGTTAAAGGATTTCGCCTATTTAATAGCATTTTAAGTTCAAAGACTGGGCGAGTAGGGCTTGTATTGAGTTCATGTCAATCGTCTTAAATTGGCATTTAGTTGGTAGATTTGTTGCAATTGTACATCTGGCTTTCTGGCTCAGCTCTTTTAAGGGAGCTGTTAACATGTGTCCATCCGCACAAGGCTGTCAACATTAGTTAGACTCTACCACAAATGTCAACAAATTTGCCTACACCAAATTCTGAATTTCATAAAAAGCACCTGCAAACCAGTAAACTCGACCATTTACCAACTGAAAAATGTCCATCGCATACGAAATTAGACCCCTTCTGCATCCTCTCGGTGAAACAGTGTAACTTAATCGATGTTTTCCTTACTTCAATAGAAGACAGGTCTGCCAGTTTTGACTCTCCTTGGCATAAAATAGTGGCCTGCTTCGAATGCTTTCGCAGTTTGTAAGGATAAATAAGAATAACCGTTTTCACTTGTAACATGGAATTGATGATATAGGTATTTTTGCGAAATAAGTACAATTTCGTCTAGTGCGAAAGGGGCCTAGTTGGGCTTTCAAAAGTGAAAATGATAATTTCACATCGTAGTAATATATTGAGTCATTTTTCCGGTAACTGAGAAGTGCGACGAAGACTCAATATATGTACTAAGACCATAGTAACTCCTACTCACGAGATAACCAACACGCTAAATAAACAAAAAACCCCGAAGCACTGACTCTGTATCTTACCTACAATAATAAACGGGATCAATAGCAAGAATCACGTGATCACCATTTGGTTCATAGACGTCTCCAATGTTCCACTGACACTCGCTCTCAGTTATCCTGTCACCCCTTTGGAAGGAGAGTTCTGCCAGTGGTTCCTTCACAAGACCACCGCATACTGAATAATAAAAAGTTAGTCTAAGTTGGTCATTTGAACCTCCGTTTTTGCATTGATGGAACTAATTCCATTATGAACAAAAATAACATACTAGGGGGGCGTCATCATGAGCATAACTTCAAGAAGTCAAACTCGAAATAAGCGCATTGAAAGGGGAAGGAAGGTTACATGAATGTTGAAGCTATAAAAGGAAGTTACTGATGTATAATGAGTGATGCAAGCACTAGGTTGTGATATCACACTGAAAGAGGTTTGGCAGACTTGCCTTGGAAAAGTCGCTAAAAGCTATTTACCTTTCGCAGTCCCTAACCTGAGGTCTGTACGGTAATTTTATCAGCGCACGGGTGAATTAGGGATAGGGTTAGGTTAACTAAGTCATAACTTTAACACTAATTTCAACTAGAAATGAAACAAACTTGTCATATGGTTCCTTTAGCATTTCATTCACTGTATTTAAGGTTCGATTCGGAAACATGAATCGTTTTAAGGAGAGAACACAGGTTATATTATTCCATAACTTCACATACCCGCCTTTACAAACGGCCCGCAAGCAATCCCTACATCTTGATAGAGACCGCAGTAAGAATTGTAACCAGTCTTGGAGCAGTTGAGGAGTGACGTCTCGTTTCCTTGACAGTAGTATTCCTGGGTTAAAATGGACCCATTGCCCTCACCAAAAGCAGCTCCAGAATACACTTGGGAAAGTTTAGGAAGACCAAGCTGATTACACAATACTTGACCTTGTTGATAACTGAACCATGAGTGGCAGACGGTCCACCAAGAGCCATTGATGTAGATCTCCACCCTTCCTTGACTGGGAGCACCTCCGTCGACTAAACGGGCGTCGCCTAGAAAGAGGGTTAATAATCATGTCGGGCAGCACAGCCCATGATCATCGGTTGTTTAAAAGTCGGTTGTATGTATAGTCTCAGCCACGGAACGCACCATACGATTATTAACAATTGTCAGTTGATTGTTGATGGTATAGTTTAAACCGTCCGTTTTTATGTTTGTTTGGTTTTGTTTTTTTCTTGGTGTTGTTGTTGTTGTTGTTGTTTTTCACATCCATTCTCGCCTGTTCGTCCGTTCTTCGTTCTCCTAAGATGGCATTTGATTCTATTTGTTTAACATAACAAACGCAAAATATGAAAAATAGGAAATTATTCATGCCAACTTCTCTTAAATTCAGCTTGCGTGAATATAAAACTAAATTGTAACAAGCCTATAAATTAATTTATCAATACTGTTTCAGGGCTACTTATGTTTGATTTTTAACTGATCATAAGTACAAGTTGATTTGTAGAAAAAAAAAAGTTGGCAAAAACGTATTGTAATGCACTTCTTTTGTCTAGAAAACTGTGTCCGAACAGACCACCTTTTGTTTAATTACTTGTCAAGATAGTTATTGCGTGGTTTGTGGAAAGCAACCAATCAATCAACCATAAAATCAATGACATAGAACAATTCGGCAGGAGCTCGGCGAGAAGCGAATTGCTCCTAGCTACCTGATCGAAGCCAAACCAAAAATCCGTGAAGCCCCCAGCGTGATCAATCAAATAAAATCGAATCGAAATTGTTCCAACAAAATCGATCAAATTTTACCATGAATCACATCTGGTTATTTAGTGTTAAAAAATATATATATTTTGGGCTTCCAAACTGTTTAGTCAAAGACTGTGTGACAACGTTCGACGAACAGTTTCCGACGTAATCTGCCAATCGGGCGTTACCTTAAGTAAATTTGTACTATAGATAAAAACGCTTCCATTATCGACAGTTCTGACTTAGTTTAAAGAATTGGAAGGCTGCTTGCAGCTTAATTCTGAGGGAAGAGCTACGCGTTCACAGCAGTTAAGATATAAACCACAAATATTTGAACAAAAATCCAAATATATATTCTTCTAGTTTAAGTCTAAGGTACCATAATTTGGGTCCGCATTCACTGAGACCACTGCCCCTGAAAAATAAAGAAAACATAATGTTTAATGTGTAAAACGAACACTGCTTGAGTTCAGTAATTAATATGCATGACAGAGCAGTATAATGCGAGTTTCATCATACCTAAATTGTTCACGGTTGGCTCACTCTCTGAGTCCCAGTCAAAAAGAGTCAAAACTGGTAGAAATTACATCGGATGTTTTACAATATATTTCAATATAAATTTCAATATAAACAACCATATGGCTGTTCAGGAAATCTGCATTCGCATATGGAGTTTTAGTTCGGTATTGTGGTCATAAAAATGCAACTCCAACCTTGATACGATCTTCACCAGTTGGCTCGAACTGAATTTGGAACATATCAAACATCTGTGATGTTCTAAACAGCAATACAAATTCCTGATCCCATAACGTCAATGAAAAGATTGTTAAAATGAATGGGGTTGAACAAACAGGGTTGTTAGACTCCCCTGCTTCTCGAACCCTGCAACACTCTTTTTTTCCTATTTAGGAAAAGTTTGGATTGGGAGAACGACAAATGCTGTGGACAGGCAAGTGTTTCCACAGCTTTTTCGAATTCTCCCAAACTTTCACGAGTATGAAATTTCCGTTTTCGAATGTATTTGGTGTCTGGATGGAGTTAACGTAATTTCGGAGCTAGCCTGCTGGCATAAAAAGACTGATATGACGCACATAACTTTTAGCAGAAATGTTGTTAGCATCGAAAATACGGCTGATGCTGTTTTCGTTGCTTTTGGTTAGTTTTGACGTTTAGAGAAAGGGAGAATTTTATAGGGTTTAGTATTGTATTTACAAATTTTCAAAACAAAATTATATTTTATACGTCATTCATAAAGCTGTACCATTTTTGCTCAAGATTAACATTAGCTGCACTCTGAATTCATTGACCCTTTGCCCAGCCTATTTCTTTTCCTACAGATAACTATGAGTCTACCTGATTCGAGCTGTGGACTCATTTTGCCGGCAAAAAGCCGTTGTCCAAGAAATAAAGCGCGTTTTTGACTATTTTTGCAAATAAATAGCTCTTACTGTCATCGATGAAAGGCCGTTGGTTAGCATCGTGTGATTAAGACGCTGTTGGATATATAGGCTAAACAACGAGTGCAGTGCGACGAAACTGAAATGACTCCAACTTGTATACTCAGCTAATCGAAGTTGTATGATGGAAGAACCACAAACCTTTAACTTATAATTTAAAGAAAACCTCGACAAAGCCGAACGTTTTTGTTTGAACAATCCGTGGGGTTGCCGTTGACTGCTTTCTTCGTTAATTACATGCACAGTTCAGCAAGAACCTAAGACATGAATGCGCATGTTAACAACACTGGTGGATTTGGCAGGCCAAGATCAGTTGAGTTACAGAGAAATGTATGGACATATATCTCGATATGAATCTTAATAGTTTTTATGTCCATATTTTCACGATATTCCATACGGGTTCCACAAAAGCGTGCACCTGCATGCAGATACTAAAAGTTTGTTGTTTCTTAATTTCTTTGAGATGACTTGAAAATTTTCAATTTTACAACAGTTTACTAATAGTATCAAGATATATATTCTCCACTTACCTTGATAAAACCAACAAAGCACAACGCAAACACCCCAAAAACGCTTACGATTTGCCATCGCAGCGCATAGTAACAGCAACTTTTGCATTTTGTATGCACCTCGCCAGTTAATTGATAATGCACCCTATAATTTATGCTTGATTTCCTTTGGCGTCACAAATTGAATAATGCTTTCAAAACGGAAACATGCGTTAATTTTCCTACTCAAAAACGGAAACATTCTTGAATAATTGCACACGTCACAGCTGCTTGCTAAAGGGCGAGCACAAACATGACTTGCATCCAGGATATTGGTAATGTTTTCTCATGGCGTTGGGGTGTAGTTTTGGCGAGTTGTTTCCTATATAATTTTAGGGACGGCTATACTTGGTGTAGTACACGCTCACTGCACGCAATCATTGGCAGCTAGTCAAACCAGATAAGGTCAAATTGTGTACGTTGCTCAGGGTACCTGGGGCATGCATCTCTCGCTTTTGTAAAATTACGTTGCACTAGACTGATTTTTCCTGTAATTAACCAAAAAATGACAATCTTTCGGAACTGAACACGAACTAAGTAAATTTTATGTTAAGTCGTCGACAGTTAACATCAGTAGACAAACTGGTTATGCCGAGTGTTTTCTTTGGCTATTTGGGCATCGTTCCTAACTCACATATGAAATTAAAAGTTGTCTTCTCCTCTTTATATAGTTCCTTTTTTCTTCAAAAATAAAAATACTATCCCTTCCAGCATTTAGTATAAAAACGGAAATCTTGTCTTTCTTGCCTTTTTAAAGCCAATTAACAGATTGCAAGGCAAATAATTAAAAGCCTTTTCTTGGATTTTACTGCCATCCTGTCATATGAATTCCTTAACATTATCTGCTGCTCAGTAAGAACTGTTAACACATCCGAGTGATTTCCTTTTACGTCACTGAAGAGGTCAATAATTTGCACCAGTGAAGAAACCGATTTGAATACTACAAAAGCAGATTCGGTGTCCGACCATATACAAAAGAGTACTTTCATTTGTCATGTAGCAACGGATAGGTAGTATGATAAGTTTCACGCCACATCATGCCACATCGGCTAGGTCATCCCTTTTACAGGGGTCTTGACTAAACAAGTTTTAAACTTACAACTTATTAATTGGCCAATATTGGCAAATTATAATTATTGATTTACGGGTGAGTTATCAAGTTGCATAATCCCAGATGAAGTGCATGGGTCAGAGCACGCAAAAGAATTGGGTTTCTCACAGCGCTACTTTCTGACGCTTAATACAAATGCCGAATCAGGTCGTCTTTTTATCGAGCTATGGACGAGCTTGCGAACTCGAATTTTAGTCAGCTCTTGATACATGTAGATTAAAATTCTATATCAAGCTGCATATTAAACAAACTAACTTGTACGTGATGAGTATTCCATGCATTTTTGGTCAAGTGCCTCCTTAATGGTAGCGGTTAACTCCAGCGTAGGGATTGCCATGTTTTCTAATTTTTCCTTGTTGTCAGCAAATAAGCATCATTCAATTCACTGCTGACAGCCTCCTGAAGGTCAATTCGCATTCTATTTGGGATAAAATAACTTGAGAAAAACATCTGCAATTTAATTATTTTGTTTACGTCCAAAACGTAGCTAGGCAAATTAGTTGTTCTCAGTCTAAGGAATGCCAAAGGCCATATTGGTTTGCTCGTGGAAAGAGCTGCGGACTAATTCGGACAAACCTTGTTCATCAAAGCTAGCGGATTAATCGAAGTGTGTCACGATACTTTTTTCATGCTCTTAGGAAATACAAACATATTAAGGTTATACCGAGTTGATCCCACTTCTAAAGCTCTTTGATGTTTATTGCTGAATAATGAATTACCTCTACGTCGCATAGCCATGTTGTTTTGGTGCTAGAGTTACAATATGGAGGCCTGTCCGTATAAAGTAGCCCCTCCGCAATTGTCACGATTCCATTTCTAAGCTTCTAGCAGCATAGTCTCGAACTTGCTGGGATTCTTACTAATAAGTTGTGTTTTACCAACTATAAGATACCGAAACAGAGTCCAATTTTTAGCTTACTAGTCAATTGATAAACATTTGTCGAAGTTTAAAGAATCTTATACCTTGAAGTGAAATTATACCTTAAGTTTTCCAAGAAGGAAGCTTAAGATTTCAGTTACAGCGGCGCTACCTTTTGGAACCGCTCACTCTGTAACATTACACAGTTTGGTATCAATTTAAACGCTTTCTCTATCGTAATTTTTAAACACACGGCATTCGTGGTAATCAGGTTTATAAGAAAAATACTGTCGTACGTTAATATAATATTAGGATTAGAATGTTAGGTTTAGGATCTTAGACATTTTATTGGACTGATGAATTTTTTTTACCGTGTATAAATAACGATTGAAGATTGAAGAGTATCGATTTCACTTTGTGCTGCACTCATTTGAAATTAAATTGTAGCAGAACACAATAAGCCGGAAAAGTTACAAAAATTACTCACAATTACGCGTCTACTTGTAAAACTGATTTGTTTTAAAGTTGACAAGGCGGTTTTTAGTGAGCCTCAATTCTACTGTCCGTTTGTTTTGAAATAGTTTTGAATTCTGCTCCAGTTTGCGACTAATATCAAGAGAATTTTGTTTTGCTTACCTTCGTAAAACCAGCAAATTAGGAGGTAAACACCTAAAGATGAAAGCTTAGCCATGATATATGAGCGCTGTTAGCAGTCTGCTTCTTTTGAATGCTTTTTTTCTTCCGGTTTGACATCCTCCAACGTAATCAGATGGAATAATTTACTCGAACTTCGCTCAAACGGTCTGAGACCGAAAAATAGTTTATTTGAATAATTACTTCAACCTCAACTATACGTGCCCGCGGACATACAAGAAGATAAGCGACATCCAGCGTTTCTATGGTAAATAGCAGATTACGAATTTAGAAACAATGGAGTTCGAAAGGTTTTTCGTTTTCGCTATTTTCTTTTTTGCTTCATCAAGACATCGATATATTTGCACGTGCATGTCTGCCTCGAGAGAATTTTTGGTGTGAAAACGGATTAATGGTTCCGCATTGTAACGTGGCTTAGAAACTTGAACTTGAACTACTAATTGCGTCAGTGCTAGGCTTGTAATAACTGATAACTGATTTTTTTTTTTTTTTTTTTTTTTTTTGTGGTGTCAGCAAATAAAGATTTAGATGAAGGTTTATGATATATTTTCGCCAGCGACAGTCTTCTAAAGATCAATACACGATAAACTAAACACGGTATCTTCACAAGCAAGGTGGTTGTTTGTTGGTTTGTTTTTCAAAGGATAATCAATCTTTTTAATTGCGGACAGAATTTCCAACGGTTCGATATGTGAAAACACTGATCAACGGATCAACGGTTCCCCATTGTAACGCGTACCTGGCTTAGAAACTTGAACTTGAACTATTCATTGCGTCAGTGCTAGGCTTGCAAACTGATGGAATGTCGGTTATTTTTTTTGTTTGTTTGTTTTTTCTGTGGTGTCAGCAAATAAAGATTGAATTAAAGGTTTATGATATATTTTCGCCAATGATAGTCTTCTGAAGATCAATACACGAGAAACGAGAAACTAAACACGATATCTTCACACAAGCAAGGTCTTTGTTTCTGGTTGGTTTGTTTTTCAAAGAATAATCAAAGATCATGCTGGTTTTTTTAATTGTGGACAGAATTTCCAAAGGTTCTATGTGAAAACACTGATCAACACCAAGAGATCATGATATACTCTCTTGTCAACACTCGTCCGATAAAGAAATCATTTTGGTTGAAGAAACAGAAATAGAAACAGAAGCCTCACGAAAAACCCCAAACCATTGCATTGCATTTGACACATTTTCCTTACAGTCAGTATATGAAACTAAACAACCTCGTTTAATTTGGGTATCCGCTGATCGAAGCAGGCTGGTTTAAAAGCCGAAGTTGACTTCAAAAACAATGCTGAGCATAATTAAGGGACCTCTCAAGTGTCCTTGAAAATACCCACAAATAAAGGCCCAGGTCAAACGTAAAGTATTTGCGTGTCATGGGCATAAGTAAGGCAAGTGTAATTTTCACTTACTAAGCAAAATTTAAGATCAATAGGATGACGCACTGAGAGGGAGACATTAAAGTTTGCGGTATTTAGTTTTTCTACGGCATTTCAATCGATCAGTTTAATCTTGACTTGCTTATATTGTTATATTCTCCACGCTTGCTGGAGGTGGTTTTTGTATGGTTTTCGTTGAAGACACACAGTATAAAGACTTCTTTTCCTTTGCGTTTTTGCGACTCTTTTCGAGTTTCTGGTCGTATCGCAAACGATTTGAGACACATCATTCCATTAAAATTTGTTGAAACATTGTGACATTGTTTTCGCGATTCGTTCGCACGTTTAAATACTTTTATGTCCTTTCCACAACAAAACTGCCAGCTAGCTATCGAAACTAGCTAAGATATTGCGGCGTTTGAAGTTTGCGGTATTGTGGTATTGGCACATTTTTCCCTCTGCTGGGGTGTCCGACACTCTGACTGTCCCTCTCGTTTTAATTAACTACTACAAGATATTGTATTTGCCATTTATTTCCTGTTGTTTCGGCTTTCAACACTCTCTATATCCCTCTTCTTTCAGCAACTATAAGATTCCTTTTAGGGCATTTCTATCCCATGCTAGACGAGCAGCATTCTACATGGACTACGCTCGATAACCTTGTTTTTTTAATCATCACGCCTACGAAGTCATTACGGCCTTCTGTGCTACCTGAGTATGAAGAGGACTGTGGCAAAAAAAGTCGTCTGCGAAAAAGGCTCGATATGAAATTGCGGCGTTTGCCTTTCCTCGGCGTTTTGATACTTGCCGATTTTTTTTTTTTTTCCCGCTGCAGCTGAGTTGGCACTTCCAATGTCCTCTTCGTTTCAACTACTATAACGTTCTTTTCTGCACATCTTCTCGCTTACGATCGACGTGCTCCATTCAAAAAATTCAGGAAAATACAGTAAAAACCCGCGTGTTAGAACCTAGTGGTTTAAATACCTGCTGGCAGAAATTTGTCATTTTCCACCCAAAATTGAACCCCAGTGAAGCAAGCAATATCAAGTAGGTTCTTATGTGTGGGTTACAGTTAAATTATGATAACTATTTTCACTACGGAGTGTGACTTTGTGGTAGCAAATTTATATTACTGTAAAATAAATAATATAGCTGTAAATAAATATTGTATATTCAAGGACCAACCCCAAGTTTATTTATTTTTCTGGTAATCAACAACTATATCTCCTTCATAAAATTAAGACCTACTTAGCCTAAATTGCCAAAATACAAGAACCCATTTTTCCAGACTTCAAAAACTACAGGTTCTTAACAACAGATTTTAAGTGTAATTTCTGGCGCTTCCGACAAAAATATGCTCAGAAAAAGCGATAACCAATATAACAGGACGTCATAATCAAGAGAAGCAATATCATAAGCTGTTAGCAATTGAATCTTCTGCTATCCCAAGCACTTTTATGGAACGCCAGAACTGTCTTATGATACTTTTTTTTATTATATTGGGTGGTTATGTCATTATATTGAGTAGTTATGTTATTATATTCGGTGATTAACTCATTATACTCGGTGCTTATTCCATTATACTCGGTGCTTATGTCTTTATATGCGGTGCTGTCTTCATTATATTCGGTGCTTATTCCATTATATTCGGTGCTTCCCTCGTTATATTCGGTGCTTTCTTCGTTATATTCGGTGCTTTTTTCCTTATATTCGGTGCTGTCTTTATTATATTCGGTGCTTATTCCATTATATTCGGTGCTTACTTCATTATATTCGGTGCCTACTTCATTATATTCGGTGCTTACTTCATTATATTCGGTGCTTACTTCATTATATTCGGTGCTTACTTCATTATATTCGGTGCTTACCTCATTATATTCGGTGCTTACTTCATTATATTCGGTGCTTACTTCATTATATTCGGTGCTTACTTCATTATATTCGGTGCTTACCTCATTATATTCGGTGCTTACTTCATTATATTCGGTGCTTACTTCATTATATTCGGTGCTTACTTCATTATATTCGGTGCTTATTTCATTATATTCGGTGCTTTCTTCGATATGATCGTCACCAGTCTTCGCAAGGGGTCGTACAATTTGGAGGTAGTCTAGGGAAAGCCGGGAAAAACGGGTGTCACGAAAACTCAGACCCCGAAACAGACCCCGAAAACTCAGACCCCTCGAAATTAAAAACTCAATTGTTATCACCCGAATTGCTCTATGGCCACAATGGGGCGAGATGTTTATCTTCTCCGGTTTATGTTGTCGCGTCGATCGAACGGTGAAACACAAATATTTAACTTCTCAGGTTTATCGCTGTCGCGTCGGTCAAACAGTGAAGAACTAACAAGGTTTAGAACAGCAGCCGACACTGCTTTTCAAAACAGACCTTTTTTATGCAATCGTATGCAGCAAAAAAATGTGTTGTTCTCTGAAACATACTCGTTTGATCGCAATCTGCTTTTTGACTTTATGTGCGTTGCGTGACTGTCGGCACGTAAAAAGTCAACACGTAAAAAGCACGTGAAGGTCGAACCGATTGAACCGCCATGTCTGGTCTCGAAATGTGAGTGAATGAAAATTGAAATGAAGAATACAAAAGCAAAAACCGACACAACTTCTGGTTCTTTCCGTTGTGGCAAAAACTGTGCTACTTGTCCCTACATTTCTCACGGACTTACTACATACTTCTACCGGGGAAACGCGCGCCATAAAATCCAACCTGACCTGTGACACTAAAAACCTCATCTACATGATTCAATGTAACCGCCGTAATTTACAATACATAGGAGAGACGAAACGACAATTAAAAGACCGATTTAATGAACACCGCCGTACCATAGATAACCCTAACAACAAATCTAAACCTACTACAGCCGCCGAACATTTCCTGTCCTCTCCTAACCACACTGCTAACGACATGCAATTAATCCCCATCGAAAAAATCGTTTCTAACCGAGACTCTATCCGTACGGCCAGGGAAGCTTTTTTTAATTCAAAAAGGCAGGACAATTGATCCTAATGGTCTGAACATCCGCGAAGAAACATATTAATTGTTTCCATTTGTTTTCTTTTATTATGTTCTTTTATCATGTTATTTTATTTTACCGTATGCTTATCTTCAATTTACACGATCAATTACTTTTGCGTAGTCCGGTATTACGTAAATATCGGCTACATAAAAACACGCACCAATGTAAAATCTTCCATTGTACCTGAAGAAGGCTGGTTTGGCCAGCCGAAATATAGTACACCTTCAAAAAATCATTCTACGTTGTGTCGGTTTTTGCTTTTGTATTCTTCATTTCAATTTTCATTCACTCACATTTCGAGACCAGACATGGCGGTTCAATCGGTTCGACCTTCACGTGCTTTTTACGTGTTGACTTTTTACGTGCCGACAGTCACGCAACGCACATAAAGTCAAAAAGCAGATTGCGATCAAACGAGTATGTTTCAGAGAACAACACATTTTTTTGCTGCATACGATTGCATAAAAAAGGTCTGTTTTGAAAAGCAGTGTCGGCTGCTGTTCTAAACCTTGTTAGTTCTTCACTGTTTGACCGACGCGACAGCGATAAACCTGAGAAGTTAAATATTTGTGTTTCACCGTTCGATCGACGCGACAACATAAACCGGAGAAGATAAACATCTCGCCCCATTGTGGCCATAGAGCAATTCGGGTGATAACAATTGAGTTTTTAATTTCGAGGGGTCTGAGTTTTCGGGGTCTGTTTCGGGGTCTGAGTTTTCGTGACACCCGTTTTTCCCGGCTTTCCCTAGACTACCTCCAAATTGTACGACCCCTTGCGAAGACTGGTGACGATCATATCGAAGAAAGCACCGAATATAATGAAATAAGCACCGAATATAATGAAGTAAGCACCGAATATAATGAAGTAAGCACCGAATATAATGAAGTAAGCACCGAATATAATGAGGTAAGCACCGAATATAATGAAGTAAGCACCGAATATAATGAAGTAAGCACCGAATATAATGAAGTAAGCACCGAATATAATGAAGAAAGCACCGAATATAATGAAGTAAGCACCGAATATAATGAAGTAAGCACCGAATATAATGAAGTAGGCACCGAATATAATGAAGTAAGCACCGAATATAATGGAATAAGCACCGAATATAATAAAGACAGCACCGAATATAAGGAAAAAAGCACCGAATATAACGAAGAAAGCACCGAATATAACGAGGGAAGCACTGAATATAATGGAATAAGCACCGAATATAATAAAGACAGCACCGAATATAAGGAAAAAAGCACCGAATATAACGAAGAAAGCACCGAATATAACGAGGGAAGCACCGAATATAATGGAATAAGCACCGAATATAATGAAGACAGCACCGCATATAAAGACATAAGCACCGAGTATAATGGAATAAGCACCGAGTATAATGAGTTAATCACCGAATATAATAACATAACTACTCAATATAATGACATAACCACCCAATATAATAAAAAAAAGTATCATAAGACAGTTCTGGCGTTCCATACACTTTAGTGAAAGTACTGACTGTTATCATGATGATAACAACAAGAAAAAAGGCTCCTAATATCAACGAGACAAAGGCAGAGTTTACCTATCTTTAAACTCTCCAGAAGGTTCTTCGTAGAGGCAATATAGGAACGCGTGAGCTCTTTGAGCAGTAACAGTCATTTGGTTTGTTTGTGACTTTCACTATTTCTTTAGCTGATGCAAGGATCAAACAGCTGTTACTATTAATTTAGCGCCATAGCAACTGCAATTCTATTAACTCTCGAATGTACACTAGGATCTACGAGGACTTGCGCCGAGAACAAGGAGGTGAAAAAGGGGAAGAAGATACATTGAAATCCTCCCAGTTCTGCGTGAGCCGAGTTCTTTTCTGAATTTCAGTTGTCTCAGGCCTTCGATATCCAGATTTTGCTGATGGATTTCCGTGCCCTCCCGTAAGTAAAAGTGTTACGCGGAGCTAATTCAAAGTTAATAGATAGGAGGGGTTATGAAACCCAACCAAGTTCTTTTTCCTGTTCTTGCTCGCCTTGACCTTACAAAAAATACAATAGGTGTTTTATTCTGCCCGGGAAAAAGAAACGCATCAAAACAAACAAAAGAAACGCATCAGTCACTTAATTCATGCATAAACTCAGAACAAAAACTCGAAAGGTCGTGGACCTTCCAAAATAAATCTTGGTATCTAATGTTTGCTCATTTGAAGTTTGCTGAAATTCATAACTTTTCCCCGCTATTTACTATGCTCAACTTTTTCCCCATCAGCGTTCAGTTAGTTCAGCTTCCATTTCCCTTTTACGAAATAGGGAAAATTTAGCGACGCAGAGCGAACTGACTACGACTTGGTAAAGTAAAGCTCTTTGAAGGCAATTTGGTGAAACAGCAATTTTCCAGAAAAAAAAATAATAACAACAGGAGACGAATAAAACCAGCTCACTTTTTTCTAGTCATATCATGCAATCGGTGTCAGCTAATCGAACAGATGATCAGAACCTACTATGCGCATGGCCATGACATGTTATTTTTGCTAGCAAGAATCATCACTCAGATCCCGAGAGGAAAGAGAAAGACCCGATACACCTTAACACGATCTGGAGACATCATTAAGTCCATGTTTTACTCAAAATAAGGTATGATTTCAAGAACCGGAAACTACAAGTAGAAAGGATACGACTTTTAAATTTAGTTTCGTTTCCTCTGTTGTGCCCGTCTTCAGTGCAGAGTTTTCAATATAACTATGGCTCAAAACAACTAGTATCAAGGAAATATTGCTTTACTTACCTTGATAAAGCCAAAGAATTGCGACGCAGAGAGCTAAAGTCCTGAGAATGAGCTTTGTCATCGTAGTACTAAGAACAGTCACATGCGCACTGTCTGCATCTTGCGTAATCCCGCGCACTATCTATTTCACTTTGACGTCACGTTCAATAACTTATAATTACATCGCTTTGTTATGAGCCTAAGACAGCTACCCGTTAATTTTAAAGAAAATTAGCCAATCACATTGCGTTATTGTGGATCCGATATTATCCAAGTATTGAATCGGGTAAAATCTCTTTGTACTGATTTTTGAGTAAGTCGCGTAATAAATCTCTTATTGATCAAACTCACCCTAGTTTGTACTAGGTCATGGCTAAACGCTGACATTCTCCCACTTATGGGCGCTTTTGTAAAAACGTTGAAATTGCGGTTCGGCAAAACGCTATTTTGGCTCGCTCAACTGGAAAATTCCCGGAAAAAGTGTTATTTCTCCGAACTGTCTTCTAAGAGGTTCCGGTTTTGATATTTTCCCGAGGTTCGTCCAACTGGAAAATTCCCGGAAAAAATGTTACTTCTCCGAACTGTCTTTTAAGAGGTACCGATTTATTTTTTCTTTTTTTTTTTTTTAGGGAATCTTCCCGCAGGGAAGACTGGAGAGGCTTTAGCTATTTACCTGTGAGCAAAAAATTTTCTGATCATAATATTATTAGTTTAAATACTGAGATTTTACAAGACGGTTTTAATACTTGGAAGTAGATTTGTCTTGATATAACTTGTAGTTTAATATAATAATATAGTCTATTTACTGTCACTAACACATCCATTTGTGAAAAATTAAAAGACTTTTTAAGCTAACTCGTGATATTTGAAACGTACGTCATGTTTTACGTAAAACATATGACAATGGTATTCGAAAGATTTTGAGGAGTTTGTATGCCGAGTGACACGGCATAAAATTTTACAACAATCATTATTTAAGCAATAAACTAAGCTTTCTATGGGTTTATCGGCGCAATAAACCAAGCGGGATGTTGGGAGAACAAGAGAATAGCTTGTAAATCACGAGCCGTTAGTCGAGTGATTTACAAGCTTTTCGAGTAATATTGCAAATTCAAGAAATCACGGATAGGGGATCCAAGATGGCAGCTGTTTGGATATCATGACAGATATTACCACGTGATATGACTTCATTGTCTCATGTTGCTACCTCAAAAGAAACATTTCGGGACTGACTATTTAATATACCCTCCAAGTTTCAAAACGTTTGCTTATATTTTGTTCAATATATATACTTAAAGTAGCTGCACTTTGTTAGCTTGTAATCCAATTATGTGTTAATAAAGCTATTAAAGTTATTGAAGAAACCGAGGGGGTAGCGGGATCATTCCTTTTCCTCGGTCATTGGTATGTCATTGCACTCGGTACTCGGTGTTTCCATGGTAACTCTACCTGGACAGTGGTGTCTTTTGCAAATTTGATCAAGTACCATAATAATGATGATGACACTAGTATTACTTTTGCTGGTAGTGACGTTGATGAAATAAATAGTTGTATTAATCTTGATTTGGAGAGAATTCGTGTGTGGCTTGCAGCCAACAAACTAACTTTAAATATGACAAAGACAGAATTCCTTCTGATTGGTTCCAAGCAAAGGCTTTCAAATTTTACAGTGAATCCTACTGCTAATATCAACCAGTTTCCGATAAAACGAGTCTCGACTATTAAATCCTTAGGTGTACACATTGATGAAAATCTTACTTGGGAGTGTCATATCAATGAGCTATCCAAAAAGATTGCTTCTGGCATTAGCGCCATTAAACGTATTAGGTATTCGGTCCCATATAAGACTTTACTTTCCGTTTACAATTCATTAGTCCAACCTCATCTCAATAACTGCAGTTCGGTGTGGGGATCCTGTTCTAAAACTCTTTCTCAAAAGTTACAAAAATTACAAAATCGGGCAGCACGCGTCATAACTTTTTCAAATTACGATCGTAATACTGATGAATTGTTGAGGATGGTCAACTGGGTTAAACTGGACCGTCAACGTCTTGTTAATAAATCAATAATGATGTACAAGATTGTAAATAATATGGTTCCGGAATATCTTTGTTCACGCTTTGTCTTCCGTTCCGATACTTTGACTTATAAGCTAAGAGATAGTGATGGTACGCTTGCTATCCCACAGCCCCACACTAATTACTGTAAAAGAAGTCTTTCTTACAGTGGAGTTGTACTATGGAATAGTCTGCCCTTGAATATTAGACAATCGCTCTCCCTTAATCAATTTAAATCTAAGTCGAAGAACTATGATTTTGACAGTGGTCTTATATAAATTTTATTTTGTTATTATACACGGCTTCCTTGTAAAGCAGGTTTTTATCATTTCTCTTATTCTAGTAGTTATTTACAATATTAAATTAGTTAGGTAGTTAGATTTATTTAAATTAAATATTGTATAGTCCTGAAGGAAATACCGTGTCTAAATAAAGATTTTACCAATTCGATAAAGCACCTTCTTTTCGGTGAGCACCCCCTTACTAATAAGCACTCCCCTTTGAGTTCCGTTTTTTCAAAAAGCCCCATTCCAAATAAGCGTTCCATGCGAAAGTGATAACTCAAAATACTGACATAGACTAGACTGATTACATAGGTTAATTATGTAGTCTGTTTTTTCATTAAAACATAATATTGAAAATGTTGATATGGAACAATAGAGCAAATGGTGTTATGACTATGAGAGCCCCCCCTCCCCCCTTCGGAAGGGGCGGGGAGGGGAAAGAGTTGGCGGCCCCTCTTGTTACGGTCCTTTAGTTAATTTGTAGGTTGATTTCGATTTTCGACAACGATTTTCCGGGGCCAGGGTAAGTAAAATGAAATCGGTGGTTCCAGTTTGTTTTTCATTTTTGCAACGAGTCACACAGACAGTAACTGCGATGAAACATTTTTTAGAATAATTTCCATTTACAACCTTGGCATTCTCATTTGTCTTATTCAGATAATCTGATGTTTGCAAGGGATTTTTGGTCATAATGGACTCAAGTATATTAAAGTTTCCAAACATGAATTGCGCAAAAGTCAATTGTAGGGGCTTAAAAGTCTTAAGATGCTTCTAATTCTCATCTAACCCATATATAAAATCAGAAGGTAACAGTGGTTTACCTTCTGACCCATTGCAGTTATTTGAAGGACCTGGGGCTTCAGTTGCAGTTGCGTGTTCGATCGTGTAGTCTGTCTTTTGATGGGAAGGAGGCGTGTTCTATAAATCGGAAAACTTGGCTTCAATTTTTGTACGGGGATTTCACAGCTTCAATTGAATGGAAGGGGGTGAAGGCTGCGAAGAGACCTCTGGTAGCTTCTGGTAAAAGAGAATCAACGGTCGTCAGGGGGGATCTGAGGTTGACCGGTTTAGAGAGGCTGGTAAGGACTCGGCGTGAAATTATTCTCTTTCCCACAACAAGTTTCATGTCCACCAAATTGTCCTTCATATAGGCGATATAGGAACGCGTGAGCTCTTGGAGCAATAACAGTCATTTGGTTTGCTTGTGACTTTCACTATTTCTTTAGCTGATGCAATGATCAAACAACCGTTACTATTAATTTAGCGACATGGTAACTGCAATTTGATTAATTCTCGAATGTACACTCGGATCTACGAGGACTTGCGCCGAGAACAAGGAGGTGAAAAAGGGGGAGAAGAAGCTACATAAAAATCCTGCCAGTTCTGTGTGAGCCGAGTTCTTTTCTGAATTTCAGTTGAATCAGGCCTTCGATATCCAGATTTTGCTGATGGATTTCCGTGCCCTCCCGCAAGCGAAAAGTGTTACGCCGAGCGAATTCAAAGTTAATAGATAGGAGTGATTATGAAACCCGACCAAGTTCTTTTAATTTTCATGTTCTTGCTCGCCTTGACCTTACAAAAAATACAATAGGTGTTTTATTCTGTCCGAGAAAAAGAAACGCATCAAAAGAAACAAAAGGAACGCGTCAGTCACTTAATTCATGCATAAACTCAGAACAAAAACTCGAAAGGTCGTAGACCTTCCAAAATAATTCGTGGTATTTAATGTTTGCTCATTTGAAGTTTGCTCAAATCCATAACTTTTCCCCTCTATTTACTATGCTCAGTTTTTTCCCCATCAGCGTTCAGTTAGTTCATCTTCCATTTCCCTTTTAAGAAAAGGGAAATTTAGCGACGCAGAGCAAACTGACTACGACTTGGTAACGTAAAGCTCTTTGAAGGCAATTTGGTTACACAGCGATTTCCCAGAAGAAAAAAAAATAATAACAGGAGACGAATAAAACCAGTTCAGTTTTTTCTACTCATATCCTGCAATCGGTGTCAGCTAATCGAACAGATGATCCGAACCTATTATGCGCATGGCCATGACATGTTATTTTTGTTAGCAACATCATCACTCCGATTGCGAGAGGAAAGACAAAGACCCGATACACCTTAACATGCTCCGAAGACATCATTAGATCCACGCATGTTTTATTCAAAATAAGATACGATTTCAAGAACCGGCATCTACAAGGAGGAAGGATACGACTTTTAAATTCAGTTTCGTTTCCTCTGTTGCGCCCGTCTTGCAGAGTTCTCTTTTTTACAAAATTAACCATGGCTCAAAACAACAAGCATCAAGGAAATATTGCTTTACTTACCTTGATAAAGCCAAAGAATTGCGACGCAGATAGCTAAAGTCCTGAGAATGAGCTCCGTCATCGTAGTGCTAAGAACACTGAGTAACATGTGCACAGTCTGCATCTTACGTAATCCCGCGCTCAATTTATTCCCCTTTTACGTCACGTTCAATAAATTATAAATAAATCACTTTCAGACAGCTACCTGTTAATTTTTTTAAAAAAATTAGCCAATTACATTGCGTTATTGTGGATTCGATATTGACTAAGCATTAGTCCGGGTAAAATCTCTCACTACTAATTTTTGTGTAAGTCGGGTAATAAAACTCTTATAGATCAAACTCACCCTTGTTGGTACTAGGTCATGGCTAAACGCTGATATTCTTTCACTTATGGGCGCTTTCGTAAAAACATTGAAATTGGGGTCCGGGGGATATGGCAAAACGTTATTTTGGCTCACCCATCTGGAAAATTCCCGGAAAAAGTGTTATTTCTCCGAACTGTCTTTTAAGAGGTTCCGGTTTTGTTTTCCAGGGGTTCGTCCAACTGGAAAATTCCCGGAAAAAGTGTTATTTCTCCGAACTCCCTTTTAAGAGGTACCGATGTTTTTAGGGAATCTTGCCGCAGGGAAGACCGGTAAGGCTTTAGCTATTTATCTGTAAACAAAAGATTTTCTTATAATAACATTTTTAGTTTGAATACTGAGATTTTACAAGGCGGATTTAATGCTTGGAAGTAGATTTGTCTTGATATAAGTTATAGTTTAATGTAATAATGTAGTCTATTTACTTTCACTAACACATCCATTTGTGAAAAATTAAAAGGCTCTCTAGGCCAACTCGTGATATTTGAAACGTAAGTCATGTTCAACGCAAAACATATGGCAAGGGTGTTCGAAAGATTTTGAGGAGTTTGTATGCTGAGTGATACAGCATAAAATTTTACAACAGTCATTAATTAAGCAATAAACCACGCTTTCTATGGGTTTACCGGCGCAATAAACCAAGCGGGATGTTGGGAGAGCAAGAGAATAGCTTGTAAATCACGAGCCGTTAGTCGAGTGATTTACAAGCTTTTCGACTGTAATATTGCAGATTCAAGAAATCACGGATAGGGGATCCAAGATGGCAGCTGTTTGGATATCATGACAGATATTACCACGTGATATGACTTCATTGTCTCATGTTGCTACCTCAAAAGAAACATTTTGGGACTGACTATATAATATACCCTCCAAGTTTCAAAACGTTTGCTTATATTTTGTTCAATATATATACTTAAAGTAGCTGATATGACTTCATTGTCTCATGTTCCTACCTCAAAAGCCAACATAAGAAAGAAACATTTTGGGACTTACCATATACTCTCCAAGTTTCAAGACTTTTGCTTATATTTTACTCAATATATATACTTAAAGTAGCCGCACTTTGTTGGTTGCGAGCTACTAAGGTTTGTAATCCAATTATGTGTTAATAAAGTTATTGAAGTCATTGAAGAAACCGAGGGGGTAGCGAGATCATTCCTTTTCCTCGGTCATTGGTATGTCATTGTACTCGGTACTTGATGTTTCCATGGTAACTGTACCTGGACAGGGTTGTGTTTTGCAGATTTGATCAAGTACCGTAATAATTCAATAAAGCACCTTCTTTTCAGTAAGCATCCCCTTTCCAATAAGCACTCCCTGTTGAGTTCCGTTTTTTCAAAAAGCCCTATTCCAAATAAACGTCCCAATGCGAAAGTGATAACTCAAAATACTGATATACTAAGACTAGACTGATTAGATAGGTTAATTATGTAGTCTGTTTTTTTCATCTTAAGATAGTATTGAAAATGTTGATATGGAGCAATAGAGCAAATGGTGTCATTACTATGAGTGCCCCCTTCCCTCTTTCGGAAGGGGGGAAATGGACGGCCCCTCTTGTTACGGTCCTTTAGTTAATTTGTATGTTGATTTTCGACAACGATTTCCCGGGGCCAAAGTGAGTAAAATGAAATCGGTGGCACCATTTTCTTTTTCTTGTTTGCCAGGAGTAACACAGACAATAACTGTGATGAAACCTTGTTAGAATAATTTCCATTTACAATCTTGGCATTCTACACTTACTTTATTCAGGTACGTTATTTGATGCTTCCAAGGGATGTTTGGACATAATGGACTCAAGTATATTAAAAAGTTTCCTAACGTGAATTGTGCAAAAGTCAATTGTAGGGGCTTGATAGTCTTAAGATGCTTCTAATTCCCATCTAGCCCATAAATAAAATCAGAGGGAAACAGTGGTTTACCTAAAGATCCATTGGAGTTATTTGAATCGGAAAACTTGGTTTCAATTTTTGCATGGGGATTTCACAGCTTCAATTGAATGGAAGGGGGTAAAGGCTGCGAAGAGACCTCTGGCAGCCTCTGGTAAAAGAGAATCAACGGCCGTCTGGGGGAATCTGAGGTTGACCGGTTTAGAGAGACTGGTAAGGAGTCTAAGGAACTCGGCTTAAAACTATTCTCTTTCCCACAACAAGTTTCATGTCCACCAAACTGTCTTTGGAAACCTCAGTGAGATCGGATTCTGACGCGATTTGTCGCGCAGTTAACTGTCATTTGATTGTTGGGAATATCATGTGCGTGGCAAAAGGGAGTTAACCCCAGGGAGCACAAGCACACTGTGTTAACGTCATTATCACTTTGGCAGCTCTTTGGTTTACGGTGGCCCATAGAGGACATGCCACATTTTATTTTATGACGCGATAGAACTAAAATATCGCGCGATAAATTTTTCTTTATCGCGCGATAATAATTTAATTTATCGCGCGATATCAGCTTAACTTATCGCGCGATAATAACTCAATTTATCGCGCAATAATAACTTGATTTATCGCGCAAAAAAATTAATCAATTCTATCGCGAGATATTTCACACTAAGCGTGTGCGTGATATTAGTCACGCAGTCAATACAGTAAGATGGCGTTGCTAAGGTATGCTTTGAAAGGGCTTTTACTTTTTGGAATAATACATTTATCAAGCGCTGTATCACCGCCTTACGTTGGCAATGGCTTGCCTAATACTTTCCAGAGGAACGATATCATTAATCACTACTTTTCTTTTGGTCTGGCTTACTCATGGATCCTCGCTTTTCTTCTGTGTTTTCATGGAATTGAAATAAGCTTGCGCCAACTAAAACGAGTGCTTAGGCGTCAGGGTCTTCGTAGAAGAAAAGACCACAGTGGCATCAGGGAAATTTTAAACGCGACTGAAGATGAACTTGAAGGAAGTGGAAGCAGTATTGTCGTCTCGTCTACGGAAACAACGTGCGTGACAGCCGATTACGTGCGACCTGACAAGTTTCCCATTTATCGCGCGATAATTTTTCATTTATTGCGCGATATTTTTTCATTTATCGCGCGATAAAGAAAAATTTATTGCGCGATATTTTAGTTCTATCGCGCGATAAAATAAAATGTGGCATGTCCTCTATGGGCCACCGTATTGGTTAAAGAACTTCGTCGTTTGTTTTTTTGGGAGGCAGAATCTACGACACAAATTTGAGTTTCTCAGGTCGAGGGCCATAAAAGTGATATCCTGTGACAATAAAGTACGTTGTACCCTTCTGGGAGCCCTGACGTGACGCAAAATCCTCGATTTACCGACATTGTATAGGCTGCCTGTGACGCAGGTTACAATAAAATTAAACAGCACACATGCGCAGTGCTCAGCCAATGAGTAACTGCAGTGTACTGGATGCCAAGTATATATTGTACTTAAAGTTTCAAATTTCTCGAAAATTCATCGTGGCTCGCGGCTCTGAACCCGATCCCATTGTTTGTTTTATTTTGTTTTCCTTTAATTTCGAAAACAGTTGCATCTCAACGTGCTGTTTCATTTTTACAATGCAAAATGGAAGTCACCGGAATCTTTTTTTTTAATTATTAGCAAGTAAAGCTGAAATGAAAGGTGGTTTTGACAGGTTATTTCGTTGCCATGGTAAGTAAGTACAATTTTAAGATATAATAATCATAATTTTTTTTACCAACAATCCTAACAATAGGCAGTTGCTATTTTCTTATTGCTCTATATTCTATATTCTTATCTATTGATGCTAGAGACTGTTGTGCCACATTCGTTTTATCCATTTTGAGGAGCTATCTATTTTGGGCGCTACGACACGATTGCATTTCTATTTCTATCGAGATAAATTTACTAAATGATTTGCCAATAAAATATTGCTATCATCCCGGCGTAGAACTATCCGGCACTAATTAGGCCATCCACCACATTCCTTTAGGTACTTAAATGACATACTTATAAAACACAATAGGACATCAAAATGTTTTGACAAAACCCTCATTACCCTTATATTTTCCAATTCCAAGAGATAGAGCTCGAGTAGTTGTTGGAGACTGGTTACCATAGTTTTATGTTACATCATGTCAGACAAATTCGGCTTTGCAGCAGTTAATCCCAATAAGTTGATAAACTGTTAATATAATCCAGAATAATCTGACAAACAAACCCTTGGGCAAGGCTCCTTTAAAATTACGCAGCTTTGTTACGTCATATCCTAACCAAACAATCCGCAAATTCCTGCGTCTCAAAAATACTTGCTATACATGCTATCATTAACACTGATATTATACACTGGGTTTTTACATATCACTGACGTTAATTAACTAAGGTATTGCATTCTACGGCATATTAAACGCACCACAATCATGAAACAAATTTTCACGAGATTGTCGCTGTGACAATATCATGGAAAATACTTGCATATTAATTTAAAGAGGTTTAAAGAGGTGTCCAACCGTAACCGTAATTTGTTTTGAAATATTTTAATAATAACAACAACAACAATGAAATTGTCTCAAACCGTCAAACAAGCCTTAAGGACTTGAAAAACAAGACAGAGTGACCCATCATCTGCCTTGGTTCCCGAAACCATCAGCCGGAGGACAATTTAGAATGCAAGCCGCCGGTGGGCGAATCGTGGTAAACCCAGCATTCAAAGACTGGGTTTACGAAGGCCAGGAGTCCAATTTCAGTGTGACCCCGATGAAAAGGCAGATCACGTATCATGTGGAAGAAGAGATTGGCACCACTGGAACTAAACATGATCCATGGAAGCAAAACGAATCTCACAGACAGGTCCACTTTGAGACAGCTAAGCCCGCTCAAGGATCAAATCGTGCTTTGCTGACGCTATTGAGCCTTGTGTGTTTGATCTCAATCGCGGCTGTTGTACTCACAATATTAATGGTGTTTGGGAAAATCGACGGCGGATGTGGATGCTCCGCAAACGAAGGTTAGTAGATACGAGTGGCCGAGATATATAGATCGATAAACAAGTAAATAGATCACGACTTAGCATTACTGCTGCATACCAGGTTATAAGGTATGTCTTCGTTATTCATGCAGCTTTTTTTCTAACCACTCGAGTCAGTCTTCTTTTCTTTATTTCTGATATATTTTTTTTATATCCCTTAAAGATTTTAAAACAATCTTTGATTAATATCACTATTTTCCAACATTTCTGTACATGTCAAATGAAAATGATAATCTGATAAAAAAAAAAAAAAAAAAAAAAAACAGAACCAACGGAAACTGACTAGAAATGTTAACCGCTGAGTTTATATCCTATGATACCCAATATAATGAATCAGCTTTAATTTAATCGTGCCTCTTTACATGATGTCGTGTTTCAAACAAGAAAATGAAACATCTAAAAAATACACATTGTCCAAACTTTACATTCCTCTTTGTCAGAGATTGACAGTAAAATAGGTTGTGCATATCAATTGTTTTTTTTAATAATACGAAATTCTTTTGAGATCACTAAATGATACTGTTTTGATTACGTCACTATCTGATCACGCTAGAAAACGGTTAATAAGCGTGTATTTAATCATTTAGAACAGTTTATATGAGTATCTATCGCGTTGAGAGTAGGATTTATGCTTGAAGATAGTGTGAACTCCATATCTGTTTTTTTTTTTTTTTTTTCTGATACCATAGTAAAAAAAACCCGCGTTAGATCAAGTCTTAAAATCAAAACAAAAACATGATACCATTGTTCCAACAGTGATAAACTGTATTTTATTGTGTCGTCTCTTTTTAATTTCTTATTGTTGATGGTAAACCGATCGTCGAGCCGCCATTATGAAATGATCAATGTATCAATTGTGCGAATGAGACAGACGAAACTCGGTATGGTTTCCTATTACCTTGATGATAGCGTGCTCCGTATAGGTAATCAGTTACACAATGGCTTCCGAAAACTAATAAATTTAGACCTCGCAGAGGCAAACAAAAGCTCAATGGCAATCCTTTACACGACTCCGTTAATCTACTTCAATCATACAATAGGCAGTGGAATGTTAAAATAGTCAGTTTTATTGGAGTCGGAGATTAAATGACGTATTTTCAGGGTTCTATTTGGCGCAGATGTCATTACACATTATACTATGTCCAACAAAAGTCGTCCGTTCCGGTCTTTCTGACAAAATAAAATTAAAAATGCAAGGTTTTACATCTATTTCGTACTTGTTTGTGTTTGATCCTTGCTTTTTATTCCGTTTGAATGTTTGTTGCAAGAAAAATGAATACAAACATACCTTTTATTTATCCTCGGTCGGTGCATAGTAGGGCCGAGCAAAACAAATAAAAAAACAAATATAAAAAGGTTTCAAAAAGACTCGACTGGTAAGTTGGCTATTCAAAGTCACAAACGACGCCGACGGTTGAACTCCGATCTACCATGAAACAACTCCAGCTTGCGGTCTGAGCGGGACTTGAACACGCGACTTCCGGATTTAGTGTTTAGTTAAGCTGCCTCCTCCTTGTTGCTATTGTTTTTACTTTGTAAAAACGACAAGAAGACGATGTTTCTCAGAAAATCATGTTTGTCGGGCATGGTTTGATTTTACTCTCTTACCCTTCATAACACCATGTCTTGACGAAACGAAACAACTGAAACAAAACGAATCGGAACGGGAAAGGTGTAAAACTGAAATATGGATATCAAACATGGCATATAATAATGGTGGAAACGTCATATGCATAGATTAGCCTTCGAAACTTCAATTTTCGGAAACCATCGCAACAATAATTTTCAATCAAATCATACTGTTTGCCTTTTTCATACTTTTATTCTTACACTCTTCCTAATCATAGCTACATGTACGTATGTCTAAATGATTGATCCCCAGTTCTAGACTTCTTTTACTGATGACGGTTTTTAAGAGAAAGACGTAGCCGTCGACTTAGCAGTGGACAACCTTAAATTAGCATTCCTTTCCTGCGTTAAAGCTCTTACCTGAAAAATAAGCTCTTAAACTCACCAGAAATTTATACCTCTATGAGTGAAAATGCTAGTTATCTCAGTGACAAACAAACAAGGAGCGGGGAACAAAAATCCTCAAAGAAGAGCTTACATAACTTGAATATTGACAATAAATTTCGTAAGCGTCTATGAAAAAAAGTGGGCACAAAAGATATTTTTCCTTACTATTTCCTGTATATTTGAATTCTAAAGAAACTACGGTCTTACTTGTAGATATCAGTCTTTCCTCCGTTACATTTTCTTAGGAGTATAATAATCAAGGGCTCGTCAAGAATGTGAAGTTGATCATTTTCTTTTTTTCTTTTAGCTTCCCCTATAAGTTTCACGACAGGTTCAGAGAGTGAAGTGTTAGCTAGGATCAAGCTCCTTCAGGAAAACGTCACAAGCGTCCAACTGGGTTTGGTAAGAACATGCGTCAGAGTGCTTTTTGTTATGCCTCAAATAGCCTAAGGGTTCCAACAGTGCTAACTTCCCCTCCTTCCGAAAGTGCGACAGAGACGGCAAGAGCTAGCGATCACGTGTTTCAAAGGCTAAATATGTCCATTGTCAATTAGAACTGATGCTGCTGCCGAGTTTCCTTTATAACTAATTAGAAGCTTTTTCGCATGGTAACGAAAAGTTTTTAGTTAAGTGCTAACTGTATCATACATGCATAAAACAATCATACAGTAAAACTAGGGAACTGTATGAGTTGAGCCAAATTAAACGACTGTTACAACTGGCTTTCAAGTGTGTGGGCATGTTAATTGTTAGCCACACATGAAAGAATCAATCCACTTTCATTCTTATACTCGTTTGTAGGCAGAGAAAACCAATGAGCTAAAAGAAATTCGTTCATCCCTCCAAAACCTTGAAGAAAAATGCAACAATCTATCAATGAAGGTACATGCATTTCTATTTAATATCTAATGGATCAGATGTTTGTTGTTGTTGTTGTTGTTTATGCTCTTCTTTTCCGTATCGTCATGAATCAAAATTGGAATTTACTTGACCGCGAGACGTAAATTCAAGACGTAATAACAATTTATTGTCTTGTTATTATTCTTTAGATAGAATCGACTGAAGTTAAACTTCAAACAGCAGATGATTTAAACTATGATCGCCTTCAAAGAACTATCAGAAACGAGACGTTAACTATTCTTTATAAGGAAATCATGAAACATTTAGCATTTGCACTGAAGGAATATCAGCTGGTGAAAGTATGAGCTGAATAAGGAGGCGTGGAATCCTGTAGTGCTATTTCTCAAAACTAAATATTTGTCAAGTCTGCGCAGGAAATTTATTCAACTTTGGAGGTCCGGATTTCAAATCTCATGGACGCTACTCCTGAAAAACTCCCGCTCAAAGCGATCGAGATTTCCAAAAAAGATATGTCGAGTCGAAAATTTCTATTTTATTTTCTGAAAATACCCGGATATTCCTGAGAACTTTCTAGAGGTCCTCTGGAGGTCAGAATGTCTCTGATCAAGAGCAGTTTCACGCTGATTCCTTTTATTTGTTGTTTCGTTTCATCTACTCTACTTTGGTTAAGCTTAATTTAATTTAGCTTACCCTCAGCTTAGCTTTGCCAAAGGTTCGCCTGAGCCAACATAAGCTTAGCTAGAAATAGTTACTTTTCGTTTCTTTGTAACAAAGTTTGCTCACCATGCGCAGTTGGTCAAAACTTTGTTTGGGAATTTAGACGAGTGTGACGGAATTTCTGATCGGGGTCTTTATTTCCCTTAGCTCTTTTTTCTAATTGCTGTTTGGATTATTGTAGTTGAACGTGACCGAAAGTCAACTCCAGATGAGTGACAGCGATTTAGCCTCTTCGCTTCAAGAAACAAGGCTCAATCTGACCACAAAAGTTTGTTCCTTTGCACTCTTTCAACAAAATGTAGAATTCTGCTTTTAACCTTTTCTGCTCTCTAAGAATTGTGCTTCTGTAAATGGTAGAAATCTACTCTTGACTGTTTTGTTTACAACTACACTTTATGAATGTGTTCTGTTCTTTTGTTGATGTTGCTGTCGCAATTGGCGTTGCTGTTGCTGTTGTTCAGTATTGCCTGAGCATGCTGAGGATTAATTGCTTATTTACTTCTGTTTCTATTATTCTCAACATAAATAAAACAATTTTGCAGTTGTTGGACTCCGAGCAGAAATTACAAAGTTCCATTGAGAACATAAATCGAACGCTGGACGAAAAGGTAACATGACTTTTGTATTCAAGGTTTGTACATCTAAAAACCTTTTTAGTTATTTAATCATGTAAAATGTTGATCATATAATGTGCCCTGCGATTATGTATGGAGCCACCTTAAAGTTCACATCGGCAACGCATCGATCAAACGCAAAAATTTAACACCAGTTCTTTTTTTTTTTTTCTTTTTTTTTTGTGACCTCGACGTTTGTAAGTGTTTGAAGCGAAAATGTCCAGGACACTTGTAAGAAAAGAACGGAGCTAAACCGAATGAAAGATCGCAAGATTTCATTTTTTTTTTTTTTTAATGCATTTCCAGCGTACAAAGCTTAACTATTAGTTTTAAATCACTGTCTTAACCTTTAGCTCGATTTACGTTATGACTCAATATTCCTACAAGTATTTCCTAGAGTATATACTTCTTACTAACCTCGCCTTCTAAGTTACGGACCGAGTTTTTTCCCCCATCGATTTATGGCCCAAGCGCGAAGCGCCTGACGGGTTCGGGAACGATTTCTATCCACACGGAACGTCCGGCTTCAGATTTCTGACGCACCTCGGAAGCAAAACGAGCCAATTTGAAATGGTTTTTAAGTCATTAGCACGCTTTGATATATAATTTAGAGTGTAAGAAAGTTTTAAACTTTTTATTTGCTATAAAAGTTAAGAACACTTGGCGATAAATCACGGAACAGTTTGGCAACAAAAACAACTTTAAATTTCATGCGGGCCGTACAGGCGAATACGGCCCGCTAAATTGACCAATCACAGCGCCCGTACTAGTTGAGGGACATAATAATTTAGATTATTAAATTCTCAACCTCGCATAATGCAATTCTAGCTTTCTGATTGGTTCACTGGATCTCGGTTACCAGCCATTATACCTGCGTTTGCGGTAAATGTCGCTCGGCACAAACCTTTTCGCGGGAAGCCAAGTTTCGTCGCCAAAAAATGGATGAAAAAAGCAGATTCGGTGAGCTATCTACAGAAGAAATACAGGAAATTATGGACAATGCCGTCCCAGTAACAACAAAAAAGCCACAAAGTTCGAGATTAGATTATTTAACGGTACGTATACGTTAAGTTTCCCTTAAAAGTTGCAAAATTAAAATATGACCGTCGAGATTTTACGCATTCATGTAGATTATGTAACAAAAACAATGTTTACCTCAACAGAATGGCTTACTAGTCCTGGTAGCATCAAATTTTCCAAACGGATGTAAGAAATGTCAAAACAAGAACTGAATGTTTGTGTGAAGTGTTTTTATACTTCTGCGAGGAAGAAAGATGGCACGTTTTACAAAAGTTGATCCACGAAATCCACAGGAGCCGCCATTGATCATTTCCTTCGCACGCCGCCGCACAACAAACCGTTTTCCACTATCTCTGACCAGGCAAATAAATTATTTGAACATTTGTAGATGGCCTCAGGAAAACAGACATCATTGCCGGCGTAGTGCATAAGACAGCAATTTCCAATGAGCAGATGAGGAACTAACCGAAGTAAGCCCGGTTCTTTACCAGCCACGAAAAACCATCAGGGCGGCCTCGGAGATTCTGAAGATGAATCTGACGCTAAGATAGTTTCTGTCCCTGACTCTGAATCTAGCCAACAATGAGCTCCACACATACAGCTCGAAATGCCAAGGCTTTCAAAGCAAAGGAATCCTGAAAGAAGTATTGTCGAGAATAATTTTGGCACAACGTCTGTGTCACATGGCGATCAAAGTTTTCCGCAGCATTATTACAACGGCAATGTGCAAGTGCACGATTATACGGCTCTTCTCCATGACTCAAACTTGAACGCTTTTCAAACTTTCTGACCAAGGTTAGATTTCCTTCATGTGGTAGACGTTCCTTGAATTCTACTTGATTGTAATTTCATTCAGCAAATTCGCTTGCTTCGCTTTCAAATTTCTCATTCAACTAATTTTACAAACGACGCGCATGTCATGTGATTTCCCACTTGTTGTTGTTTTTGCCACATCGACTTTCGGTCGCTTAGTAAAATTAAAATCCAATAAAATTAAGCTATAATTTCCAAGTATACAAACGCACCGAATTAATAAAACAATTATTCCATTCGCGCTTGTTGGATGTGAGATTGGTTATAGCCAACGAGGCCCGTAGGGCCTCGTTGGCTATTTACCATCTCATATCCAACGCGCGCTCATGGAATAATTGTTAATTATTAAATTCTCAGCCTCGGATAATGCAATTCTAGCTTTCTGATTGGCTCACTGGAACTCGGTTACCAGCCATTATACCTGCGTTTGACCTTATATGGAAATGAAAGCGGCAAATGTCGCTCGGCATTGGCTTTTTCGCCTGAAGCAAAGTTTCGTCGACAAAAAAAATGAATCAAAAAAAGCACATTCGGTGAGCTATCTACACAGGAAATACAGGAAATTATCAACAATGCCGTCCCAGTAACAACAAAAAAGCCACAAAGTTCGAGATAAGGTTATTTAACGGTACGTATAAGTTAAGTTTCCCTTAAAGTTGCAAAATTAAAATATGACCGGCGAGATTTTACGCATTCGTGAAGATTATGTGACAAAAACAATGTTTACCTTAACAGAATGGCTTGCTAGTCCTGGTGGCACCAAATTTTCGAAACCGATATAAGAAAAGTCAAAAGAAGAACTGAATGTTCAGTTGAAGTGTTTTCACTCGTCTGCGAGGAAGAAAGATGACACGTATTGCAAAAGTTCATTGATTAAATCCATTAGAGCCGCCGGTTGATCATTTCCTTTGCACGCCGCCGCACAACAAACCGTTTTCCTTTATCTCTGACCAGGGAAATAAATTATTAGAGCATATGCATTTGTAAAAGGCCGCAGGAAAACAGGCATAATTGCCGGCGTAGTCCAGAAGAAACCAGTTTCCAATGAGCGGATGAGGAAACTGTTCGACTAAGCAAGCTCGGATCGGCCGAGAGCAAAAATCCCGCACAGCTACAGAGGACGATCTAGTTTCATCTCAGTCTTCTTTTTTGGCCGACGACGACGAGAGAATCAACGACAGCTAGCGCCAACAATTCTGTCCTTGCGAAAAAACACCTCAAGGAGTTGAGTGTTTTGAGCTGAACCGAAGTAAGCCCGGTTCTTTACCAGCCACGAAAAATCACAAGGGTGGCCTCGGAGATTCTGAAGATGAATCTGACGCTAAGATAGTTTCTGTCCTTGACTCTAAATCTGGCCAACAATGAGCTCCACACATACAGCTCGAAATGCCAAGGCTTTCAAAGCAAGGGAATCCTGAAAGGGGTCTTGTCGAGAATAATTTTGGCACAACGTCTGTGTCTCATTGCGATCAAAGTCTTCCGCGGCATTATTACAACGGCAATGTGCAAGTGCACAATTATTCGGCTCTTCTCCATGACTCGAACTTGAACGCTTTTCAAACTTTCTGACCAGGGTTATATCTCCTTCATTTGATAGACTTTCCTTGAATTCTACGTGATTGTAATTTCATTCAGCAAATTCGTTTGCTTCGCTTTCAAATTTTTCATTCAACTAATTTTACAAACGGCGCGCATGTCATGTGATTTCCCACTTGTTGTTGTTTTTGTCACATCGACTTCCGGTCGTTTTGTAAAATTAAAATCCAATAAAATTAAGCTATATTTCCAAGAATACAAAAGCACCGAATTTAATAAAACAATTATTTCATTCGCGCTTGCTGGATATGAGATTGGTTATAGCCAACGCGCTCATGGAATAATTGTTAAATATCCCTACAAGTATCCTGTTTTCTCGCGAAATATCAGGAGAGGTTCCGAACCAAAACAATATTTAACTTGAATTTGCACAAATTTACTTGCTTGACGGTTTCACCATATAGCAGTTGTATATTTCAGTTTCTGATTGAACAATTTTAGGTACAGCAGCTGGATTCGACTATAGAAGTTGTATTTACATTGGCTAATGATACGGAAAGGAAATTCAACAACTTCACGAACACTACCGAGGCATCCTTTAAACTGGTGAGGCTTGACCCGTGATACACAATCAAATGATAAACTTCTTCTGTACGCAATTTGGTGCGCTACAATTTCGAAGTTCAATATATTAGCATTTGAAACTCGGAATAAGGATAGGCCATTCAGATTTCTAACTTTATTGCTTTTATCATTATACTTTTTAACAGAGAGCGACAGAGCTTCGAGTGCTAAGGACAGAACTAAACTCAACTAGGGGTGAGTTGCAAGCTGCAGATAGTGATTTTCAGAACTTTTTGTCAGATGTCAACACAACCCTGAAAACAAGGGTAAGCCAGTCTATTCAGTATTCTTTATGTTTTACGTTTATTTTTAAAATTTGTCCACTTAGATGCTGCCGTTGCTTGCTTGTTTGTTTGTTTGTTTGTTTGTTTGCTTTTTGTTTCTTTGCAACAGATTTTTTTTATAGAAGATTCCTTACAAAAAAAAATACTCGTAAGGTACCGGATTTTCAATTTCTGTTTTTAAAATTAAGAGGCCCTGCGCCTAAGAAACGACCGATGATTTCCGGCTAAAAAATAAAATCGGCCGATTTTTATCTCCCAAGTAGAGGTTACCGAATACTATTTAAAAATGAATTTCTTTTGTTTCAGTTTCGCTTTAAACCAAAAATATCGAGCCGCAAACTTTTTCCGTCTGATAGCAGCAAAATCAGGCCGAAAATAAGGCCCCGCAAAATACTGTTCAGAAATTACTATCGCGACGCAAAATAATGAGAAAACTACACAGTGTTGAAGAAAAAGGCCTTTTAATGCAATATCATTCGATAAACATCAAAAAACTGCCGAAGCGATTAAAAAATAAAGTTTGAAATGTTGCATACTAAATTAGATCGAGCGTTGGAGCTGATTTTAAAATAATTATTTCTCAAAAGTTCAACGCTTTTGAAAGCAATCACAGTGATGAATTAGACATTGGAGGGATACACATCACGTCTCTGGAAAAACATTTTTCGGCCAAAGTATATTGACCTTGTACAAAGCGTTCAAAGTTACCGTGTTTACCGTTATCCTGCTACTTCGGCGAAACACTTCTCTTTTGCCAATACGACCGTGGATAGCGTGTTAAACGCTACTTTAAACCTTGCTAGACATTCAAAGACCATCCTGAGTAGAAGGACGTAGAATTGAAAGAGACAGGAAAATGAAAAATACGCAGAAAAAGAAAATAACTCGACATTACCATCTGCTAACGAAAGTTGAATCTCGAAAATGTCGTCGTGTGACAGCGGCCATTGACGTCATTTGTACAAATAGGGGCGGAATCCAAACGAATGCACAAATAGGGAAACAATTTTTCCCGGCCAGAAGACGTTTAGTGGAACATTGTTATGTTATTTTTCACAAATGATGGTCACTCAAAAAGAAAAACTTCCCCAACCGCCACACCGTTTTGGCCGCAGCGTGATCTGAGTTATGGGGTCACGACTAGATCCCCAGCCGCTGACCGCCCAAAGGACATTGCAGACTCGTTTTCCCACGCTCTTGCGACTTGACGTGACAAATGACGTCAATGGCCGCTGTCACACGACGACATTTTCGAGATTCAACTTTCGTTAGCAGATGGTAATTTCGAGTTATTTTCTTTTTCTGCGTATTTTTCATTTTCCTGTCTCTTTCAATTCTACATCCTTCTACTCAGGATGGTCTTTGAATGTCTAGCAAGGTTTAAAGTGGCGTTTAACACGCTATCCACGGCCGTATTGGCAAAAGAGAAGTGTTTCGCCGAAGTAGCAGGATAACGGTAAACACGGTAACTTTGAACGCTTTGTACAAGGTCAATATACCTTGGCCGAAAAATGTTTTTCCAGAGACGTGATATGTATCCCTCCAATGTCTAATTCATCACTGTGATTGCTTTCAAAAGCGTTGAACTTTTGAGAAATAATTATTTTAAAATCAGCTCCAACGCTCCATCTAATTTAGTATGCAACATTTCAAACTTTATTTTTTAATCGCTTCGGCAGTTTTTTGATGTTTATCGAATGATATTGCATTAAAAGGCCTTTTTCTTCAACACTGTGTAGTTTTCTCATTATTTTGCGTCGCGATAGTAATTTCTGAACAGTATTTTGCGGGGCCTTATTTTCGGCCTGATTTTGCTGCTATCAGACGGAAAAAGTTTGCGGCTCGATATTTTTGGTTTAAAGCGAAACTGAAACAAAAGAAATTCATTTTTAAATAGTATTCGGTAACCTCTACTTGGGAGATAAAAATCGGCCGATTTTATTTTTTAGCCGGAAATCATCGGTCGTTTCTTAGGCGCAGGGCCTATTAAACAAGAGTTGTTGAACGACGGTTGAACGAAAACCAACGAGGTCAATTAAGTGATCGAATTGCATGTAACATAAACATCACAAGTTTATGTAGACCGAATTTAACATTACACTGAGAAATGTACAATGCAAAGACGCAACTGGCGAACTATCCCGGCTATATTTAATGAGGAGATATCAACTCAGGTAGGCAGGCCGACCCATCTGATTATTTTTCACACCACAGATATAAAAACTTACCCACCTGCAACATGTACGACTTTTGACCAAGGCTCTATCCTCCTCATGTGTTTACCATTTCAGATCGACAGTCTTGACTCTGACACAAACCAGTTGTCATCAGTTCTAGGAGCAATACGAAGCAACCTCGATAAGCTCAACAGCACATTGGTTAATACTACACTAGAGGTAGGTCTGGGAATGGCCAACATTGTCGAGATTTAAATCTGGTCATGGACCCCAACCTGTTTATGCGTACTTTAGGAAAATTTGTGAATCATGCTTTTGACAAGAAATTTTTAACCGATACATTTGAATTTTGAACTTTAAATCCTATAATATGAAAATTGTTTAAGATATCAACATATTCTGGAAAATTAAATTTAACACGAAAGGCCGATAATTTTGAAATTCGCCAAACAAGCGTCACAAAAGACCTCTCAATTTCTTCAAACGGGCTTCACAAAATTCCTCATAAATTAAGTCTGAGAATGGTGAGCTATCAGGACCTATCTGTATTCACATACACTGAATGGCTCACGAACAAATAGCGGGAACGTGGAGACAGAATACCGCTTAGATTAAAGGTTGACGCTCAGATCCAAAGCTTACTAGGCAATAACAAAGCTGGGTCAAACACAGTGGTACAGTCAGCGCAACAAAAAGTATAATTTCACAGACTGATTTCATAAGTTGGTGCCACGCGCAAGTAGAAATAAATATTCGATCCGAGTTATTGTCTGTTTGTCCCTTTATGTCCCCCAAAATACCTTTACCCCGGCAAACTACATCATCTACGAAGAAACCGTTACCAGTTTGCGGCAAAACAGGTTTCTTTTCCGGGGAGGAACAGAGCTGCCAAGTCGAGAACTTCTAATCATCGTCTTTTCGATTGCAATGCATATGAAAACTGATAAAAAATGATAAAATATTCAAGATCTCTGGCTTTTCTGTCACATTTCCCACGCACAGCTTGCCACTTGGGAATAATGAGCCTTGACATGTGAAAACCGAATTTTAAATGCAAATAGTCTAGGTTTACCAGGCAAAGTCAGCACGCAGATGCCACCATTTTCTTCTGTCAGAATTAGATAAAACACGTACCATTAGAGCACATTTCTAACTGAGTGTCGTAAACCCAATTATAAATAATCACTCTGGTCAATAACAATGGGCTCATGCAGACAATCTATTGAACAAATCAAAACTCCAAGCGAGTGTAGGTAGCTGATACGAAGCGCGGGAAAATTTGTGCGCGCGAATCACGATTGGTTGGCTGTGATTCTCGTTGGATTTCAAAGTGGCGTGAGTAAAACCGAAGCAAATACGATTTTTTTTTAACAAACGTTAAAAACACTCTATCAGAGATGTGTTTCTGTTGTAACCTCAGTTTTCGACAACACATTTCCATTCATAGGTACAAGATGATCTGTTATCACTTAAGAGAAGTTTAAATTCCACCGATGACAACCTGAAATCTTCAGTTGGCAACTTACAAAACGTCATTGGCATGTTAAACACAACTTTTTCAGACCAGGTAAGTCGCGGTGAATAACCAATAACATCTAAGTCAATTAACGAGAACGGTTTATATATAGTTTTTGAGAGGACACGTTATTCCCGTGACAAAATTCGGTGTCTTTTTTTCGGTTTATTCATGACGCGAGGTGTCTATTCAAGACATATTCTAATTGACTTCTCCGGCCAAATTTGCACATCTGTAAGTTCTAAATTATTTGAAATCCAATTGGCCCTATCAAAGATGGAATTTGCATTTATCTATGCCATTTTGGTAAAATGGCGCTAAAATTCACACTTGAACACTACCAAGATAAAAGTGCGCGTATTGGTTCTAACTATTTCGTGCCGAGTTGATAATTGGTTTTCATGCCTTTAGGTGGAGACTGTATTTTTCACTCTACAAAAACACGAAAATGCCTGAGAACCTCATGGTAACCAAAGTGAACTAGGATAATTTCCTTTGGAAACTATATTTGGACCAATCCTACCTCATGTTAGTTATAAAGCTGTTACATCATCGATATCTGTGGCATTATAGCCTAAGCCAATGGCATAGCAGAAAAGGAGAAGACGGGCCAAATTTCATCCGTTGAGACTAGACGTTTCTTAACCTACTATAAAGCTATCTACAGCGTTCGTTGTTTTTAAATGTGGCATTTATTTTTACTGCACTTTAGGTACAAGAGTTAGGGCAGGAGAATAATAGACTTCAAAGTGACCTGAAAGAAGTCAACACTACTGCTCTTCAGCAGGTGAGGTACCGATAATCGAGTGACTGATCTATTAAATATAGACTAGTATTTTTTAAATTTACGACCAGAAGGCACGCGCGCGAAAATTACACTCCTAGGATGAAATGTAGGTTCCCGGCTAGCCAATAGGATTGCGAGTTTGCCAACAGGTACTGAGTGTTGGTTTTCCAGAGGCGTTTTTCTAAAAGTAGTTTGATACAAAACAATACTAAATTTAAATAGAGTACTGCTTTCCAGGAATAATCATAGAGGGGCCAAGCATTCAAGCAATGTAAGGTATACAAAGGGGGTATAAGATGAAATATTGATATGAGAAGACTAAGACGTAATAGTATGCAATAGTTTACAACTAATCACTGTTCTTGAGTGGAAAAGTTATTTTTCTTTTCCCGAGAATCTCGATGTTTCGTGAGACGGAGCCGAAGCAAACATCGAGATTCGAGGGAAAGCAAAACTGATTGTTTCCCAAGGGACCAGTGATTAAGTGATTTGTTATATAGTTGGAGTTTAGGGCAAAGTTGTATGGCAAGCAGTTAGTGGGAGAGCAGGCGACAATTACTTTATTGCTGTCCATTTTTGTCCGGTGACCATAAATAAATCAGTGAGAGCGCGCGTTAGATTCGAGTAAACTCCAGCTACAATCTTGGACAGAAGTCTTGGGACACTTATGCAATTTAACGAATTGTATGTGTTTTACTACTGAAGTTAGAAAAAAGCGCTGCTTTCCTTTTAAAAACGCGTCACTGGTCCCCCTCCCCACCCAATACAATGTTGAAAATCAGAAGAAATTGCAGGTAGTAGTTTTCAACATTATGGGGGGTGGGGGGCGAGGTTAGGCAGGTGAAGTTGCATTCGCGTGTGACGTGTGCGCAAAAGCGCCAAAAGTGCAAATTTGTCCCAAGGCTTTTGGCCGTAATTGTAGATTTTTGCTTCTTTTAGATCGTGTGATTACTGTTTTATTCGTCAGATCGAGCAGCTCGGTTCATCCATAGCTGCAGTGCACATGTTGGCAAACCAACCAGTAGACAACTTCAACATTTTCAAGACAAACACTAGCAGTTTTCTGGCCTTGGTAAGATAATTTTCCATGGATCAATAATGACTAGGTCTAAAATAAGTTGAAAATGTCCGTTTTCTGTTTCATAATAATACTTTTTCTTCCCGTGATTGTTTCAACACGCCATGGAACATAAAACGAAAATTAAGCCTATTAACTTTTTTCTTTCCATTTCTCAGACCTTCAGAAGGATTATATTTTTACACTTATTATCACTTGATATGCAACAGCAATGCAGCTGTTATATTAACGTTATCATTCTAGACATATTTTTACTTAACTTCTACCTTTAAGCGGAGGGTCACTGGCGGAGAAGGAACAATAAGATAATTATTTGCAAAATAAAATGATAAATACTAAATATATGTTTCTAAATGTTTACCTGCAACATGCATAGTGAGATTTCCGTGCCCCTTGTTTGCTGCTGAATTCTTGTACGTTCCACGTCACTCTAGTTAAACTGTGGGCTCGTTACTTTGGAGCAAAGATTGAACATCACGAAGGATGAGCTATCTATGGCAATTTCTCAGACGGACACAGAGGTAAGGAAGTTTTCGTTCTTATTAACAAAATTTGTTTAGACCATGTTTTGCTGTGCAGCTCTTAACAAACTCGACGTACCGTAATTAAGAGGGAGATAGTATGTAGACATACGGTCTAAATTAGCATCATATCGTTACTAAATTCTCTTCCACTGTTTTCGCATATCTAACAGCTTAACAGCACCACAGAAAGACTCGATCAAGAAGACAGCAGCATCAGAACACTACTGGACGATATCAACACAACATTATCCATAAAGGTACAGGTCTCTTGTATAGACATGCTGGTAACGACGTTTTTGACGATTTTCCGAAAATTCTCCACCACTTTCCGAAGATTTCCGAAGATTCTCCAAAACTTATCCGAAGGCCACACGAACGTTTCGGAACATTTTCCGAGAATTTCTTAAGATTACAGAAGATATCCCAAGATAAACGAAGATTGCCATAGACTTTCGAGGAAGATCCCAAGATCTTTCGATCATACACCAACGAATTTAAGAGTACAATTACAAGTACAACAACAAGTACAATTTAAGAGACAAACTTGAAATCAATGAAATCATTGATATCTTCACTAGGGGTGTCTGGAAAACCCGAATAGCGAATAGCGAATAGTCGCGAATAGCGAACAGCGAATAGTCCCGAATAGCGAACAGCGAATAGTCCCGAATAGCGAACAGCGAATAGTACGAATAGCGCGAATAGTCTCGGATAGTGCGAATAGTGGCGAACAGTCTCGAATGGTGGCGAATAGCGGCAAATAGTAGCAATTCGTAGCAAAGAGGGTACCCAGTATCTCGCAGTCAACCTCGCAGCAACGTAGGATGGGATTTTCCCGCTAAAAAGCGGAGACGCTTTACAGAACAAAAAGAGTTTCTAAACGTAATTTCTTCTGTTTTAACCGCTGCAAAAGCGTAAATACGTCTTTATTAGGTTGTCCTTGTGTTCTCTGTTTTCTTAATGTCGGCGATGGACAGCCTTAGCCTAAGCCCGGAGAAGAACTAGAGGATATTACACGGTGGCGAGAAGATATGAATTGTATGTTCGAGTGGCAAGAGCAATATCTCACGAGTAGGGGTATCGCATGGTCTTTGCGGGCATTTGCGAGCACGCGAGCAGTGCGTTTATTTTTGCGAGCACAAGCAGTGATCAAATTTGTCTTGCGAGCAGCGAGCACTTTAGAAAATACAGTTGGCGCGCAGCGAGCACTTCGTAAATTTCTAAGCAGAATTTAGATCTCTCTTTTATTAGAAAGAAACCTTTTGCGCCAAGTAATCTGGCTAACACCGTTCAACCAATCCCAGCGGCTTACAGCCAATTATGCCTTGTTCGATGGCAAACTGTTACGTCAGGTAGCTTCGCGTGAGCTTCTGTGCGGTACACTAGGTGGACGCTCAAGGAGATCCAAAGCTTTCTACTCCGACATTGTGAACACATCACGGGAAGAAGCTTAAAGTTACCAGACTTTCAAGTGTTGTGACATGGAAGGTTTTTTTGGTTGTATTAATATTCTTAGGAAATGTGAACAACGCGGCATTTAGTCTAACAAGCATTTCGAGCTTCGGTTTTAATGATTGGCAAACCGATTGACTGAAATAAGAATCAACGCAACGGAAGAACTGTGATATATGCCGCTAGGCCGTTTTAAATTTTAAATTTTATATATATTTAATGTCTTTTAAGCTTTTTAAATCTTACACGGCACGAAAAATTAGATTTACTCTAAATTTGATCCTGATCAAAGTCGAGGTCAAATATGATCATAGCTTTGATCCAAACTTTCACGTGCGTCAAATGTGTGTCAAAACTGTCATGGCTTTGCCGATACATTTGATCCATGACAAAGAAGAGGGCAAATGTGATGTTAACTTTGACTCCACCTTTGACCCACGTCAAAAGAGGAATCAAATATCTTATGTATTTGCTATACATTTGATCCCTGTCAAAGATGAGGTCAAACATGTCAATAACTTTGACTTAAGTTTTGACGCGCGTTAAAGGCGTTCAAAGACACCACGGCTTTGCATACCTTTGATCTCTTATGTCAAAGGCGTTCAAAGACACCACGGCTTTGCATACCTTTGATCTCTTATGTCAAAGGCGTTCAAAGGCGCAATGGCTTTGTACAACTTTGATCCTACGTCATGTCATGTCAAAGGCGAGGTTTAATATGGCCATGTCCTGCGACTCCTCTTTTAACGCCCTAATAGCATGCGTTTTCATACTTTTTTATGTTTTAACGATTAAATGAAAGCTTGCTTTTTTCCTAATGTGTAAATTTTTCATGAAAAAGGTTTCACTTGACCTAGAGGTGGCACAAGAAAACAGCTCGAAAACAGCGGGAAAAACGCGGCTGCCAGCGGCTTCCCGCATTTTTCTGGCCAATTAGAATAGAGGTCAACGAAGTGGGCTGTAAGGACAGCAAATATTTTTCTTCATTTGGCTTCATTATGGCGGCTCTGGTGAAATTTTCATCGTGTTTTGGACCAGGAAAGGTAAGTCTTTGAATTTCGTTCATTTGTTTTCAATGTTCAGAGAATAACGGAGTTGAAAAAGTAAATTAAACGCAGCAATGGCTACATAAAGGAATAAAGAGCTATGAATTGCGTATATTCATAGCAGGACAGATCCTCGGCGAAAACGTTTTGGTCGAAGATTAATTGCACTTGACTGAATCTCAGTTGATCGGCAAAGCTCTTCGTTAAGAAAAGACAAGACTTTATTTTCAATTCACATATACTTATTTACAAAAGTTGACAAAGATAATATTTTTTCCTTACTCAGTCAAGTCTTGTGCATTAAATTGAAGTGTCTGTCATAGCATAGATTTTAGCATGATCTGTGCTTGAAATATACGTAACTTAATAATTAAGCTTAAACTTAACTCTGTCTTCGTATAAATTGTTGTGCACAATGCCTCTGGTAATTTCTGAGCTTAAACAATTCCCTTGAAAGAAAGCTCATGTAAATGTAAAGGAAATTTGCATTGAAGGAAAAACTCAGTCAGCCATGCATGACAAACCAACTCGACCTGACTTAATTATTATATTAATTATACCATTGAAAGAGTTGTTGACTCTGAAAATTTAATCTATGGATAAGTTTCTGCTTTTGTCTCTAGTTACCATTCTATTGAAAAAAGCTTTGTTTGTTGCCACAGTTGAAATTATGATGATGTTTGTTCATTGATGTCGATAAATGACTTCACTGGTGTGAATTTGAACGTGGTTTAGCGTGGTCTGTACTCTTATTGACAATGATACGTATCATCGCAGTGGTCAAAATGTTGTGGACTTATGAAACACAGCCGAGTGAGTCCACAACAAATTTTGACCACTGTGATGACAATCAGATTGCGAGATCAGTAGCAATTGTAGTAAAAATATGTTTTGATATTTGTTGTATCAGGCTTATGGATCGGTCATTTGGAATTCCACTATCTCCTGGCCAACCAACCCCCCCTCCCCCGCACCTGCCAGGCATTTGAAATTTTGAACTGTCTCCTGGGCTAAGAATGGTGTCATACCAGGTGATCAAATGTACCTACCCTGTGACATTTGCAAAACTGAGTAATGGAAATGTAGATTGAGTGTCGCTGGAGTGTCGATTGAGTGTCGATCAGGTGTTGATCGAGTGTCGATTGAGAGTATCGATCAAGGGTATCAATCGACACTCGACCATGGATGTCCTTAGTACACATAATCCAGCTTATCTTTAGTGGGTGAAATTGTTACAATGTTTGATAACAATCAAACTTGCCATTAGTTGCAAATTAAAAAGCTGACCTCATAATAATATTATGTGACCTCTCTGGACAGTACCAATAGTTTTAGAGTTTCATGTCTTGGTCTTTTGGACAGTAGACAATTAAATGCCAATTAAATACTGACTAGTGGAAATTTGTTTATGAGAGTTGTTTTTATCCTTCAGCTAGGAGGGGGACGTAAGGGGGATCCGAAATCCGCAAAACCGCACAGAAATACGCCAAAAAAACCGCAAACCGCATCGGATTTTTTCCTGAATACCGAAACCGCCCGTATATAGAGGCCACAATATAAAAGCTGACGTCAGCAAGACTTGTGATATATTCTGATAACATTGTACGTTAATATTAAACATACCATCATAACGCTAACGGTATATTGTACTACACTATTATACTCTGTTTACTACTAACCAAATGCCAAGTATGTGGGTCATGTACTTGAACGAGTATTGATATCTCCCTTGACTTTGAAAAACTCTGTCACTGATCCTGCACGTCTTGCATTGGGTGACTGATTACCTTGGACGACCCTGTGCTACTTGTGGAACGCGGAATAAATGTTACTTCTGGAATTGTGACCTTCTTGTCTCCTAAAGAGTTCACGTTCGATGGAGAAGACGATTGTTTACCTTACAACAAAACTTGTTCTTTTTTTCTGAAATTCTCCCCTTCCTTTCCTTCTTCATAGAAGATTGCCACGCAATTAATTACTACGTCCTCTTCGCTTTCAGTTGCGACCTCGGCAACCTCGACGACCTCAGTTGCCATTGTCGCGCACTGAATAATCAAAGCAACGAGAACACGAGGCTGTACGGCTGTACGAGCTAACATCCGGCATGGAATTTCAAGAAGTCGATGCATCATTGGCCAAAACGACCAAAACGGTTAATCACATTAAGTATTAACTGGGAAAGGCCGTAATTGCAAACCACAGAGTTAAATTGTAAGCTGATATAATAAACCCCGCTTGCAAAACAACCGGATGCCGACCGCCTGCCGACCGTTCTAAAGAGTGTTATCACCGCAGACATTTTTTTTTTTTCACCGAAAACCGGGACTTAAAGGCTGTAATAACCGCAAACCGCTTAGTGTTTTGAAACCGCAATACCGCGAGTTAAAACGAAAATTACCGCAAAACCGCATCACCGCAAACCCTTACGCCTCCCTCAGCTAGCCATTCTAGGAGAACTGAAGATATTAAGAGTGCATCCACGATAGGACCAGGCAGGGGCGGCACAAGCTATCTCACCGATTTCGATGAAACTTGGCCAGTTTGAAGGGGTCCACTCAAAACTACTTCAGTCTAAGTTTAAGGAAATTTGGTCAAAACCGGTGGGAGTTGACCACCCCCTAGTCTTTTTTTACAAAAATGACCAAAAATCACCCAAAAAAATGGTCAAAAGTATAAAGCTCTACCGCTATGAGAATTCAACCAAATCTTTTCAAATTTTAAGTGAATGTTGTCCCACCCAAAGACAATCTGTTGTCTACGTTTCGTTCTTCTACGACTAATTCCTATTACACAAGTGGTCTCATCCAAGGCCCCCTTCTCACCTAATAGTGAAAACTGTAAAAATACGCAAAGTTTAGGCCAAAATATCTCCAATGGCGGAGCATGCTTCAAAAAACGGAGCATATCGTCTAAAAGGTGGGACTTCATACTAACATTATCTGCAAAAAAATCTTTGGGCACTTACTGAACTATTCCACAGGAGGGCTACAAACACTTCATCCACCACAGGGTACCCGCGTCAATTTTTATTCATTATAACGCGCAAATTCTGTAATAATGACGCAGCAACAGACAGAAAATGCCACAAAATGGTTACACACCTTACACTTTAATGAAATAGAACCATTTCTATCTAGTCGCTTAAAAAAGAAAAATCCGCCCACCACAGGGTACCCACCGCCGTCAATGTTTTTTTTCATTATAACGCGCTAATTCTGTAATAATGAAATAGCAACAGACAGAAGATGCCGAAAAATGGTTACACACCATACACTTTAATGAAATAGAACCATTTCTATCTATTCGCTTTAAAAAAATATTCGCCTACCACAGGGTAGCCACCGCCCTCAATGTTTTTTTTTTTCATTATAACGCGCCTAGTCTGTAATAATGAAGTAGCAACAGACAGAAAATGCCATAAAATGATTACACACCATGCACTTTAATGAAATAGAACCATTTTTATCTAATCGCTTAAAAACATATTCGCCCACCACAGGGTAACCACGTCATTTTTTTTTTTTTTTCATTTTTTATTATAACGCGCTTACACAATATAAACTTTAATGAAATAGAACGATTTCGAAGGCCCATGAAAATAGCAATCGGCGGCTTAATGATGGCCTCTATATTGTAGAAGTGAACTACGTGACAGGACTTACTCTTCGCTAAGTCAAACACGCGTGTCCGCAGAACACTATCAAAATGCTTACAATGTCTGTATTTAAACGTTAGAATGACTGTATAATGAAATTTGCTTTTGTTCGTGTACTAAGGGAATAATACATTTGCTTGAAACTTGCACGCCTGACATCGCATGATTCGCATCTTGATACAGAAAACGTTATCAAAAAGTCTTCGCTCTATTGAAAATAACTTGATTTGCTTGCGACTTAATGTTGGTTGCCTAATACGCCTAAAAAGGAGTAAAGCGGTTGGCTGTAAGATAATCCCTGGAAATTACTTCCTGGGAAGCGCATACATCTTTGTAATTTGATAGCTTGATTCGATCTTCCACAATAACTACAAACAGAACAAACTTTCGCCCTAAAAATACAAATTGATGCGCACGAATCTACTTGCTTTTTTTTTTCTTTTTAAAATTGGAGTATATGCATAAAGGTCTGGCGATACTTAATGTTGAATTGGGGCTTAGGATGTGTAATAGACCTAATAGCGCAGATACATCAAAAGGTTGTTGAGATTCACAGGCTTTCTATAAATAGACTGTTGGTTGCAAAAACGCGTGCACGTGCATGGATGATATTTCAAAGTGTTCCTCACGGCTGCGCCGGTCAGTTAGAGGCATACGATGCAGAGGTGAAAAGGTCTCTCGTTAAAACGATGTCGCAGTTCTCTTGCTCTTTTGCTGTGCACTGTACTAGTTCGTGTGATGTATCAACTAGATACCCCGATCGTACGCAGTTTTTTCCTTTGAATTCTTGCTTCAGTGATGTAAGGGCGCACTTGAGAGAATTACAAACAACACAATCATGTGTAGCCTCTGAGAGAGAGCTGATACTTGCTCGTGTCGGTTTGTTTGATGAGGAGGGTGAGGATATGGTTATTTGCCCAAAGCATCGCGCTTTACTTGGAGTAAAATATTGTCCTTCAAGAAAGTGCCAGCATCCTCTGCATGGTCGCCGCAAGGGTAAAGTATCCAGAGGGGTGAATTTGAAAATGTCGAAAGAGATAAAGGAAACGTGGGACGTTTTGGTTCCCGTGGGCTCAGGTAAGCGTGATCACTGAATGTAAATACAGTAATTACGCATGCTTTGG
>NC_138148.1:18527300-18672300 GCF_964199315.1 Orbicella franksi | reverse complement strand
CTCCAAATGAGCCTATAGCTGCAGAAGGGATTCAGCTCGAAGAAGAAGAGAGTGTGGTCTTTGGTTGCCCAGAGGAGGGTTGTATAAAGGTTTACCAAAGTCACAGCAGCCTTCAGCGACACCTTGATGCCGGGAAACACCTTCTGGCGTTAGAGAGAGAGTCCGCGTACGACGTGATAAAGAAAAAGTGGGCAGAGACGTGCAAGTCAATTTCTGGTAGCTACATGGAAGCAGCTCATTCACCCACATCTGCATCCGCCTCAGTTTCCCATAGCCAGTCGGAAGACGCACCGCCAACAGCTGACATGGGCTGGGCACTGAAAAAGACTAAGAAGTCTGTTCATTTCACCACCAAAGTGCGCCAATTTTTGCGTGAAGTCTTCCTTCAAGGAGAGGACACTGGGAATAAAGCAACGGCTGAGAACATAGCAGCACGAATGAGGTCCATGCTAACCGCTGAGGGAACGAAGGTTTTTACCAAGGACGACTGGCTGACATCTACCCAGATTTCCAGATATTTCAGTAGATTGGCCGCGTTAAACAGGAGTGGGGCTCTTCATAGATCAGAGGAGGCGAGGCCAGCACCAACAGAACCGGTACCCGAGGAAGGAGAAAGCGAAGATGAGGAGGAAGACCCATACGTGGCTGAAGCTCCCATCATTAGAACACGGCTTCAAATCAGGAGGGAACTAGAACTGTAACTTTACTTTCGATCAGAGTGTTTATCTGTTTGATCATATTTATTTTGACTTTTCTCTTTGATAGTTTTTTCAAAGGACAGTTCTTTAGGGCACAGGTCACAAAAACACGCCGTTGATTTTGTTTTCGGTATAGCGAGGTCTTTCTGATAAAGTTTTCTGCATCAAGATGCGATGTGGCGTGCCAGTTTCAAGCAAATGTATTATTCCTTTATTAGACGAACCAAAGTGAGTAATGTAAGCATTTTGATAGTGTTCTGCGGACACGCGTGTTTGACTTAACGAATAGTAAGTCCTGTCACGTAGTTCACTTCTACAATAATATAGGCCATCATTAAGCCGCCAATTGTTATTTTCATGGCTTAAGACAAACAATAGCCTTCGACATCATTCTATTTCATTAAATTTTATATTGTGTAACCATTTTTCGGCATCTTCTGTCTGTTGCTATGTCATTATTACAGAATTAGCGCGTTATAATGAAAAAAAACATTGACGGCGGTGGGTACCCTGTGGTGGGCGGATTTTTCTTTTTTAAGCGACTAGATAGAAATGGTTCTATTTCATTAAAGTGTAAGGTGTGTAACCATTTTGTGGCATTTTGTGTCTGTTGCTGCGTCATTATTACAGAATTTGCGCGTTATAATGAATAACAATTGACGCGGGTACCCTGTGGTGGACGAAGTGTTTGTAGCCCTCCTGTGGAATAGTTCAGTAAGTGCCCAAAGATTTTTTTGCAGATAATGTTAGTATGAAGTCCCACCTTTTAGACGATATGCTCCGTTTTTTGAAGCATGCTCCGCCATTGGAGATATTTTGGCCTAAACTTTGCGTATTTTTACAGTTTTCACTATTAGGTGAGAAGGGGGTCTTGGATGAGACCACTTGTGTAATAGGAATTAGTCGTAGAAGAACGAAACGTAGACAACAGATTGTCTTTGGGTGGGACAACATTCACTTAAAATTTGAAAAGATTTGGTTGAATTCTCATAGCGGTAGAGCTTTATACTTTTGACCATTTTTTTTTGGTGATTTTTGGTCATTTTTGTAAAAAAAGACTAGGGGGTGGTCAACTCCCACCGGTTTTGACCAAATTTCCTTAAACTTAGACTGAAGTAGTTTTGGGTGGACCCCTTCAAACTGGCCAAGTTTCACCGAAATCGGTGAGATAGCTTGTGCCGCCCCTGCCTGGTCCTATCGTGGATGCACTCTTAACAGAATAAATTGGGAGAGGATACAATATACAACTCTGTAGTTCATAGTCAACTCAGATGCAGTTTAATCATGCAGTGCTCCAAAGTGTACAAACATCACAACATTTTGGTAAGTAAAAGGCTGGAATATTCATTTGTTATTTCTATATTTTGTAGCATAGACCATCTTATAACTTGTTCAGCCACAACCTTTTATATCTTTTTCCAGCAAAAAATGTATATAAATAGATTTTAAAAACCTGGCTATAATGTATTAATATTATTTTAATTGATCATTTTTATTATAGTCTCATCACTCTGTGAAAAACAAGTTGTTTCTTTTTGGTTCATTTAAGGACATTGAGTGAGGAAATGTTGTCTTTCTTATGTGACAAATACATCAACTGGCTCACCTGGACGAAAATTAAGAAATTAAAATATTATTGAAAACATGCTAGGGATGGGAATCTTTTTATAAATGAATCAAAGTTACAGAATGTTGTAAGCCAGTCTCAGGAAATGTTGGTTTTTGATTGGGAAAAGCTGAGTTTTGAATCTAAATTTTGAGTGGTTGTCTGCAATATCAACTGTTTTGGTTTGGCCATCAGGTTTCCAAACCAAATTTTTTCAAGCAAAATTTATTATATGATTAATTCATAACTATTGATGGGATCAGTAGAGAATTTCAGGCATAGAGGATTTGATAATAACTTAGTAAAATTAAATTGACAAAGACCTTTATTTGCTTTACTCAATTTAAAATTTTGTTGGCAAATTTGTCTGATAATGGCCATTTCCCTCTATGAGATGTGGCTGCTGGGAATCATAGTGGTTGTAATCATCATCTTGCACTGGATTTTTGTTTCAATGAATGCAACAGCTATGCAATTCCATACAGGCATGTCTGATGTTAAATTATTTAATTTCAGGAATTTTTTTCAGTGGAAAAAAAGTGTACAAGTAGTTGCTAACTGTTTACTAATCAAATGTGCAATTATTTTGATATGTTCATAGGCTCCTTTTCACGTATGATCTACAAGGAAAAAGATAACACTACTGATCATGAAGAGATCTGTGGAAATTACACAGGAACAGCAGTATTCCCAAAGGTGTGTGTGTTCCTCATTTCTGGTCACAGTTTATGTCAGATTTGTTGGTTTTTTAGATCGCTATTTTGCAACCATAAAAGATCTTTGTTGTGAGATGTCTGTAAGAGACAGACAGATAGATGGACTGGTAAACTGGCTTTCGGCTTTTTGTTTATTTGTGCCAAGCTGTGCACTTTTAAAATGACCCCAAGTCTTTGTTCTCTTATGAAATTCTAACTGGGGATAAGCCCGTGTTCAGCCGCTGAAATTAGCTCGTTAAACTGGCTCTTAATGACATACCTGTCTGACCAAATCTCTGAGTAGAATGGAGTGAAATACAAAAAAAAAAAAGGCTAACAATTGAATACCCTCTTCTATCCTTGACTCATGCGTTTCTCCGAAAAGTGTTATGCACTCTGATGAAAATATTTGTCCACAGGCAGTACCAGTTCCCAGATTAGCAAACAGTTTTCTTATAGCAAAGCTCAAGGGAAACTGTGAGCTTTGAGGAGCACATAACGCCAAAGACATATATCCTTACATATTTTTAAAGTCAAAATATGGAGCTATTGTGTTAATTATCCTCAGTCAAGTATATTATGCAACACACTGGATCTTTTGAAAATGAGGAATATTACTCATATTTTGCCCAGTTTTACCTGGGGTATATTCGGTCACGTGATGCGTTTAGACCAACCACGCGAGCGAAAATATGTTTATGGACTACAGACATGACTATTTTCACCGTTCGTTTGTTAGTGGACTGAGTTTAAGACTAAAATTCCAAATCTGCGGTAAAATTAAATACAAATTTGCTATTGACAGAAGCACAAACTATTCGGAGGAGGAGTAATGATCTGATTGGTCACGTTTTATTAATGTGATATTAGCAAAAACCATGGGTTAACTTTAAGAAATAGAATGCCAAGATTCACCCTTAATATTCATTTCCAACGTTTTTGTCTGTTTGCTTCTGTTTAGACAAATGCGGACAGGCAATGGTTGACAGGATGGACTTATCCAGTGAAGATGCATTGATTAATTTCGTCAACGCCTTAGACTTTGTCAAAATGTGTCTTCCATAGAAAGCATGTGGATTCAGTTGGCATTGACCCCAAAAAGGCAGTTTAACCACTTTGATGAGAAAGAAGTGGAATACACTGTATTCCATTACACTTATAATGCAAGAATTAGCAAGTGCAAGCAGCAGAAAAGGAGAATTGCCAAAACATTAGGAGTTCCATGCAACGGACTGTACGTGCCATCTGGAAAGGAGGCTTTTACACTAGTTGACTTTTGTGCAAAGTTTGCCATATCTTTCCCGAAATTTTGCGGTTATCCTCTCTATTGTCTAGTCTGGTCTAGTAAATTTAAGGAACTGAGAATTTAACCGTAGTACTTCAATGTTAGATAAATGCGCTTTACACCATGGAAGATTTGTTGACTGTTGTTTTCTCGATAGATAGAACAATGTTTTCCTCATAATCAGTCGCATTACGTGTAGTTTGAAACCAAGCCTGTAACGTGGCTTTTTGAAATCTGAAGCCCAAAACATTTATGTAAGGTACCTGAAGGTATTTACTCTTGATAAAAAGGGGAAAAAATTAAAACTGAGATGAATTAAGTTGAGTATATTTATTTTCCTAAAATCAGGTGCAATGATCTTTCCGGGCCGCTTTTCTGTTAACATTTGGTACAAAATAACCTTATTATAGCTGATATAATCTTCAAAACTTGTCAGACATAAAACAAGAGTACGGATATGATTGCATCCTTCGTATGAGGTGCTACAAAGCTAGTGTAGCAAGCAGAAAAATGCGTATAAGATGTGCATCGCGCGAAACGTGATAAACGGTAGCGAATCGCAAAAGAGGAGCGCGAGCGAGAAGTTCGGGCGAGACGCGCGAGCGCGGAACGCGGGGAGCACCTTTGACAAACCTTTTGCCTGCGTCACAGCCATCTTCGACCACGTCTTTAGCAAACCTTTGACTTGAATCGCAGAAAAATTTGATTACACTTTTGACACACCTTTGATAATACGTAAAGGCGTATCAAAGGATCACCTTTAACCCTAAAAACAAAGGCGTTCACAGGTGAGTAAAAACGGCCTTTCACGTCTTTGAATTTGGTGGTAAAGGTTTGTTCAAAGATGTTCGCGTCACAGATCGTCAAAAGTGTGCAAAGGAGGCCTTTACAAAACCTTTAACCACACATTTGACGCGCGGTAAAGGCGATTTTTCGTGCCGTGTTACTAAGTTCATATATTTCATTTACTTTATATTTATTTATTTAGTTATGCATTTATTTTATACATTATTCATTAATTTGTAAATAATTTTAACTTTAGCTAAGGTATATTTTATTGAGTAAATAGTGTCCCCGATGAGTTTATTTTTTTAAGCTAAATACTATTGATACTTTAATAAAGTCTTTCATTCAGTTTATCCATTCCTTCATTCATTCATTCATTCATTCACTTATTCATTCATTCATTCATTCATTCAAGCTTTATTTGGAGGCTTCTAGGATTTAACCAATTGAAGTCAAACAGCTCTGACAAGCTCTGAAGGTCGAATAGTAATAGTAATACTCAGTACATGTCTTCATGTCTCTAGATTACTTTTTACCTTTGCGGGTGCCTTTCGCGAAGAATTTTTACGTGCGTCAGTTTCAATAAAACGTCAGCAAAACGAGGAAGCATGTTTCCAGAAACATTCATAGCGCGTGAATGTTTCCCCAATGTTTCTCAGGTTTGCCGTACGGGAATTTTAACGAGAATCCGAGCATGCGAGCAGTGACAAAAATTTTGCGAGCACGAGCAGGCGAGCACTCAAATTTTTGCGAGGAATTCGAGCAATGGCCAAATTTTGCGAGAACTTTTAAATTGAATGGGACCATTCGATACCCCTACGAGTGAGTGCAGCGAACGAGTGAAATATTCTTGCCACGAGAACATAAAATTCATATCTTCGAGCTAACGTGTAATGTTCTTTTTATTATATAGACAAACTGATGACGGCGTTTTTGACGATTTTCCGGAGATTTCCGACCACTTTCCGAAGATTTCCGAAGATTCTTCAAAACTTGTACGAGGGTCACACGAACGTTGCCAAACATTTCCGAAAAAGTTCCGAAGATTTTCTAAGATTAACGAAGATTGCCGAGGACTTTCGTGGAAGACCCGAAGATGTTCCGATGATACATCAACGAGTTTAAGTACAATTTAAGAGACAAACTTGATATCAGTCAAATCATCGATATCTTCACTAGTGAGGATATGGAAAATACGCCACTACAGCCCCGGATGTGGTTTCGTATTTTCCAGTAAAACACTCGTGTCTATATAATAAAAGGTAATAAATTCACTGAAATTCTGTTGCTTATTTGGATAATTAATTAACGCTGACTATTGACGACTTCGTCACTATTTGCCACTTTTCGCGACTGTTCGCCACTATTCGCACTATTCGAGACTATTCGCACTATTCGGGACTATTCGCTATTCGCTATTCGGGTTTTCCAAACACCCCTTCACTAGTGAGGATATGAAAAATACGCCATCCGAGTCCCGGATGTTGATTCTTATGAAGTTTACAAGTCCCGTATTTTCCAGTAAAACACTCGTGTCTATGTAATAAATTGATGTATCGAACGAGGCCTATTGAATGTAACTGAGGTGAAATTCTCGTCGCTTCAGTTTTCGTTGTTGCCTTTATTGTTACTACTTTCAACCGAGTTCATTACAACATTTAACTACTATGAAATGGATTCGCAATAATTCCACGAGCAATTTACCGAGTGATTTCAATGATATAGATTGAAGGGCTTGAAAGGGTAAAATGGGTACTGAGTTTTACCAATTGTTTTTTCAGTGAACAAATGAGATTTGGATCACTGGGACTGGCAGTTGCAACAAAAAATTGATATGGGGCTAAATTTGGGAACAAAAAAAGGCTCACAGATGGGATTTGGATAAATTTAAGCTTGATAATGAGATTTGCGCACCTTCCCACTCCCATTCAGGACACTCAAGGCTTACTTTCTTATTGGCAAGCAGCACACAGTTGACTCCCTCAAACTCAGCACCAGCGGGATTATCTTTCCATGTCTCTCATTAGATCTGAGCCGGTATAAAAGTAACTTAACTCATGCAAAGTGAAAATAAGTTGTTTTGATTAATTACTGAATGCAACGTTAGCCCTACTTCCTGTCCAAGAGAGATTTATAGTTACACTATCGATCTCGCAGGTAGACAACGTCAGTAAGCTCCAGGGCCCAATCGGTCCTCCCGGTTTCAACGGCTCTCAGGGACCGACTGATCCTGCTGGACCTCCAGGATTCAATGGAACACAGGGCCTCCAGGGTATCATGGGCCTTCAGGGGTTTAACGGCTCACAGGGAGCTCAAGGTCTTACCGGGCCACAGGGACCTCAAGGCGCAGGAAACATTTCTCAGTGTGAACACAAGACAGATTCGGTGGCAGGAAGCCAAAATCCAGTGACAATATTTACTCCTTCCGCTCCAACTACGGTCACTTTGGAAGAGCCGAGAGTAAGTAATTGTTTTCTACTCTAAGAGAACTGAGAACTTTTTAACGTTCTGGGATATCCTAAGCTTTACATATAGATAATTGTTGAATTGTAATTATTTAGTAATTAATAAGTAATATTTGAAGTATTATTATTCGAAATACCTCGAAATACCTCGAGTGTAAAATAACCGATTATATATTTTAATTTATCTCAAAACTAGAGGTTCCAAGATTCACAGAGAATGCAACTCATCTCATAGATGTCTTCTTAAACAGAACTTATAAGAGACTTAACATGATGTTTTGAAATGTACTGTTTTTATAGCGTCGGTCTGGAAAAAAATTTAAGTACTTTTTTTTTCTTCCAGGGTAAAAGGATAATTAGCGTCACATGCTCAACAGACAGAGCTCAACAGTATCTTCTTAGAAGCAGCATAAACCCCGCCGACGGTGTTCAATTTTACTTTTGTGATTGCTACGGACACTATGGAACTGGCTCGCAATCCGTGGACTGCATCATACATTACTGGGAATGCCCGCTTACCGCTTAAGAGCGAATGTTCCCAATGGTGAAACATATCGCTCATATTCTCAAGTTAGGTAGGCCTTAGTATCAAACAAATCACGACATACTTCGTTTGGCTGAATATCGATTTATTTACGAGAAAATCGCTAATAACCGAATTCCGTCAAAATGCCGCTTTTGGAGCTCAAAATTTAAGACGAATCTCAAAGCTAGACCAATAAAAATTATCAAATCTTGAAAACCAACATCAAAATATATGTTGACAGCAATTTGAGCAATTCTTGCCTATATCTATTTACAAAACCTAATTAAATTTATCCGACCTACTTTTAACTAGACTGAAAATAGGTCAAAAGAAACGCTTTATTTAACTATGTGCTATACGAAATAATTGACTGAAAATCTGGCTTTTGGAAGGCGACAAGTAGTTCTTGTCGATAAAATGCACCGATTCGACGGTACCGTTAATTGGCCGGAACACATACAACACGCAAACTCGATTGTTTCGCATTTGAAGTCCAGTGTACAATTTATTTAATATAACATCCTCTTACCTTCATGTCGCTGTATCAGAAAACAGGGCTGCAGTCCTGCTGAGTCCTGAACTGAACTGTTGCATCGTTCACATAAAAGCAATATAACTTGGGGAATAATGCTGCGCGGCCTCCTGATCTTGAGTTGTTTACGAAGAGTATTTCGGGGTTTTCTGATTCGAGGTTTCTCTGTTCCCATCTCGTTGAAAATGAGGCTGTAATCACTCCACGTAAGATAACTTTGTTTAAATATAAGTCTTGAACTGAACAGCGAATCAGATGCGGACAAAAATGTGGTTATTTCATGGACATCTGTCCCTTGTTTAGCGGAATAACGCAAACTTTAATTTCAAAACGAGGTGAACTGAAATCGACAACTTCGGCAAATTAACTTTGGAGGGGAGGTAGGGAGATTGTGTCCGCGTTTCACGCACAAATTTTGACAAAATTCAAGTGTCACTTATACTTTTAGCTGCTTTTAACTATACGTTTTCACGAATTCACGAATCACGTATGTCTTTTAGTTGTTTTTCACCTGTCACACAAATTTTTGCCTTCGTCACGTGTCACGCATAAATCCTTGGACTGTGAACTAATCGGTCAGTTACTAAGTCAAAACTGAGTTTCGTTCCAAAAAAAAAATGTTCACTTTAATTTCCATTATTGCGAGGCTGAGAGTTTTAGTAGTACCCACCCTAGCTCTACAGACATTTATTTTTATATTACTTCACCTCCAAAGGCTACACCCAACTCAGGAAGACTGCGGCCCAGGTAGCACGTGATCATATTTACATTTATCTTTCCCTATCAGTAGTCTAAAATGGTTTTTGAGCTCCAAAAGCGGCATTTTGACGGAATTCGGTTATGATCGATTTTCTCGTAAATAAATCGATATTCAGCCAAACGAAGTATGTCGTGGTTTATTTCACACTAAGGCCTACCTAACCTGAGAATATGAGCAGAATTTATTTTTTGGCTGTTGCCACCATATTTTGAAAATATTTGAGTTTTGGGCACATTCGCTCTTAAAACTCTATCATCGTTATGCATCTTCATTGAAAGGATATTGACTAATGAAAAAGCTAAGTGATCGATGCTTTAAAAGATCTGGGGGCCATTTCTCGAAAGCCCCGAAAACTTTTCGGGCCCGCAAAGCCTTCTTTAGTTAATCGGTATTTAAAGATCTAGACAGAGAGGTGTATACGCCTGAAACTTCTTGTATGAAGGGAACTTCTGTTTATATTGAGAATATGTACATAAAACAGCTCTCAAGTCATAAGGTTTGAGATTTTGTTACGGCTTTTCGGGTGCGAAAATTTCTCGGTACCTTGGAGAAACGGGCCTCAGCCCCGGGTTGTTCGAAAGGTGAATAACGCTATTCACCGGATAAATCGCTAACCAGCGGATAGCGTGGTTTTTTTTTTTTGTTAACACTTCTTTATTCGATGGGTAGCGTTATCCAGTCTTTGAATAACTGGGACCAGGCTTTTTTGGATGATTTTGTCGACTACGAATAACGAGGTTATTAACTAGTATCTTTGTTAGTTAACATGCAGTTCTGCGATGCATGGTCCCAGTTTTTCATTTTCTTTCTCTATCTCTCTCCCTATTCTTGTCAGTTATTTCTGTTCTATGTTTAATAGTTATTTACCTGAGGGAAGTAGAGGTAAATATCCACCACTTTCACCGACACTGAGGTGATTAATCGTTTTAGTATATGCTACACAAACTGAAAAACTACCGGGCCAAGATATGGGTTTATTTCTGACAATAAACAAACATTACCTGGAGGAATTAGAGGTAAATATCCACCACTTTCACCTCAGTGTCGGTGAAAGTGGTGGAAACATGTAGGAAATTTCATTTCAGTCTGCTCGGAAGTGAATAGCACTTTGAGAATTACCTCCGCGTTAACCACTCAGAAAGCGTGAAAAACACTATTTACTTGTGTTGTTGTGAGGGTCGTGACCCATAATCCCTCTAGAGTTGTAACTCCCATAAGCCCTTGCGGTATAAGTGTAATAAACAAGAAAGCACATGGTCGAAAGTGTTGACTGTGTTTGTGGATTAGATCGCTGTTTCCCACTCGAGACGCTGTCGAGATCCTGCTTTGAAGTTCTATCGGCGAGCGAGTAACATTGTGCATATACTGCCACATGTAGTAGATATTTCTGCTTTTTTCCTTTGAAGCTAGAATTTCACCTTCCTCATGGTAAAAATTCGACACGTTGGAAATAAAAAGAAGACATGACTGATCATCGCAGTTATGCACACAACTTATTGCCTAACTGTACCGGTATCACAGAGCAATGATCAATTATGTCTTCACATCTTTCTTCGTAGTCCAAATATATGATCTTTCATATATTACTTGTCAGCTGGAAATAGCATGCGCAAGACCCGTAGTAATACTCTTCAGGCAGCTGATCATTACCATATGATTATTTTCTGTAAGAGGCCTTGTGATTCAAAAGATGTCAGATGTCAGTTCAGTTCCTTCCCTGTCGTTTCATTAAAACCATTTCATAATTTACGAGAGAAAGTCACATCTAAATGCAATGTTGATGTCCAGGTACATAATCATATGTAATTCTTCCCTGTTTACCCTAGGCAAGCCTTGTGAGAATAGCACCTTACCTGTTCTTATACAAATAACATCAAAAGAAAAATAAAGATAATTTCCTTACACCTGCGACGTGGATCATACTGCTCCGAGATTAACACTCCCAATAGATTAGAATCTTGCCACTAAAATAAGCAAAATATCAACTAGTTCAGATATTTTGGAGTAGACGAAAAGATATAAAATGACCAAATTTCCACTTGGCATGTGTTCATTGTGACCAAGTTTCTGGAAAAGTATTAATACTGTCGAACCTTTCTACAGAGGCCTCTTTAACGTGGATATCGAGGAAAGTAGCGTGTAGAGATGGAGCCGTAAAGAGAAGTTTGTTAGATGAATTTTTTTTCGAGGGGCGCAATAGTTAAACTTCTTCAATGCGTGTTAAAAAATCGAGTATCGCAGTGTACATAAAGGAACTCAGTAACGGTATTTTGAGTTATTTTGGCCATGACCTGAAAATAGTAGTTTACCTAAGATCGAAAAACTGAAAAGAGATAAAAATCAATCCATAAAGGAACACGGTTTGTTGAGGATTTGGAGAAGATTGCCACGGATTACAAACGACGAACTTGAAAAATGTAGGCTAAACCTTTTAAGATGCCCAAACCGTAAAGTAGGTCCTTTAAGACTCGTGATAAAAAACAAAACATTTTAAACCACACATTTACTATCAGAGAAGCACAGGTGAACTGTAAACTGACCTGTGTCTGATTAGGCAGAGAGGTCCGGCGACCTTGCTTAGAAAAAAAAAACAATATCTGTATTGAAAAAAAAAACCACTTGAGCATACATCATCCAGTTTTCCAGTTTACTGACCCTGAATATCTAACAGCTTTCCAGCGCTCGGTTCCGATAACTTGCGATCGTGAAACAAAGTAACCCAGGAGTTTTACGTAGTTTCTATTCGTTTTTTTTTTTTTTTTTTTTTTTGGCTGTTAATGTTGGCAGCTATTCAATTAAGCCAGGAAGACGAAGATCGCAAATTACGCGTATTTATGTTTTATTTAAATAAAGATCATTCATTACGTAAGAAAGTCTTAGTAATTATAATTCTTAAGTTCATAATTGAATATCAAGTGCATCTTTAGAACCTTAATATTATAGCTATAATTTAATATCAATCATGATGAATCAATGCGGTTAGCCTCATAACCTTTTCATCTTTGATTAATAACAAAATTAATATTACGTTTAGTAATGGTAATAGGACTGCTGAGTGGAGTCCAATTCAGTCTGTAATCATACGAGTGATAACAAAATCGGACTGGACCGCGCAGCGAGAGTCCGATTTGTTTATCACGACTGTGATTACAGACCGAATTGGACGACACGAAGTCTTATTACAATTAATCATGAAAATCACAGTTTCCGAGAAAAGAAGAATAGCCAAGTTATGAAAGAAAGGGAAAATTTGCATTAAAAGACTGACAAAGAAGGCGTAAATTGTTTAAATGTGACCAAGGTTGTGATTGGTTGATTAAACTACAACTTTAAGTTTAAGTTTGATTTCAGCGATCCACAGGCTGGAAAGGATCTCTGTCACCGACGAATCGCCACACTGAAGAGCCATATGCGGCGTTACATAAATGAAGGCCATGACATTAAAAGTGCTACTGATATGGAGGCTGCGATCGATTCCTATGGCGGGATTAAAGGGTGCCAGGCAGCAGTTGTTAAGGTTCAAGAGTCAAGCCAGACCATGAAGAAGCACACAATGCCTGGGATTCAGTCTCTGAATAATTTTAGTTTTGAGTCTGGAGGTCTGCGAGTGTGGAAGGCTTATGATGTGGGCCCAGGTAAACGCTTTACCCTGCACAGGTGAATAGATTTGGAACACCTCAAGGACCTACAGACCTACGAGTCGAGCAGCCCTTCAGTGTACCGTGAGAGGAGGCTGGTGCTTTTAGATCCACGACTTTGAGAGGTGAGCACCGACAGCCTCAGCCTAGCACTGCACAGTCTGTTGAAGAAGAGCTTTCAAATGTCGAGGCTACGAGAGTTTATTTCGCTTGCCCCGAGGAGGGATGCACAAAGACATACCATTCTTTTGCAAATCTGCAGAAACACATGGACGTTGGAAAACACCTTGTGAGATTAGAGAGAGAAACTACATATGACAACATCAAGAGAAAATGGGCCGAGACGTGAAGGGAGGTGTCTGGAAGCTACATACACAAAGAAACAGGGTCGAGCTCCCAAACGGCCTGTGCTGATCCCGCATGAGAAGTTGCTAAAGGATGGGCTCTGAAAACATCACGAAGAGCAACTCGCTTTTCCGAGAAGGTGAAGACATATCTAAAAAGAACATTCCTGGAAGGCGAGGAGACAGGGAGAAAGCAAAGTGCTGTGGATGTGTGCAGCAAGATGAAAACTCTGCGTGATGGTAATGGCAGGAAAATTTTCAATAAAGAAGAGTGGCTTGCTGCTGACCAAATAGCTAGGTACTTCAGCAGATTGTCTGTGATGTACAGATGTGGCCGACTAGTCATAGACCAGGCTGATCCGAGTCCTGCTCAGGATGAGGAGGAGGACTTTGTTGCAGAGGCAGAAGAGATCTCAACCAGGTTTGAAATTCGAAGGCAGCTGGAATTATGACACAACGAATAAGTCAATCACATATGTAATATTCTCTCTACTACTTCTTACCGTCCTTCCAGGAGCTTCTGGATGCCAAGCATATATTTACTTAAAGTTTATAATTTCTCGAAAAAGTATCCTGGCTCGCAACTCTGAATCCGATCCCACTGTTTTGTTTTGTTTTGTTTTGGTTTCCTTTAACTTCGAAAAAACTTACATTTCGACATGGTGATTTCAATTCAATAATGAAAAATAGAGGTCATAGGACTCGCTTTTTAATTATTAGCAAGTAAAGCTGAAATTAAGGTGTTTTTGATAGGTTACTTCGTTGTCATGGTAAGATATAATTTCAAGATAGAATAGTCATAATTTGTTTACCAACAATAGGCAATTCTTATTGCTTTATATTTTTTTACTCTAATCTATTGATGCTCGAAACTGTTGTACCACATTCATTTTAGCCATTTTGAGGAGCTATCTGTCTTGGACACTACAACACGATCGCATTTCTATTTCTATCCAGAGAAATTTGTTAAATGATTTGCCAAAATATTGCTATCATACCGGCGTAGAGCTATCCGTCACTAATTAAACCATCCAGCACATTCCTTTAGGTTCTTAAATGACATACTGTACTTATAAAACAATAATACAACATCAAAATGTTTTGACAAAACCGTTACACTTATATTTTCAATCCCAAGAGATAGAGCTCGAGTAGTTGTTGGAGACTGGATATCATAGTCTGGTGTTACTTCATGTCAGACAAATTCTTGCTTTTCAGCAGTTAATCCCAATGAGTTGACAAAACTGTGAATATAATCCAGAATAATCTGACAAACAAACCCTTGGGCAAGGCTCCTTTAAAATTACGCAGCTTGGTTACGTCATATCCTAACCAAACAATCCACTAATTCCTGCTTCTCAAAAATAGTTGCTCTACATGCTATCATTCACTATGATGCTATACATTGGGTTTTCACTTATCACTGACATCAGCTAGGTATTGCATTCCATGGCATAACCCTCCTCAATCATGAAATATATTTTCACGAGATTGTCACCGTGACAATATCGTGGAAAATGCTGGTATGTTGATTTAAGAGGTTTAAAGAGGTGTCCAACCGTAACCGTGATTTGTTTGGAAATATTTTCAATAACAATGAAATTGTCTCAAACCGTCAAACAAGCCTTAAGGATTTGCAAAACAAGAGAGAGTGACCCAGCATCTGCCTTGGTTCCCGAAACTGTCAGCAAGCTGACAATTTAGAATGCAAGCCGCCGGTGGGCGAATCGTGATAAACCCAGCGTTCAAAGACTGGGTTTACGAAGGCGAGAAGCCCGATTTCAGTGTCACCCCCGTAAAAAGGCAGATCACGTATCATGTGGAAGACGAGATTGGCACCACTGGAACTAAACATGACTCATGGAAGCAGAAAGAGTCTCACAGACAGGTCCACTTTGAGACAGCTAAGCCCGCTCAAGGATCAAATCGTGCATTGCTGACGCTATTGAGCATTGTGTGTTTGATCTCAATCGCGGCTCTTGTGCTCACAATATTAATGGTATTTGGGAAAATCGACGGCGGATGTGGATCCTCCGCAAACGAAGGTTAGTAGATATGAGTGGCCGAGATATATAGACCGATAAACAAGCGAATAGATCACGACTTAGCAATACTGCTGCATACCAGTTTATAAGGTATGTCTTCGTTATTCATGCAGCTTTTTTCTAACCACTCGAGTTAGTATTTTTTTCTTTATTTCTGATTTTTTTTTTTCATCCCTTAAAGATTTTAAAACGATCTTTGATTAATATCACTATTTTCCAACATTTCTGTACATGTCAAATGAAAATGATAATCTGATAACAACAACAACAAAAAAACACAGAACCAACGGAAACTGACTAGAAATGTTAACCGCTGAGTTTATATCCGATGATACCCAATATAATGAATCAGCTTTAATTTTATCGTGCTTCTTTGCTTGATGTCGTGTTTCAAACAAGAAAACGAAACATCTAAAAAATACACATTGTCCAAACTTCACATTCCTCTTTCTCAGAGACTGACAATAAAATAGGTTGCGAATATCAAGTTTTTTTTAATAATACGAAATTATTTTGAGATCACGCAAATGATACTGTTTTGATTACGTCACTATCTGATCACACTAGAAAACAGTTAATAAGCGTGCATTTAATCATTTACAACAGTTTATTTGAGCATCTGTCGCTTTGAGAGAAGGATTTATGCTTGAAGATAATGTGAACTCCATATCTGCTTTATTTCTGATACCATAGTTAAAAAAGACCGCGTTAGATCAAGTCATAATCAAAACAAAAACATGATACCATAGTTCCAACAGTGATAAAGTTATTTTATTGTGCCGTCTCTTTTGAATTTCTTATTTTTAATGGTAAACCGGTCGTGGAGCCGCCATTACGAAATGATCAATGTATCAATTGTGCGAATGAGACAGAAGAAACTCGGTATGGTTTCTTGTTAACTTGATGACAACGTGCTCCGAACAGGTAATCAGTTACACAACGGCTTCCGAAAACTAATAAATTTAAACCTCGCAGAGGCGAACAAAAGCTCAATGGCAATCCTTTACACGACTCCGTTAATCTACTTCAATCATACAATAGACAGCGGAATGTTAAAATAGTCATTTTTATTGGAGCCGGAGATTGAATGATGTATTTTCAGGGTTCTATTTAGCGTAGATGTCATTACAGATTTTGCTATGCCCAACACAAGTCGTCCGTTCCGGTCTTTCTGACAAAAGAAAATTAAAAATGCAAAGTTTTACATCTATTTCGTACTTGTTTGTGTTTAATCCTTGTTTTTCATACCGTCTGAATGTTTGTTGCAAGAAAAATGAATACAAACATACCTTTTATTTATCCTCGGTCGGTGCATAGTAGGGCCGAGCAAAACAAATAACAAATAAACATAAAAAGGTTTCAAAAAGACTCAACTGGTAAGTTGGCTGTTCAAAGTCACAAACGACGCCGACGGTTTGAACTCTGATCTACCATGAAACAACGTAACTCCAGCTTGTGGTCTGAACGGGACTTGAACCCGCGACTTCCGGATTTCAAGTTTAGTTAAGCTCCCTCCTCCTTGTTGCTATTGTTTTTACTTTGTAAAAACGACAAGAAGACGATGTTTTTCAGAAAATCATGTTTGTCGGGCATGGTTTGATTTATTCTCTTACCCTTCATAACATCATGTCTTGACTAAACGAAACAAGTGAAACAAAACGAATCGGAACGGGAAAGGTGTAAAACTGAAAAACGGATTTCAAACATGGCATGTAATAATGGTGGAAACACCATATGCATAGATTAACCTTCGAAACTTCAATTTTCGGAAACCATCGCAACAATAATTTTCACTCACATCATACTGTTTGCCTTTTTCATACTTTTATTCTTACACTCTTCCTAATCATAGCTACATGTACGTATGTCCGTCTAAATGATTGATTCCCAGTTCTAGATTTCTCTTACTGATGACGGTTTTTAAGAGAAAGACGTAGCCGTCGACTTAGCAGTGGACAACCTTAAATTAGCATTCCTTTCCTGCGTTAAAGCTCTTACCTGAAAAATAAGCTCTTAAGTCATTCCTCACATTTGCATTGCGCATCCTTACTGCGCATAATTTATGGCGTCATTAGCGCGCGTTCGGGCGCGCGCATATTGAAAACATGACGGATTTGCCTTGATATTGAGCTCTGTCAGTTGAAAAATGGCTCTAGCTCACCAACGAGCACGGGCACCCCAATTTTTTTTCCAGTCATTGTAATCAACTAATCATAAGCTTTGCGTGAGAAAAGACTGATCTAATTTCTATTGCTGAAAATTGAATAAATAAGAAAAATAACAGGTACACTGTGGTCTTTTCTATTTTGCAGTCGGTAACCACGTCAAGAAATTTGGTTCAAATTTTTAATCTAGGATTTAACTTTCTGCCTGAATTAAACTTAAAATGTTTATTTGTGTCCGACACAATGTATTGACTGTAGTTTAATACGTGTTCTTTTGAGCCTGGGTTCACAAAGATCTTACAATTACTGGGAATGCGTTCTTATAATAAGCATTAAATAATGCCAAAATGGGGTATTTTCAATGCCTCACTGCTCCTTAAGGAGCATGGGCACCCCCCTTTTTTATTTCAAAATTGAAGTTATCATATGACAAATATTCAGTGGACAAAGTTTGAACAAAAATATATTGTCACTTTTATTTCAGAGGAATTAACTTAAACTCACCAGAAATTCATACCTCTACGAGTGAAAATGCTAGTTATCTAAGTGACAAACAAACAAGAAGCGGAGAACAAAAATCTTCAAAGAAGAGCTTACATAACTTGAATATTGACAATAAATTTCGTGAGCGTCTATGGTGATCAGAGCAGTATTAAAAGAAAAAAGTGGGCACAAAAGAGATTTTTCCTTTCTATTTCCTGTATGTTTGAATTCTAAAGAAAGTACGGTCTTACGTGTAGATATCAGTCTTTCCTCCCTTCATTTTCTTAAGAGTATAATAATCAACGGCTCATCAAGAATGTGAAGTTGATCTTTTTTTCTTTTAGCCTCCCCTATAAGTCTTACGACAGGTTCAGAGAGTGAAGTGTTAGCTAGGATCAAGCTCCTTCAGGAAAACGTCACAAGCCTCCAACTGGGTTTGGTAAGAACATGCGTCAGAGTGCTTTTTGTTATGCCTCAAATAGCCTAAGGGTTCCACCAGCGCCAACTTCCCTTCCTTCCGAGAGTGCGACAAAGACGGCAAGAGCTAGCGATCACGTGTTTCAAAGGCTAAATATGTCCATTGTCAATTAGAACTGATACGGCTGCCGAGTTTCCTTTATAACTAATTACAAGCTTTTTCACATGGTAACGAAAAGATTTTAGTTAAGTGCTAACTGTATCATACGTGCATACAACAATCATACAAAAACCCAGGGAACTGTATGAGTTGAGCCAAATTAAACGACTGTTACAACTGGCTTTTAAGTGTGCGGGCCTGCTAATTGTTAGCCACACATGAAAGAATCAATCCACTTTCATTCTTATGCTCGTTCGTAGGCAGAGAAAACCAATGAGCTCAAAGAAATTCGTTCATCCCTCCAAAATCTTGAAGAAAAATGCAACAATCTATCAATGAAGGTACGTGCATTTCTATTTAATATCTAGCGTATCAGATGTTTGTTTTTGGTTGTTGTTGTTTATGATCTTCTTTTCCGTATCGTCATGAATCAAAGTTGGAATTTACTTGACCGCGAGACGTAAATTCAAGACGTAATAACAATTTATTGTCTTGTTATTATTCTTTAGATAGAATCGACTGAAGTTAAACTTCAAACAGCAGATGATTTAAACTATGATCGCCTTCAAAGAACTATTAGAAACGAGACGTTAACTATTCTTTATAAGGTAATCATGAAACATTTAGCATTTGCACTGAGGGAATATCAGCTGGTGAAAGTATGAGCTGAATAAGGAGGCGTGGAATCCTGGAGTGTTATTTCTTAAAACCAAATATTTGTCAAGTCTGCGCAGGAAATTTATTCAACTTTGGAGGTCCGGATTTCAAATCTCTTGGACGCCACTCCTGAAAAACTCCCGCACAAAGCGATCGAGATTTCCAAAAAAGATATGTCGAGTCGAAAATTTCTATTTTATTTTCTGAAAATACCCGGATATTCCTGAGAACTTTCTAGAGGTCCTCTGGAGGTCAGAATGTCTCTGATCAAGAGCAATTCCACGCTGATTCCTGTTATTTGTTGTTTCGTTTCATCTACTCTACTTTGGTTAGGCTTAATTTAATTTAGCTTACCCTCAGCTTAGCTTTGCCAAAGGTTCGCCTGAGCCAACATAAGCTTAGCTAGAAATAGTTGCTTTTGTTTCCTTGTAACAAAGTTTGCTCACCATGCGCAGTAGGTCAAAACTTTGTTTGGGAATTTAGACGTGTGTAACAGAATTTCTGATCGGGGTCTCTATTTCCGTTAGTTCTTTTTTCTAATTGCCGTTTGGACTATTGTAGTTGAACGTGACCGAAAGTCAACTCCAGATGAGTGACAGCGATTTAGCTTCTTCACTTCAAGAAACAAAGCTCAATCTAACCACAAAGGTTTGTCCCATTGTACTCTTTCAACAAAATGTAGAATTCTACTTTTAACCTTTTTTTCTCTCTAAGGATTGTGCTTCTGAAAACGGTAGAAATATACTCTTAACTGTTGTGTTTAGAACTGCACTTTATGAATTTGTTCTGTTCTTTTGTTGATGTTGCTGTCGCAATGGACCAATTTCGATATATTAAAATTCAGCCTAACACAATAGACCTCAGAACGAGGCTCTGGGGAATAAACCCCACAAACTCTGTAGTTATTCCTCAGAGCCTCGTACTGACGTCTGTTGTTTTAGGCTGAATTTTAATATATCGAAATTGGTCTATTGGCGTTGTCGTTGCTGTTGTTATTGCCTAAGCATGCATATGCTGAGGATTAATTGCTTAGTTACTTCTTTTTCTATTATTCTCAACATAAATAAAACAATTTTGCAGTTGTTGGACTCCGAGCAGAAATTACAAAGTTCCATTGAGAAGACAGATCGAACGATGGACGACAAGGTAACACGACTTTTGTGTTCAAGGTTTACAGATCTAAAAATCTTCTTAGTTATTTAAGAGTAAATGTCAGTAAAAATCAAGGAAAATTCTAAAAATGTGGCCACGGTCGAAAAATCGATTTCGCTCATACTTTGCCAGTTTGAAGGCCTAGGTAAGTAACTGAAGGAAATCAAGTTAGTTTTTTGAAATATCCAATATAACGGCAGAAATTCACGAAAAACGGTTATCGCACCGAAAGCTCAGATTTCACTTCGCGATAATCCGAAATTTTACACTTTTCAGCTTCTTGCTACACAGTCGTTTACATCGCTGTGAAATGTTCTCAACTTTAAATGTATACATTGATTCTGCCTTAATCAAGAGATAGTGATAATTTTTATTTCTTTTGTTTTCTGGCCGAACTGAGCCCCGATTAAGTAGCCATACTTTTCTAATTAAAACAAAACTCAAAAGTTATGCAAATTCAGTGAGGAAAAACGCTGACCGCTAGTGCTTCAAATTGCCTGATATTCTAGCAAAAGACAGTTCAATCAATGAGCTGTAGGCCTACAGTTTCATTTTTGTGGGATCTACCAGCAATTTTGCATGAACGCCGATCAAAAATCGAGAAAATTGCAATTCAGCCCCTTTGAAATTTGCAATGTAACGCAACACGCTAAAATAGGTAAGACAATTTTTGTTGGCTTGAGACAGGACAATCAAAGCCTATTAATGTCTTTTACATTTGAAAAGCTTTAAAAGTAGTATTTAACTTAAAAAATCGCCGACAAGAGTTTAAAAAAAGAGAAAAAGAAACACCAAACTTTTAAATCGCACTGTACGGGTGCGCAAATGATCCCGGGACCGCAAATGATCCCGGACCGCAAATGATCCCCAAATTGGACCGCAAATGATCCCAGACCGGAAATGATCCCCGATAGGGACCGCAAATGATCCCGACTGAAAAATAGAGAATGGCATGGATGATGGGATGGTGTGGATAGGGAATTGGCGTACGTGAATACCGATGCTTTTATTAAAGCCATCTTATAATTATAATGGCTAACAACTCGCTTTTTTTTTCATACTTTCGACTAAATTTTGTTGTTAACTACGATGTTATGAATATCACCACTCAATCATCAAAACACGACTTGGCTTGCATTTCTTTGCAATTCTCAGTAAAATTATGATCAGTGTAACATATGCTACATATCCTGCTTTGTTAAACATTGATATTTCGGTGTTATAGTTAAATCACATTTCATCAGCCATTAACGCCACTCGTCTAAAGTTTTCAACTAAAATTTAACCACGAAGCAACTATTAAGGAAGGCGCTGTCACCTGAGTAGACCCACAAGCCTACAACGCTTCATCACTCTGTAAAACACCTAGTGTGTAGCCCTGGAAATTTGAACAAATTTATTTTGTAATTTTTCCTTGCTCGTATTTTGGCTTTAATTCCTCAGAAATGACTACTTGAGTATTCTAAGAAGCCAAAATTCCAAGCTATAGTTATGAAGTTCAGCCTCATGACCAAGCAAGGCCAAGGCTTGCACTTCGCTTTGATAAGTTAGCTGTTTGATAGATGTTTGATACTATCGCCACCGGGATTTCGAGAATGTTTACAAGTATGTGTTTTTCTAAGACTTCTAATTCAATAGATCGACTTCACGTAACGTGCTTTTATCCTCATCAGGCATAAGAGGCGGTATATTTATATCTGTTTACAATTAGCGTACTTCGTTTGGAAACCAGAGCATTTTGAATTTCAGGGTTATTGAGGTTGCGTGACACAAGGCTACGATCGAGTTTGTTGAAAAATATATACTTATCTCATGATTTTGAGTCTTTTTAGAAGTTAGAGCTCTAGGAAAAGTGCTTATGTAAATGCTTGTTTGTTTAGTACCGATAATCAGTCGCCTAGAAAGCCAAAGTAAGTACCAGATGTTTACACTATATTCCCGCCGCCATATTGGTGTCCCACGGATGTATACCAACATGGCGTTTTCTTACTGGGCTCTGTAAATTTCTGGGAAACATTTACGACGAATTTCTGAAGTTTGGGGAAACGCACAGGCCTAAATCTTGGAGAAGTGTCTTGTTTAGTTATCTTCTATATCGTACATCACAATTTCTTAGCTTTTTCCATTGGCTGGTTTTCGATTTATTACTTTTTTTTTATTGCGTGACAGTGAAAACGATCTGTAATGCTCGAAGAACAAAACAGCAACTGTGGAATATTTTTTTGTAAAATGATAAAACTTGTTTTTTAGTTCATAATTTTTGCACATGTTCTCACCTTCCTCTGATATAAATCCATGCCATTCCTTATCTTTTGATCGGGATCATTTGCGGTCCAATATGGGGATCATTTCCGGTCCGGGATCATTTGCGGTTCAATTTGGGGATCATTTGCGGTCCGGGATCATTTGCGGTCCGGGATCATTTGCGGACCCGTACAGCACTCTCCATCTTCTCGCTGCCCGGTGTCACGCTCGAGCGATTTTCCAAGGGAAACAAATTTGAAACCATTTTTTCACCGTTCAAAATGAGTCAAATTTTAATAACAAGATCTTTGTTGTTGATGTGCGAAATCATGCACTAATAAGAGAAGATTGCCCAGTTAAACCGCCGAACGAAGTGTAAAAGGTCCCAATAGTTGCTGCGGAGCGAGCGGAGCGAGCGAGCAGCAACATAATCAGGATTTAAGAAGAATATATAGAAGGGGGTACGAATTCTCGAATTCATCACTTTTTACCAGAATGCATTGCAGTTAACCAGACTGCACTGCGCCACTTTTACCGGAGTGCATTGCGCCTCGAACAACAAGAGGATGTCATACTTGTCGAGCCGTCGTCCTTTTTCGCGTGGATTCCACTGGGAAAGTTTGCTCTGATTTACCTGTAAAGCGATGTGAAGAAGATCGTGCTTGACTTTTACAACTCTTGCTATGCGGTATGTGAAAGTTTGTAAATCTGCACGATTAATTGTGACATCTTAATCTTAGTATGTCATTTCTCAGCAGTCTCGCCTCCTTCGTCGAATTCTTAAATGAAGAGAAATCGTCGTTACTAAAGCCTGTAGAATAATTAAAACAAACGAAAACCGTGGAACACGCTGATTTCATATATGCTGCAATCTATTCCTTTTCATCGAAACATGAATTTAAGCTAAAGCTTGAGCATTTTCACACATCGCGATGAACACGTTCTCGACACAGTCTGTCAAGTTCTAGAGATATTTAATGCGTACCAGTATAGAATTTATAAGTTAGATTTCTGCTCCTACAATTTCCACATCTTTCGATTTTCGCAATCTGGTAAAGGGGAGGCTGATGTGTATCGTTTTATGTCCAAACATACTTCAGATAACAATGTGCTTTTTTGTCTCGATCCTTTGTCACACCTCGCCATCGATGCGTCATCATGCATGAAGTTGATGCATACAAGGACAGATTTTAAGGGACACCACGATTTGACACTACTTTGAGAAATAACAGTTAATTTAAGTCTTGAAACGCGCAGATAGATGAATCACGGCATTAAATATGTCACTATCAACAGAATGTGCCGCAGCATTACTATCTTTTAGATACCCTAGTATATACATATTGGAACGATGTCAGGGATTACAAGCTTTATGCCGTCGCTAGCCAGTACTGAGGAGGCTATCTATTCCCACGAAAAGTTAATGTTGTATCGATAACCAAGCAAACAACGCACTTATCAAAGAAGAATCGAAGTAAGCTGAATGAGTTAGAGACGCCCCGCGCGAGTTCGTTCTTCAATACGGTGGAATTTGTGCCGGCACGCAGTTACGGTCTTACCGCTCATACAGTGTAATAAGGATATCAAAAGCCACTAAAAGTCCTTCAGATTTTATCGCATTGAGACATACGTGAAGAATATTTTTGGCGAGTGTGTGCGTCTCGAGAAACCGAGAGACTTCTTGGAATCGACAATCTCATTGGTTAGGTCAGGAGCCCAGGACCGGCTCCCGATTAGGTACAGGTCCAGAAGTTGATTCATGTCACCCAAGTATCTGTGGAAGTTACACACACGGCAAATGAAAATTTATTCAAGTCCGTGAATTTACTAGAAGATTCAGAACAGTTCTTACCTGTGGGCTCAGGCGCGCCAGTGACGACTGAAGTCTTTGATGAACAGAGAACCAGAAACTCTCCTCAATGATAACAACGCATATTCCGCCTTGACTTGCACCTGCCGGCTTGTACTTTAAATCAGTCTAACCAGATAAAAAGCAACACGCCAGTTCTTGTGCTAAAATTGTTCATCATTAAAGGAAGTCGAGGTAAGCAAATACTTTAGGAATAATAAAGAAATAATTTCCGTAGTTTTAATGGTCACACCCTCAATGACTAGCCAGAAGCAAGGTAGTCCTGTTCTGGCCCTCTCCTTGTCACGCAACGTAGAGAGGGAGGGTCCCTCTCTCTCGGCTCTCTCCCGACGTTTCGTGACAGAGAAAGGGCCAGAACTGGACTAGAAGCAAGGGAAAAAAATTGACGCGCGCAAGAATATCACCAATGTTGCGCACACGCAATTTGCTTAATTACGTTTGGCCACCTTGTTGCAACATCCAACATCTTACAGGATACTTGTGTTTTCGAATTATTTCTTGTTAACTTGTTTGAACTGAAAAGCTTGTTAAACCAGGGTCGAAGAAAGGCTCGTCAACTGAATGAGGCAGTAGTTGGTGGTATAAAACGATCCACAAGACTACATGATAAAGTATGATAAAGAGTAGGTAGCACTAACTTTTTCAGAGGTGTAAACCACAAGGTAGCTAGGTTAAAGATATACCGACATGTCATTGGCTACAAAAATGCTTCATGCTTTAGTGCTAAATAGCAATGAAAACCAACCGTGACGTCACAAATTTGGTTTGTAAACAAGGCAATTTTTATCAGGAGTTTTTTCTCATTCCCACCCCAGCGTTGTCAATGCAATTCAACTCTTTTCTCCTCCTTTCTCGCCCTGCAAGTTGATCATGAAACTGATACTGACGTCTCTTTTTCCACCCCGATCAATGAGCTGAATGCACAGGTAGGCTTTTTTGTACTGGACGAAGCTTCAAGGGAAAGCAACCTGATAGCTGAATATCGCATAATTTGAAAAAGCGATTGAAGGTTAAGTTATGGAGAAAGCCGCTCCATCATCTCCTACAGATTTGGCGCATCTGCCAAGTCCGTCACGTACTCGCTGCATAGTAGCACCGTGGACTGCAGTGTAAAGCTCTATGGTACGCGTTGTTATTTGAGAAAGCTGAACAGTGCGTTTTAACCGTCCCGAATACCCTTGCTCCTGCAGATTTGAATTGCTTCTGGGAGGAGTTATCTAAGCGCAAAGGGAATCTAAGAACAACTGGTGGGGAAATACTTTGAACGCTTCAAACACTCCGTCACTACCCCGAAGCTGCATAAATTACTTGACCTTCGCCACAGTTGTCATTTCCAAGATCGTAGCATCGGCCAAGTGTATCATGCGTGACACAAAACAGGGAGAGTTAGGGAGTGATTAAGTTTCGTTCTACTCGTGTTTCTTCCCTATTACAGGCAATTTCTAAGTTAAATACTATTTCTAAAGCATTTCAAACGTTAAAGACAGTAATAGGCTTTGATTGTCCTGTCTCAAGCAACAAAAGATTTTTACCTACTTTAGCGTGTTGCGTTACATTGCAAATTTCAAAGGGGCTGAATTGCAATTTTCTCGATTTTTGATCGGCGTCCATGCAAAATTGCGGGTAGATCCCACAAAAATGAATCGGTAAGCCTAAAATTCATCCACTGAGCTGTCTTTTACTAGAATATCAGACGATTTGAAGCACTAGCGGTCAGCGTTTTTCCTCACTGAATTTGCATAACTTTTGAGTTTTGTTTCAATTAGAAAAGTATGTCTACTTAATCGGGGCTCAGATCGGCCAGAAAACAAAAGAAATAAAAATTATCACTATCTCTTGATTAAGGCAGAATCAATGTATACATTTAAAGTTGAGAACATTTCACAGCGATGTAAACGACTGTATAGCAAGAAGCTGAAAAGTGTAAAATTTCGGATTATCGCGAAGTGAAATCTGAGCTTTCGGTGCGATAACCGTTTTTCGTGAATTTCTGCCGTTATATTGGATATTTCAAAAAACTAACTTGATTTCCTTCAGTTACTTACCTAGGCCTTCAAACTGGCAAAGTATGAGCGAAATCGATTTTTCGACCGTGGCCACGATTTCTTTGATTTTTAGTGGCAATTACTCTTAATTATGTAAAATGTTGATCATATAATGTGCCCTGTGATTGGTTGTGTGATCATTTTGTATGGAGCCACCTTAAAGTTCACATCCGCAACGCATCGATCAAACGCAAAAATTTAACGCCAGTCCAGTTTTTTTTGTGACCTCGACGTTTGTAAGTGTTTGAAGCGAAAATGTCCAGGACACTTGTAAGAAAAGAACGGAGCTAAACCGAATGAAAGATCGCAAGACTAGATGGAAAAAATTATCATTTTGCTTAATTCATTACTAGCGTACAAACTATTAGTTTTCAATCACTGTCTTAACTTTTAGCTCGATTTACCTTATGATTCAATATTCCTACAAATATTGCCTTAGAGTATATAGTTCTTACTAACTTCGTCTTCTCAGTCCGCACTGTAAGTTACGAACCGAGTTTTTTTCCCCCATCGATTTATGGCCCAAGCGAGAAGCGCCTGACGGGTTCGGGAACAATTTCTATCCACACGGAACATCCGGCTTAAGATTTCTGACGCACCTCGAAAGCAAAACGAGCCAATTTAAAATCGCTTTTAAGTCGTTAGCACGCTTTGATATACAATTTAGAGTATAAGAAAGTTTTAAACTTTTATTTGCTATAAAAGTTAAGAACACTTGGCGATAAATCACGGAACAGTTTGGCAACAAAAACAACTTTAAATTTCATGCGGGCCGTACACGAGAATACTGCCCGCTAAACTGACCAACCACAGCGCGCGTACTAACTGAGAGACATAATAATTTAAAATATCCTTACAAGTATCCTGTTTTCTCGCGAAATATCAGGAGGAATTCCGAACCAAAACAATATTTAACTTGAATTTGCACAAATTTACTTGCTTGACGGTTTCACCATATAGCAGTTGTATATTTTAGTTTCTGATTGAACAATTTTAGGTACAGCAACTGGATTCGACTATAGAAGTTGTATTTACATTGGCTAATGAGATGGAAAGGAAATTTAACAACTTCACGAACACTACCGAGGTATCCTTTAAACTGGTGAGGCTTGACCCGTGATACACAATCAAATGATAAACTTCTTCTGTACGCAATTTGGTGCGCTACAATTTCGAAGTTCATTATATTAGCATTTGAAACTAGGAATAAGGATAAGCCATTGAGATCTCTAACTTTATTGTTTTTATCATTATACTTTTTTAACAGAGAGCGACAGAGTTTCAAGTGCTAAGGACAGACCTAAGCTCAACTAGGAGTGAGTTGCAAGCTGCAGATAGTGATTTTCAGAAATCTTTGTCAGATGTCAACACAACCCTGAAAACAAGGGTAAGCCAGTCTATTCAGTACTCTTTATGTTTTACGTTTACTTTTTAAAATTTGTCCACTTAGATGGTGCCGTTGCTTGCTTGTTTGTTTGTTTGTTTGCTTTTCTGTTTCTTTGTTACAGATCTTTTTTCTAGAAGATTCCTTACAAAAAAATACTCGTAAGGTACCGGATTTTCAATTTCTGTTTTTAAAATTAAACAAGAGTTGTTGAACGACGGTTGAACGAATACCAACGAGGTCAATTAAGTGATCGAATTGCGTGTACCATAAACATCATAAGTTTATGTTAACCGAATTTAACATTACACTGAGAAACGTGCAATGCAAAGACGCAACTGGTGAACTATCCCGGCTATATTTAATGAGGAGATATCAACCTAGGTAGGCAGGCCGACCCATTTAATTATTTTTCACACCACAGATATGAAAACTTACCCACCTGCATCATGTACTACTTTTGACCAAGGTGCTATCCTCATTTATTTACCATTTCAGATCGACAATCTTGACTCTGACACAAACCAGTTGTCATCAGTTCTAGGAGCAACACGAAGCAACCTCGATAAGCTCAACGGCACATTGGTTACTACTACACTAGAGGTAGGTCTGGGAGTGGCCAACATTGTCGAGATATACATCTGGTCATGTTTATGCGTACTTTAGGAAAATTTGTGAATCATGCTTTTGACAAGAATTTTTAACCGATACATTTGAATTTTGAAATTTAGATCCTATAATATGAAAATTGTTTAAGATATCAACATGTTCTGGAAAATTAAAAGGCCGATAATTTTGAAATTCGCCAAACAAGCGTCACAAAAAACCTCTCAATTTCTTCAAACGGGCTTCACAAAATTCCTCATAAATTAAGTCTTAGAATGGTGAGCTATCAGGGCCTATCTGTATTCACATACATTGGCTGGCTCACGAACAAATAGCGGGAACGTGGAGACAGAATACCGCTTAGATTAAAGGTTGACGCTATCCAAAGCTTACTAGGTAATAACAACAAAGCTGGGTCAAACACAGTGGTACAGTCAGCGCAACAAAAAGCGTAAATTCACAGACTGATTTCATAAGGTGGTGCCAGGAGCAAGTAGAAATAAATATTCGATCCGAGTTATTGTCTGTTTGTCCCTTTATGTCCCCCAAAATACCTTTACCCCGGCAAATTACATCATCTACGGAAAACCCTTACCAGTTTGCGGCAAAACAGGTTTCTTTTCTGGGGAGGAACAGAGCTGCCAAGTCGAGAACTTCTAATCATCGTCTTTTCGATTGTATTAAAAACTGATAAAAAATGATAATATAATCAAGATCTCTGGCTTTTCTGTCACATTCTCCACGCAGAGCTTGCCACTTGGGAATAACGAGCCTTGACATGTGAAAACCGAATTTTATATGCAAATAGTCTAGGTTTACCAGGCAAAGTCAGCATACAGATGCCACCATTTTCTTCTGTCAGAATTAGATGAAACACGTACCATTAGAGTAGTTTCCTAATTGAGTGTTGTAAAACCAATTATAAATAATCACTCTGGCCAATAAAAACGGGCTCATGCAGACAATCTATTGAACAAATCAAAACTCCAAGCAAATGAAGGTAGCTGATGAGAAGCGCGGGAAAATTTGTGCGCGCGAATCACGATTGGTTGCCTGTGCTTCTCGTTGGATTTCAAAGTGGCGCGAGTAAAATCAAAGCAAATACTATTTTTTTTTTTTTTTGACCTAAAAGTCAAAGCCTCTCTATCAGAGATGTGTTTCTGTTGTAACCTCAGTTTTCATCCACACATTTCCATTCATAGGTACAAGATGATCTCTTAACAATTAAGAGAAGTTTAAATTCCACCGATGAAAACCTGAAATCTTCAGTTGGCAACTTACAAAACGTCATTGGCATGTTAAACACAACTTTTTCAGACCAGGTAAATCGCAGTGAATAACCAATAACGTCTGAGTCAATTAACGAGAACGGTTTATACATAGGTTTTGAGAGGACACGTTATTCCCATGACAAAATTAGGTGGTTTTTTTTTTGTTTTTTTTCGGTTTGTTCATGACGCGAGGTTTCTATTGAAGGCATATTCTAATTGACCTCTATGGTCAAATTTGCACATCTGTAGCTTCTAAATTATTTGAAATCCAAATGGCCCTATCAAAGATGGGATTTTGCATTTATCTATGCCATTTTGAAAAAAATGGCGCTAAAATTCACACTTGAACATTACCAAGATAAAAGTGTACGCATTGGCTCTGACTATTTCGTGCCGAGTTGATAATTGTTTTCATACCTCTAGGTAGAGACTGTATTTTTCACCCGACAAAAACACGAAAATGCTTGAGACCCTCATGGTAACCAAAGTGAACTAGGATAATTTACCAATTTACTTTCGAAACTATATTTGGACCAATCCTACCTCATGTTAGTTATAAAGCTGTTGCATCATCGATATCTGTGGCATTATAGCCTAAGCCAATGGCATAGCAGAAAAGGAGAAGACGGGCCAAATTTCATCCGTTGAGACTAGACGTTTCTTAGCTTACTATAAAGCTATCTACAGCGTTCGTTGTTTTTAAATGTGGCATTTATTTTTACTGCACTTTAGGTACAAGAGTTAGGGCAGGAGAATAATAGACTTCAAAGTGACCTGAAAGAAGTCAACACTACTGCTCTTCAGCAGGTGAGGTACCGATAACCGAGTGACTGATCTATTAAATATAGACTAGTATTGTTTGAATTTACGACCAGAAGGCACGCGCGCGAAAATTACACTCCTAGGATGAAATGTAGGTTCCAGGCTAGCCAATAGGATTGCAAGTTTGCCAACAGGTACTGGGTTTTGTTTTTCCAGTAGCAATTTTCTAAAAGTAGTTTGATACAAAACAATATTAAATTTAAATAGAGTACTGCTTTCCAGGAATAATCATAGAGGGGCCAAGCAGTCAAGCAATGTAAGGTATACAAAGGGGTGTAAGATGAAATATTGATATATGAAGACTAAGATGTAATAGTATGCAATAGTTTACAATTAATCACTGTTCTTGAGTGGAAAAGTTATTTTTCTTTTCCCGAGAATCTCGATGTTTCGTGAGACGGAGGCGAAGGAAACATCGAGATTCGAGGTAAAGCAAAACTGATTGTTTCCCTAGGGACCAGCGAGTAAGTGATTTGTTATATAGTTGGAGTTTAGGGCAAAGTTGTATGGCAAGCAGTTAGTGGGAGAGCAGGCGACAATTACTTTATTGCTGTCCATTTTTGTCCGGTGACCATAAATCAATCAGTGAGAGCGGGCGTTAGATTCGACTAAACTCCAGCTACAATCTTGGACAGAAGTCTTGGGACACTTATGTAATTTAACGAATTGTATGTGTTTTACTACTGAAGTTAGAAAAAAGCGCTGCTTTCCTTTTAAAAACGCGTCACTGGTCCCCCTCCCCACCCAATACAATGTTGAAAATCAGAAGAAATTGCAGGTAGTAGTTTTCAATATTATGGGGGGTAGGGGGGGGGGGGAGGTTAGGCAGGTGAAGTTGCATTCGCGTGTGACGTGTGCGCAAAAGCGCCAAAAGTGCAAATTTGTCCCAAGGCTTTTGGCCGTAATTGTAGATTTTTGCTTCTTTTAGATCGTGTGATTACTGTTTTATTCGTCAGATCGAGCAGCTCGGTTCATCCATAGCTGCAGTGCACATGTTGGCAAACCAAACAGTAGACAACTTCAACATTTTCAAGACAAACACTAGCAGTTTTCTGGCCTTGGTAAGATAATTTTCCATGGATCAATAATGACTAGGTCTAAAATAAGTTGAAAATGTCCGTTTTCTGTTTTGTAATAATATCTTTTCTTGCCGCGATTGTTTCAACAGGCGATGAAACATAAAACGAAAATTAAGCCTATTAACTTTTTTTCTTTCCATTTCTCAGACCTTCAGAAGGATTGTATTTTTACGCTTATTATCACTTGATATACAACAGCAATGCAGCTGTTACATTAACGTTATCATTCTAGACATATTTTTACTTAACTTCTACCTTTAAGCGGAGGGTCACTGGCGGAGAAGGAACAAGAAGATACCTATTTGCGAAATAAAATGATAAATACTAAATATATGTTTCTAAATGTTTACCTACAACATGCATAGTGCGATTTCCGTGTCCCTTGTTTGCTGCTGAGTTCTTGTACGTTGCACGTCACTCTAGTTAAACTCTGGGCTCGTTACTTTGGAGCAAAGATTGAACCTCACGAAGGATGAGCTATCTATGGCAATTTCTCAGACGGACACAGAGGTAAGGAAGCTTTTGTCTTTATTGACGAAATTTGTTTAGACCATGTTTTGCTGTGCAGCTCTTAACAAACTCGACGTACCGCAATTAAGAGGGAGATAGCATTTAGACATACCGTCTAAATTAGGATTCATATCAGTTACTATATATTCTTCCACTGTTTTCACGTTTCTAACAGCTTAACAGCACAAAAGAAAGACTCGATCAAGAAGACAACAGCATCAGAACACTACTGGACGATATCAACACAACTTTATCCATGAGGGTACTGGTCTCTTGTATAGACGTGCTGGTAACGACGTTTTTCCGAAGATTCCCCACTACTTTCCGAAGATTTCCGAAGATTCTCCAAAACTTATCCGAAGGCCACACGAACGTTTCCGAACATTTCCCTAGAATTTCTTAAGATTACGGAAGATATCCGAAGATAAACGAAGATTGCCGAAGACTTTCGAGGAAGATCCCAAGATGTTTCGATCATGCACCAACGAATTTGAGTACAATTTAAGAGACAAACTTGAAATCAATGAAATCATTGATATCTTCACTAGGGGTGTCTGGAAAACCCGAATAGCGAATAGCGAATAGTCGCGAATAGTCCCGAATAGCGAACAGCGAATAGCACGAATAGCGCGAATAGTCTCGGATGATGCGAATAGTGGCGAACAGTCTCGAATGGTGGCGAATAGCGGCAAATAGTAGCAATTCGTAGCAAAGAGGGTACCCTGTATCTCGCAGTCAACCTCGCAGGAACGTAGGATGAGATTTTCCCGCTAAAAAGCAGAGACGCTTTTCAGGACAAAAAGAGTTTCTAAACGTAATTTCTTCTGTTTTAACCGCTGCAAAAGCGTAAATACGTCTTTATTAGGTTATCCTTGTGTTTTCTGTTTTCTTAATGTCGGCGATGGACAGCCCTAGCCTAAGCCCGGAGAAGAACTAGAGGATATTACACGGTGGCGAGAAGATATGAATTGTATGTGCGAGTGGCAAGAGCAATATCTCACGAGTAGGGGTATCGAATGGGCTTTGCGAGTATTTGCGAGCACGCGAGCAGTGCGTTTATTTTTGCGAGCACAAGCAGTGATCAAATTTGTCTTGCGAGCAGCGAGCACTTTAGAAAATACAGTTGGCGCGCAGCGAGCACTTCGTAAATTTCTAAGCAGAATTTAGATCTCTCTTTTATTAGAAAGAAACCTTTTGCGCCAAGTAATCTGGCTAACACCGTTCAACCAATCCCAGCGGCTTACAGCCAATTATGCCTTGTTCGATGTCAAACTGTTACGTCAGGTAGCTTCGCTTGAGCTTCTGTGCGGTACACTAGGTGAACGCTCAAGGAGATCCAAAGCTTTCTACTCCGACATTGTGAACACATCACGGGAAGAAGCTTAAAGTTACCAGACTTTCAAGCGCTGTGACATGGAAGGTTTTTTTGGTTGTATTAATATTTTTAGGAAATATGAACAACGCGGCATTTAGACTAACAAGCATTTCGAGCTTCGGTTTTAATGATTGGCCAACGTACCGATTGACTGAAATAAGAATCAACGCAACGGAAGAACTGTGATAAATGCCACTAGGCCGTTTTAAAGTTTACATTTTATATATATTTGATATCTTTTAAGCTTTTTAAATCTTACCAAGTTCATATATTTCATTTACTTTATATTTATTTATTTATTTAGTTATGCATTTGTTTTATACATTATTCATTAACTTGTAAATAATTTTAACTTAAGCTAAGGTGTATTTTATTGAGTAAATAGTGTCCCCAATGAGTTTATTTTTTTAAGCTAAATACTATTGACACTTTAATAAAGTCTTTCATTCAGTTCATCCATTCATTCATTCATTCATTCATTTATTCATTCATTCATTCATTCATTCAAGCTTTATTTGGAGGCTTCTAGGATTTAACCAATTGAAATCAAACAGCTCTGACAAGCTCTGAAGGTCGAATAGTAATAGTAATACTCAGTACATGTCTTCATGTCTCTAGATTACTTTTTACCTTTGCGGGTGCCTTTCGCGAAGAATTTTTACGTGCGTCAGTTTCAATAAAACGTCAGCAAAACGAGGAAGCATGTTTCCAGAAACATTCATAGCGCGTGAATGTTTCCCCAATGTTTCTCAGGTTTGCCATACGGGAATTTTAACGAGAATCCGAGCATGCGAGCAGTGACAAAAATTTTGCGAGCACGAGCAAGCGAGCACTCATCCAATTTTTTCGAGCAATTCGAGCAATGGCCAAATTTTGCGAGAACTTTTAAATTGAATGGGACCATTCGATACCCCTACGAGTGAGTGCAGCGAACGAGTGAGATATTCTTGCCACGAGAACATAAAATTCATATCTTCGAGCTAACGTGTAATGTTCTTTTTATTATATAGACAAACTGATGACGGCGTTTTTGACGATTTTCCGGAGATTTCCGACCACTTTCCGAAGATTTCCGAAGATTCTTCAAAACTTGTACGAGGGTCACACGAACGTTGCCAAACATTTCCGAAAAAGTTCCGAAGATTTTCTAAGATTAACGAAGATTGCCGAGGACTTTCGTGGAAGACCCGAAGATGTTCCGATGATACATCAACGAGTTTAAGTACAATTTAAGAGACAAACTTGATATCAGTCAAATCATCGATATCTTCACTAGTGAGGATATGGAAAATACGCCACTAGAGTCCCGGATGTGGTTTCGTATTTTCCAGTAAAACACTCGTGTCTATATAATAAAAGGTAATAAATTCACTGAAATTCTGTTGCTTATTTGAATAATTAATTAACACTGACTATTGACGACTTCGTCACTATTTGCTACTTTTCGCGACTGTTCGCCACTATTCGCACTATTCGAGACTATTCGCACTATTCGGGACTATTCGCTATTCGCTATTCGGGTTTTCCAGACACCCCTTCACTAGTGAGGATATTAAAAATTCGCCATCCGAGTCCCGGATGTTGATTCTTATGAAGTTTACAAGTCCGGTATTTTCCAGTAAAACACTCGTGTCTATGTAATAAATTGATGTATCGAACGAGGCCTATTGAATGTAACTGAAGTGAAATTCTCGTCGCTTCAGTTTTCGTTGTTGCCTTTATTGTCACTACTTTCAACCGAGTTCATTACAACATTTAACTACTATGAAATGGATTCGCAATAATTCCACGAGCAATTTGCCGAGTGATTTCAATGTTATAGATTGAAGGGCTTGAAAGGGTAAAATGGGAACTGAGTTTTGCCAATTGTTTTTTCAGTGAACAAATGAGATTTGGATCACTGGGACTGGCAGTTGCAACAAAAAATTGATATGGGGCTAAATTTGGGTACAAAAAAAGGCTGACAGATGGGATTTGGGTAAATTTAAGCTTGATAATGAGATTTGTGCATCTTCCCACTCCCATTCAGGACACTCAAGGCTTACTTTCTTATTGGCAAGCAGCACACAGTTGACTCCCTCAAACTCAGCACCAGCGGGATTATCTTTCCATGTCTCTCATTAGATCTGAGCCGGTATAAATGTAACTTAACTCATGCAAAGTGAAAATAAGTTGTTTTGATTAATTACTGAATGCAACGTTAGCCCTACTTCCTGTCCAAGAGAGATTTATAGTTACACTATCGATCTCGCAGGTAGACAACGTCAGTAAGCTCCAGGGCCCAATCGGTCCTCCCGGTTTCAACGGCTCTCAGGGACCGACTGGTCCTGCTGGACCTCCAGGATTCAATGGAACACAGGGACTCCAGGGTATCATGGGCCTTCAGGGCTTTAACGGCTCACAAGGAGCTCAAGGTCTTACCGGGCCACAGGGACCTCAAGGCGCAGGAAACATTTCTCAGTGTGAACACAGGACAGATTCGGTGGCAGGAAGCCAAAATCCAGTGACAATATTTCCTCCTGCCGCTCCAACTACGGTCACTTTGGAAGAGCCGAGTGTAAGTAACTGTTTTCTACTCTAAGAGAACTGAGGACTTTTTGACGTTCTGTGATATTCTAAGCTTTACATCAGTATAGATAATTGTCGAATTGTAATTATTTAGTAATTAATAAGTAATATTTGAAGTATTGTTATTCGAACTACCACTTATTTATTTAGTCTACGTCCACCCCGAATGTAGAATAACCTATTATATATTTCAATTTATCTCAAAACTAGAGGGTCCAAGATTCACAGAGAATGCAACTCATCTCATAGATGTCTTCTTAAACAGAACTTACAAGAGACTCAACATGATATTTTGAAATGTAATAATGTTTTTAAATAGCGTCGGTCTGGAAAGAATTTTTAAGTACTTTTTTTTCTTCCAGGGTAGAAGGATAATTAGCGTCACATGCTCAACAGACAGAGCTCAACAGTATCTTCTTAGAAGCAGCATAAACCCCGCCGACGGTGTTCAATTTTACTTTTGTGATTGTTACGGACACTATGGAACTGGCTCGCAATCCGTGGACTGCATCATACATTACTGGGAATGCCCGCTTACCACTTAAGAGCGAATGTTCCCAATGGTGAAACATATCGTGGCAACAGCCAAAAAATAAATTCGCTCATATTCTCAAGTTAGGTAGGCCTTAGTGTCAAACAAATCACGACATACTTCGTTTGGCTGAATATCGATTTATTTACGAGAAAAGCGATAATAGCCGAATTCCGTCAAAATGCCGCTTTTGGAGCTCAAAATTTAAGAGGAATCTCAAAGCTTTACGTCACAAAATCAAAGAACCTAGATCAATAAAAACTATCAAATCTTGAAAACCAACATCAAAATATATGTTGACAGCAATTTAAGCAATTCTTGCCTATATTTATCTGCAAAATCTAATTAAATTTATCCGACCTACTTTTAACTAGACTGAAAATAGGTCAAAAGAAACGCGTTATTTAACTATGTGCTACACGAAATGATTGACTGAAAATCTGGCTTTTGGAAGGCGATAAGTAGTCCTTATCGATCTCCAAAGGATTTTTTGGGGAAATGATTCGGAGCGCTTTAATCAAATTTGAAAGTTGGATAAAATGCACCGATTCGACGGTGCCGTTAATTGGCCGGAACACATACAACACGCAAACTCGATTGTTTCGCATTTGAAGTCCAGTGTGCAATTTATTTAATATAACATCCTCTTACCTTTATGTCGCTGTATCAAAAAACAGGGCTGCAGTCCTGCTGAGTGCTGAACTGAATTGTTGCATCGTTCACATAAAAGCAATATAACTTAGAGGAATAGTGCTGCGCCGCCTCCTGATCTTGAGTTGTTCACAAAGCGTATTTCGGGGTTTTCTGATTCGAGGTTTCTCTGTTCCCATCTCGTTGAAAATGAGGCTGTAAACACTCCACGTAAGATAACTTTGTTTAAATATAAGTCTTGAACTGAACACCGAATCAGATGCGGCCAAAAATGGGGTTATTTCAAGGACATCTGTCCCTCGTTTGGCGGAATAACGCAAATTAACTTTAAATTCAAAACGAGGTGAACTGAAATCGAAAACTGCGGCAAAGTAACTTTGGAGGGGAGGTAGGGAGATTGTTCGCGTTTCACGCACAAATTTTAACAAAATTCACGTGCCACTTATATTTTTAGCTGTTTTTATCCATACTGTTTCATGAATTCACGAATCACGTATGTCTTTTAGTTGTTTTTCACCTGTCACACAAAGTTTTGCCTTCGTGACGTGTCACGCATAAACCCTTGGACTGTGAACTAATCGATCCGTTACTGTGTCGAAACTGAGTTTCGTTCCAAAAAAATATTCACTTTTTATTTCCATTATTGCGAGGCCGAGTTTTCGTAGTACCCACCCTAGCTCTACAGATATTTATTTCTATATTACTTTATCTCCAGAGGTTACACCCAACTCAGGACGACTGCGGCCCAGGTAGCACGTGATCATATTTACATTTATCTTTCCCTATCAGTAGTCTAAAATGGTTTTTGAGCTCCAAAAGCGGCATTTTGACGGAATTCGGTTATGATCTATCTTCTCGTAAATAAATCGATATTCAGCCAAACGAAGTCTGTCGTGATTTGTTTGACACTAAGGCCTACCTAACCTGAGAGTATGAGCGAATTTATTTTTTGGCTGTTGCCACCATATTTTGAAAATATTTGATTTTTGGGCACATTCGCTTTTAAAACTCTGTCATCGTTATGCATCTTCATTGGACGGATATTGACTAATTAAAAAGTGATCGATGCTTTAAAAGATTCGGGGCCGTTTCTCGAAAGCCCCGGAAACTTTTCGGGCCCTCAAAGCCATCTTTGGTTAATCGGTATTTAAAGATCTAGACAGAGAGGTGTATACGCTTGAGACTTTTTGTATGAAGGGAACTTCCGTTTATATTGAGAATATGTGCATATATAAAACAGCTCTGAAGTCATAAGGTTTGAGATTTTGTTACAGCTTTTCGGGTGCGAAAATTTCTCGGGACCTTCGAGAAACGAGCCCCAGGCCCGGATTGTTCGAAAGGTGGATAACGCTATTCACCGGATAAATCGCTAACCAGCGGATAGCGTGATTTTTTTTGTTAACACTTCTTTATTCGGTGGATAGTGTTATCCAGTCTCTCAACCACTGGGACCAGGCTTTAATTTTTTGGATGATTTTGTCGACTACGAATAACGAGGTTATTAACTGGTATCTATGTAAGTTAACATGCAGTTCTGCGATGCATGGTCCCAGTTTTTAATTTTCTTTCTCCTATCTCTCTCCCTATTCTTGTCAGTTATTTCTGTTCTATATTTAATAGTTATTTACCTGGAGGAAGTAGAGGTAAATATCCACCACTTTCACCGACACTGAGATGATTAATCATTTTAGTATATACCACACAAACTGAAAAACTACCGGACCAAAATATGTCTTTATTTCTGACAATAAACAAACATGTAGGAAATTTCATTTCAGTCTGCTCGGAAGTGAATAGCACTTTGAGAATTACCTCCGAGTTAAACCACTCAGAAAGCGTGAAAAACACTATTTACTTGTGTTGTTGTGAGGGTCGAGACCCATAATCCCTCTAGAGTTGTAACTCCCATAAGCCCTTGCGGTATAAGTGTAATAAACAAGAAAGCACATGGTCGAAAGTGTCGACCGTGTTTGTTGATTAGTTCGCTGTTTCCCACTCGACACGCTGTCGAGATCCTGTTTTGAAGCTCTATCGGCGAGCGAGTAACATTGTGCATAGACTACTACATGTACTAAATATTTCTGCTTTTTTCCTTTAAAGCTAGAATTTCTCCTTGCTCATGGTAAATATTCGACACGTTGGAAATAATAAGAGGACATGACTGATCATCGCAGTTATGCACACAACATATCGCCTTGCTGTACCGGTATCGCAGAGCAATGATTAACCATGTCTTCATATCTTTCTTCGTAGTCCAAATATATGATCTTTCATATATCACTTGTCAGCTGGAAATAGCATGCCCAAGACCCGTAATAATACTCTTCAGGCCGCTGATCATTACCATCTGATTATTTTCTGTTAGAGGCCTTGTCATTCAAAAGATGTCAGATGTCAGATGTCAGTTCGTCTAAAACCATTTCATAATTTACGAGAGAAAGTCACATCTAAATGCAATGTTGATGTCCATGTACATAAGCATATGTAATTCTTCCCTCTACCCTAGGCAAGCTTTGTGAGAATAGCACCTTACCTGTTCTTATACAAATAACATCAAAAGAAAAATAAAGATAATTTCCTTATAATTGCGGCGTGGATCATACTGCTCCCAGGTTAACATTCCCAACAGATTAGAATCTTGCCACTAAAATAAGCAAAATATCAACTAGTTCAGAGATTTTGGAGTAGATGAAAAGAAGTAAAATGACCAAATTTCCACTTGGCATGTGTTCATTGTGACCAAGTTTCTGGAAAAGTATTAATTTTGTCGAACCTTTCTACAGAGGCCCCCTTAACGTGGATATCGAGGAAAGTAGCGTGCTGAGATGGGGTCGTAAAGAGAAGCCAGTAAGGTTGTTATATGACATTTGTTTCGAGGGGCGTAATATTTAAGCTTTTTCAATGCGTGATAAAAAATCGAGTAACGCAGTGTACATAAAGGAACTCAGCAACGGTATTTTGAGTTATTATGGCCATGACCTGAAAATAGTAGTTTACCTAAGATCGAAAAACTGAAAAGAGATAAAAATCAATCCATAAAGGAACATGGTTTGTTGAGGATTTGGAGAAGAATGCCACGGATTACAAACGACGAACTTGAAAAATGTAGGCTAAACCTTTTAAGATGCCCAAACCGTAAAGTAGGTCCTTTTAGGCTCGCGGTAGAAAACAAAACATTTTGAACCACACATTTACTATCAGAGAAGCACAGGTGAACTGTGAACTAACCTGTGTCTGATTAGGCAGAGTGGTCTGGCGACCTTGCTTACAAAAAAAACAATATCTGTATTCAAAAAAAAAAAAAAAACTACACTTGAGCAAAATGGGAAGCCATTTTGTTTAGTTCTGAGGTGAAAGGCAGTGGATACCTAGAGATGGAATAGCCAATCAGAGCACATAGATGGCACTTTTCACCGGTTTGTTATATGCAAGTGATTATTAACTAATGACAACTGAGGCAATAAGACTCTGGAAAATACATCATCCAGTTGTCCAGTTTACAGACCCTGACTATCTAACAGCTTTCCAGCGCTAGGTTCCGATAACTCGCAATCGTGAAACAAAGTAACCCAGGAGTTTTACGTAGTTTCTATTCATTTTTTTTTTTTTTTTTTTTTTTTTGGCTGTTAATGTTGGCAGCTATTCAATTAAGCCAGGAAAACGAAGATCGCAAATTACGCGTATTTATGTTTTATTTAAATAAAGATCATTCATTACGTAAGAAAGTCTTAGTAATTATGACAATAAAGTTCATAATTGAATATCAAGTGCATCTCTAGGACCTTAATGTTATAGGTATAATTTAATATCAATCATGATAAATCAGTGCGATTACCCTCGTAACATTTTCTTCTTTGATTGATAACAAAATGAATATTACGTTTAGTAATGGTAATAGGACTGCTGAGTGGAGTCCAATTCGGTCTGTAATCATACGAGTGATAACAAAATCGGACCGGACCGCGCAGCGGGAGTCCGATTTGTTTATCACGAGTATGATTACACACCGAATTGGACGACACGAAGTCTTATTAACAATTAATCATGAAAATCACAGTTTCCGGGAAAAGAAGAATAGTCAAGTTATGAAAGAAAGGGAAAATTTGCATTAAAAGACTGACAAAGAAAACGTAAATTGTTTAAATGTGACCAAGGTTGTGATTGGTTGATTAAACTACAACTTTAAGTTTAAGTTTAAGTTTAAGTTTAAGTTTAAGTTTAATAATACTTTGTCATGCTAGTACAAGTAACTAAATCACAGAAATTAGAAGAAGCACATGACTGGAGAGTAACTGGGGGAAACTAAATTCCCATACAAACAACATTCTTTGATATTAAACATTCTAAAAATATTAAGAAGTGAAATTTAAAATTTAAGTGCGGCCCAAAACTAGCCTTATTAAATTGCATACTAAAATTGACACTAAAAATTATGAAATAAGATTTAAATACGGCCCAAAGCTAACCTAATTAAATTTCATGCATGTCACTCACGAGTTACACCTGATTTAAAATTGACACAACTGATCTAATAGATAGGATTTAAAACTGCTTAATGAAGGTGCATGCATAATATTCGATGGAATATCATTACAGTCAGTTATGTAGCGATTAAAAAAATGAATATTCAAAGTAATTTGTACGTGTCTTCTTTGGTCTTATCTTTGAATGTGATTGGCTTATTGAACTTTCCGATAACAAAATGCATGTCCGATAACAACCTGGCAGGTGAAATAGTGGAAAATAAGAGTTTTTTAAACCAATTACAATCGAGAAAATTGCAATTTTTATGGTTACGGTGGGTTATTGGCTATATAACAGGTAGGGGTTTTCTAATTAGCCGATAATATATTTTAAACCCATGTTATGTCTTCGGGATTACCGGGCTGAAAACAAGCTTCTTTATACAGTATGGGGCGCCGAAAGCAACAGCGGCCAGCGGAATAACCCCGTTATGCCCGCTCCGCTCTGCTTCTTTCATTCCTGGTCATAACCCCACTAGGAAGGCTGCTCACAGCGAGATTTATAACAGTTTTTGTTCTCTCAATACTCTTCTATCAGATGTCATCTACATGTATGAGATCAATGCCGCTAAGACCCTGGGAATGTGTTAATATAAGGTCTATCTAAACCGATTTAAAAGACTATAAACACTGTCTTGCAATCCTCCGTAGGAAATAGATGGTTACTGGTACATTTACCCATAACTCTCAGCGCCAGTAACCTTTCACAATGCCCATAAAATCGTACAGAAAAATTCCAACGTCTCAGTCAAACCCGAGCATACACAATTTCCTTAGCAAAGGGAAACATCTGCAAAAATTTGGCTTTCCTTGCGCCTAATGAGTTGCGCAAGGTTCGCATGGTATTGTGGTAAAATGTACAGTCGCCATCTTTTTTCCTTCGGAGGATTTGGACTCAACACCCTCCGTACACCAGGACATCAGTAGACTTCAAGATTTCAGCGGGCATTCCCAGTAATGGATGGTGCATTCCACACTTCGCGCGACAGAGTCATACTGTCCATAGCACTTACAGTAGTAAAATAAATGACCGTTGGCTGGGTTTGTGGCGGTTGTAAGCAAATACTGTTGAGCAAAGTCCGTTGAGCATGTCGCGCCCACTATTCTTTTGCCCTGTGAAGAAAAGAGAAATTTTGTTTCATACATTAACTCAAAGGAAAGGAGACTTGTACTGAGTTGCCTGAATGATGAACAAAATATAATAACACAGATTAACCTTATTTGCTTTCTTCAAATACGCCCACAGACGAACACACACGCTTGGTTCGATTCAAATTGATGGACTGGACTGGTTCACAATAGGCCACGTTCGATATATTAATATTCTAACGTGGCTCCGAGGCTTTCAAGACAAACTCCTATATTTGGAGGCGTTTTCTTTGTATCCACGTCTCGTTATGGAATGATTAAATTAAAGGGACAAAAGAAATTGGAATTTTATCCTGAAAGCCTCGGAGCCATGTTAAAATATTGATATATCCAACGTAGCCTATTCAGCGCATAGGACGCGCCATTATGGCACCCATGACCTAAGATGAAGCATGCTGATAAAATTCAATTAACCGAAACGAAAATGCTTATCTCTTTATTCAGTACGTGACCATTCAAAAGAAAGCTACTTTTGCTTGTTACTGTTTGTTGTGCTATGGCTAACTAGGCGACATTACACATTTAAATCCCTGTATGAACATCACGTGTATAACAAACCAAATAAAAGCTATTGAGCAGTACGTTTAGAATGCTTTAATTTATTAGATGGTTTTAATTTTCTCCCTGCATAAAATTCCTATGTGTGACCATTCAAACAAAAGCTATCAAGAATAACGTTCATGTGGTACTTTATACTGTGCTGATCGACAAGGTGTTTTCAACATATGTCATTAAAAGTTTTTAGAGTATTGATAGTTCACGTAAATGCAACTTTAGTGAGAATAGACCATACTCGTATTTTCGGTATTGGACTGGAACTAGCTTGCAATGGAGGCGCATTTGAAAAGACTCCCCACACTGGCCTCGGTTGCAAGCTAGTTCCAGGCAAGGTGATATTTACTTTGGCATGTACAATAAGGTAGTGTGTTAGTTAATTGTGACCCGTTTCGTTTCGGAATCATCATTTGACGGCATTGAGTATACTTACGCTTGGTTCTTCCAGGATAACCTCAACTGGGCCTGCACGACTGTTGCTTGTTATTTTGTCTTGGCTTCCTGTTTTTGAATCTGTCTTGTGTACACACTGAGAAAGGTTTCCTGCTCCTTGGGATCCCTGTGGACCCGCTGGACCTTGCGCTCCCTGTGAGCCGTTAAACCCTTGGGGGCCCATGATGCCCTGGGGTCCTTGTGTTCCATTCAATCCTGGAGGTCCAGCGGGACCTATCGGTCCCTGAGAGCCGTTGAAGCCGGGAAGCCCGATTGGTCCGATTGGGCCTTGGAGCTTTGTCACGTTGTCTACCTGCAAGAGAGATGGTTACAACATGTGGTGGGTCTGTAGTCAATGATACCACAGGGCTCAGTTGTTTTCAGGGTAGATAACGCTATCCTGCGGATAAATTGCTATCCAGTGGATAGGTGTCGATAAACAAATACTACGCTATTCATTCGATAGTAATTCATTTATTGGATAGAGTCACTGTTATCCACTCTTCGAACAACTGCTGAGCCCAGCTGTTTGATGAAGGATACTACTCTAATTTAATTTTACCTTAATGGAAAGTGTCTTGTTAATTTCCTCTAAAAATGCCCTCAGAGCGTTGTCTTCTCTTTCGAGTCGGTCTGTTGCATTTTTAAGCTGTTTGAAAAAATAACAAAAGGCAATTTTCAAATTGTCATCGATAACTTACAGAAACCTTTCTCATATCCCACCGAGGCTAAACATTTACATAATTTCTTACCATATCCTTCACTACAATTATCATAGTCCTCTTCCTTGCTAAAACCTGGTCGGCCAAACACCTCATGGCGCCGAACTATCATGGCTGAACTCTGAGTGAGGTAAAAGATTACCTGAAGCGAGGTACAAAATGCTACTCAAAACAGGGCGAAACGGATTGTTATTGCCTATTCCCCTTACTAACTTTCTTTAACTTTTTTTTCGAAGAAAAGTTTCTGATAAAAATGCACTATCGTGGTTTACTCGAACACGACAAGGTTATACGTTAGCATCTTGTTGAACTGTGCTTAGAATAGTTGGCGGATCAGGAGTTTTAGCATATCCTCGTATTGTGTTCTTTACGCACGAAAATTGACTCAGGCAATATTTTGAGTGTTATTCAGAAACAACGTTTGAAAGGTCTACCCTAGCTGTCCTCTAACTTGGTAAAATTGCTGTTCAGTCGAACCTCCTCTAGCGGCCACCTCGCTGCAACGGCCACTTTCCTCTATCCCAAAGGTGGTCATTGTGGAGATTTCAACTGTAGTAATCTTAAATGCGGGGTCGTGGAATCCATAAATTAAACTTCATCGATAATTGATCGATGTTGCGTATTTGAGGCCTAACCTCCTTACCAACTTAAGAAAAGCGTAGTACAGGGTGCCAGGGAATTTTATGGAAAGCCTTATAAAATTCTCAGACAAATTCAGGACGTGAGGCCTTTTGACTCATTGTTCATTCGCGTTGAAAGGAATATGCTAATATGGTTAGACGTATGATTGAATGTTTTGGGGTTGATTTTATGAAAGAAATTATAGAAAACTGAAAATACTTTACACTCTTGCTGGTTCGAGTTAGATCAACTTTGGAGTTCTTGCAATATTTCCCTCGTTTTTGCTTTTTGTCATCTTCCACTGTAAAAGGATCATATTCTGCACACCATCCGACATTCACTTTTACCCCCCTTTTAATTTTAACTAACGACTCTCCAACTACCATAAAATCCCAAAGCCCTGGGAATATATAACTTCACAGGGGGTTTTGGGTGAGCTTATAAACGGAGGGGGGGTGGGCTTATATCCGGGGGGGCTTATAAGCGGAATAAGAAAAAAGTTTCGGAACGACGAAATAAAACGTATCTGAGAAACGAATTAAAGCTAACATACCATTACATTTAGAGCTATTACCCTATTATTACCCTATTATTACCCTATTACCCTATTAGCCTATAACTTTGAATTACAAATTTTGATGTTTGTAAAGAGACGCAAAGCGAACGTTCTGACACATTAGATGGGCTTTTATCCGGGAGGGGCTTATATCCGGGGGGGGGAGCTTATATCCGGAATAACATCTTTGTTAGAAAATAGAAGGGCTTATATCCGGGGGGGGCTTATAACCGGGGGGATTTAACGTGGGATTTTACGGTATCTCCTTTTCAGATACAAACAGCGTACTGTGTCGCGTTAACCCGTTTTTCGTGCTGGAGATGGTCAGAGATAGCTTAACTATTGTCACGTTCGCACTTTGCTCTAAACTAGTCACACCACGAAACTTAGGACTGAGGAAGGGCTAGGCCCAAAACGTCTACCATGGAAATCGAGTTTAATTTGGCACTGAATTACTACTATTAACAACTTCAGACCACTAACAACTGTTGAGACAGATACGGGAGACACTCTTTGGAATCAAAGGGGTTTTTTATCCAAGAAATAAGACGTTGCGCTACAGAGAATTAAGTTATATGTCTTGTAGCAAATTATACTTAAAGAGAAAAGATGTTGATTAATTTAAAGGATAGGGGCTCAAACACGGCAACTGCCAACCATTGAACGTTTGGTCTTGAGTCTCTGGGTCTTGCCCTGGGGTCATTTCTGGTTTCAGAGAGGCCCTGCACACTAAAAAAGCTAAAGTAAAAAAGTCTAAAAACGCTAGTATGTCTTACTTGAGGTAGAAACTTCTAACTACACAGCAAGAATAGCCTAATCCATATTTATTGTAAGCTCTAAATAAAACTTAAAAAAGGAGCAATAAGGTATATCATCTTGCCTTGCATTAGAGCCTGTCTTACATGATTTTTAAACATCTGACTACGTAGGAAGAATAGTCAAATCCATATTTATTGTAAACTCTAAGTAGAAATTAAATGAATAATATTTAAAGGAGCAGTATAGAAAATGGTCGTTTATTAAGTATAAATCTTTTAGTTACGTGTGCCGTACGTACTTACCGATTTCAGAGAATCCTCCGTGTGATTCTTATAAGTGCTCAAGTCTTTTTCTGTTTTGTCAGCTAACGAATAAACCGCGCTGATGGATACGCCGAGTTGGTTCATCTGAAAAAAAATATATATATATATAGGAAAGTAATTTATTATCAAATATATATAAACTGGCATTAAGGCAACTGGTTACCAAGTTGGTTTTGAAAAGCCAGCGTTCGCGCCTACAGTGGCCCTCGAACCGGTTTTTTATAATGACGCGACCCTGAGTATTTCTGTTCCCCCGCCCTACTTCACCTAGAATGGGAGTTAGTCCGTGAGCCAGGCAGCCAAATTTAGGCTGTCGGTATCATTCAGGGTGAATAAGTTTCCTGGTATTTTTTCAAAGGCCCTGCCACTGTAGACTTGGAAAATCCATGATAGCACTGGATCGATGGTAGCTCCTCCGGGCTGACTGCATCTATTTGCACCCCCTCCCAAACTATAACACATTAGGCCCATAGTTAATGTTCAATTATATGCAGGTACAGATGCTTATAGAATGCAATAAAATGAAGGGTGGAGACAGTTATACTTTTAAGAGTCTACATATGTGTTTGAGAACATTTTGTTTAATATACGAGCCTGCAAATTTTGGTCAGCGGTATGTTAATTTAGCCATGTCTGAGAACTCTGTTGCTTGATGTATCCGCCATTTTGAAAAGACCAACTTCGTTAAGGTAAGTGTTTAAACTACTAGATACCTATCAGTCCCTTAATTATTCTACAAAATATGAATTTTATAAACATTTTAGTTTTGTGTACTTTTAATTTTGAATGAATCAATTTTAAAAACTTTTTTCGATTGCCAAATAACATGACAAAGACGTAAGAGCTGAGCACAATATAAGATGTTCTGTAAAACATAACCTAGAAAAACAGTCCATTTCTGTCTTGGCAATCAATGGCTGGAGATATCTTTAACCGTCTTCATAAAAACTCTAGTATTTTTTTAAAACTTGCTCTCTTTTATGCAAAAAAAAATCGGCTTATCGGTTTTTTTTTTTTCAGACAATTCACCTTTTATCTATTTGGAACTTAAATTGTACTTTGCATTGTGAGAAAGCAAATCAGCTCGCATTAAATCTTTTTTGAGCTGTTTTAGAAGTTAGCCTTTCAGTTCGATCTAAAGCTTGAAAATAGTCGATCTATTACTGAGTGCTAATTTACTAGTGCATCTATAACGTATATGAAATCATTGATATCATTTATGCTATTGTTTCAGAGTAAATAATAGATTTATTTAAATTCTCCATTTACAGTTACTGAGCTTGCGTTTGCCATTCAGATTGAATGGAAAAGGACAAGCGCCAGTGCATAATACACTATGCTGTATGTGATAAGGAGGAAGAACATCTTGTGTCTCCAAAGGACATCAGCTCATGGCTGGCTTTGCTGGAAGCAGCCAAAGTTCCAAATCATCAGGCAGTTTTGGATGTCGCCAAAACGGTCTACGAAAATCACATACCAAATATCGCATATCACGGAAAATGTAGAAGCCTGTTTACTATGAAAAGAGACTAGCCCATAAGTGATGTTATTGATGGAGAGCATTACAACCGTGGCGTGCGGGCACACAAGTACCTGTATGAAGCTCTGATGAGGTTAGCATGAGCTGAGTTCGCGAGAAGGCTCGAGAGCAGCGATTCCAATCATCGCATCATTGTGGCGTCTTTTCTTGAGCAGGTGGATACACTGGCTAATAATTTGAAGGAAGAGAGCTTAGACAAGCTGCTTCTGTGCCCAGTCCTGCCTCAAGTGATGCCTATGTGGAGAGAGTTCCTGAATCATCTTCGTCAAAATAACGGCGAACTTTCAGCATTCTGGATGTCATATGTGGATATGGTAGAGGGAATAGTTCTTGGCCTGTTGCGGGGATCTCGTGAAGGTGACCGGGATTACATCTCCATTCCATACGAATGATGATCCCTTGGTGTTTCGCCTATGACAAGGTGAACTATTCACGATACCTGACTCCTTACTTTACTCAGATGACAAATCTCGGTGACAAAAATCCTGAAGTACAGAAGGCATTCAAGGAAGGCAGTTTTTCCGTTCAGTTAGCCAGCAGCAATCCCTTTGGGAGGATTCCAGTTGACCAGACAACTGAGGTCACAGTGAACAAAGATACCCAGAATCCTGGTGGAACCACACGCTTTAACTTAAAACCTGCAACTGTTCAGGGCTACTACCTCACAGCAGAATACCGAAGAGCATTTCTTGGGCAGCTAAGAAACAGTCACCAAGAATAAAGAAAGATGAGCTGGCGGTTTCGTCCATAGTTGACCTCATCCAAGGCTGGGTTAATCCATTTTCCGAGAGCCAAGAACTAATTAGCATTTCAACTGCAAAGAAAGCCCCCAGAGAGATTGCTACAGACCTGAAAACAGCACACGCGGTTGGTGAAAGATGTTACGCAAAGTTTAAAGAAGAGAGGATGGAGAAGACTCCTCAAATCAGGAAATTCCATGGCCCTCTGAAGACCAACAAACTTACGACATTCAGCGACATGAACAAGAAGAAACAAGTGCAAACCAACGACCGATCGATTATTTTGAAGCAGACAGGTCCTTGCTTGGACGAATCAGAGATATTGCACAAGAACGAAGCTTGCAGATGGATACCCTCCTTTCTTGGACCACTTTCCTGGGCCTTGTCAACTCCAGATGACCTTCTGAGAAAGACCAATGAGGCCTCCCTGGCATCACTGTTACAGAAAAATGTACAGTTCTCTGAGGAACTCCCTGTAAATTCTGCTTCAGTTATGTATGGCATGTCTCTGGTGCAAAGGCTAAAGGGAGATCACCTGACTGGTGATGTCGCTATGACTGCCCTGTCTATGGCAGTGAAAGGAGGGGTGTGGTGTAACCGAATAGACGTCGTATTTGACACCTACAAGGAGCTATCCAGTAAGAACAGTGGCGGCAGCTGCGAGGTGAAGAGTCAGGACACCAGCTTGTTAACATCACTAGCACACAGATAGTTAGGCAGTGGAGGAATTTCCTGACAAGAGTGAGCAATAAGACGAGTCTTATCACCTTCATCGTCAATGAGTGGAGAAAGGAAGAAGACAGAAGTTGGAAGAGAAACTGTTGTATGCCAATGCTGGTGATACATGCTACAGAATCACAGCGGAAGGTAGTGAGGAGGTTCCAACACTGAAGTCTCAACAGGAAGAGGCAGATGGACGCCTACTGCTCCACGCTTCCCATGCAGCTAATGAGGGCTTCACCTCTGTTCTTGTCTGTTCGGGGGACACTGATATATTTATCATGTCCTTGGCATTTAGCAATGAGATAGGAGTTTCACTGTTCATGAAGTCTGGAACTCGTACACGGACAAAGATTATTGACATTACAAACGTTGCTGCTTCACTTGGTCCAGGAGTGTACAAAGGTGTTCTCGGAATGCATGCATTCACTGGATGTGATACTGCGAGCGCATTTGCAGGAAAGGGAAAGGCACAAGCATTGAAGATATTAAAGAAGAACACAAGGAGCCGAGAAGCGTTAACAGAGCTGGGAAAAGAGTGGGACCTACCTCCTGAATTAACAGATAAATTAGAGTAACTTACATGTCTTCTTTACTCTAATAACACGGTCACCACGAAAGTCAATGAGCTGAGGTACCAGCTGTTTTGTTCTAGAATAGGGGAGATAGAAAGTCACCAGCTTCCTCCTTGCACAGATTGTCTTGTGAAGCACGCAAAGAGAGCAAATTATCAGGTTGCCATATGGAAACGGTGTTTAGAGAACGACCCACAAGTTCCGACTCCTGTTGAACGTAGATGGAAGATCGAGCATGAAGATGGTGTTGCCAAGATAGGTGTTGACTGGATGGACGTAAAAGCGGCACCAGAAGCCATACTTGAGCTATTAGCGTGTAACTGCACTAAAACGTGCGTCGCCCCTAAATGTGTCTGTGTCACAAATGGCCTAACATGCACTGATATGTGCAGGCTTGCTGAATGTGAGAACCAAGGCTCTGTTCAAGAGATGAGAGTGCCGATGATGACGATGAAGTAAGCAGTGATGAGGAATATTAAAATGAACGCTTAAGAAGTTTCTATGTATGCTTTCTATGTATGCCAACTGGTAAATATAGAAATTGGGTCTATACTCATGTCAAAAAACATCAGGAAGAACGTCAGAAACATTAAAAAGAGCAGTTTGAATTAAAATGGATTGGTGGGACTCGTAGTACAGCCTTACAATTGTCTGTCATGCAATAGTGCCATTTTAAAGGCCCTGGTCACGTGTCCAGTGATGTAAACGATGGGATAAACAACACAAAAATATAAAAATAACATTTGTAAAGCAATGATACTGTTGAGTAAGTGTTTTGCAGATTTTGATGGACATTTAAAGCTAATGAACACACCAGGAGCCATAATCGGGGACGGAGACCGTAAGCGCGCGCCATTTCAAGTATTGGGGTTGTCCCCATGATATGGGACAATAATTCTATTTTTAGAACAAATTGCGCCATCACCTGCGGCACACGCGCGTACATGCTGCGAGGATTTTTGCGGATGTCTCGCGGGGGAAATGGCGTCCGAAATTCCCGAAAGTTTTCATGTAATATATCAAACACGAGAGACAGTGTTTCATCGGGATATCTAAACACCGAGAAGAGAGTTGAAAATACGACGCGCAGCGGAGTATTTTTGACGAAATTTGAGGTGTTTGGATGGCCGATGAAACACTGTCTCGAATGTTTGATATATCTTCTCAATCGAAACAAAAACTTAGGAGTAAACGGAGAAGTAAAACCGTCAAAATCTATGCTAATTAAGACCGGGTATCCAAACCTCCTTCACGGTAGTGATTTTCTTTGTTTTAACTTGATGAATTATTAACTCTATAGTTTTTAAATATGTTTAAGATTGATAAATGTTTGAGAACATATTAAAAGCTAAGCTGAAAATATGCGAATTAAGCAGAAATAATCAGCAAAGTTACGATGACGCTTTCTTTAATCAACTTCGAATAACGATTTCGATTTTGTTGATCGAGTTATCAAAACTCCTTGTCTATTTTCATTTTCGCAATGTAAAACTTCACTATGCTTATTTTGAAGAAACACACATAATGTTAGTAGCCTTTTCTGCGTTCGTGAAATTTGTTGCAGCATTTCAGCACAAAATATAACGAAAGAAGTCTTTGTCAAGATTTGTTGACAATTGAAAACACCGACTCGGACTTGAAAGTGCACGAGCTGCACTATGCAAATGAGCCAATTGTACGCGTCAGGCTTTCCTTTCCGGCAAAATCTTTTGCAAACTCACCAAACAAGCAGAAACAATAAGAAACCGTCAAAACAGGTTTTGGTTATGATTAACCATTGTCTGAGAAACTCACAAATTAACTCGATACCAGAGTAGAGAGTTTTCTTGCTATATTCTTAAGTCAGAACGAACGCAAAAACATACGCGTAAGCTTACAACTAGCCTGAGCAGATCTTATTATTGATTCTCAGCGCGAGATTGAAGTCTTGTTTTCGACCCTGAAAAACCCACCTTTTCCGTTAGCTCAGAGCATAAAACTACATATAAGCGCCCTGGTTCGTATTCCCTGCCTTATTCCCTGCCATCGCCGTGAAAAATACGCAAGAGAATCTCTAAACTCTCACCATTTGATCACGCAACGTGACAACATCCACGCGAGAGTCCCCGACATGTGCGTGAATCCGCACGGATATATGACGTCAGGATGGCGCAATTTGTTCTAAAAATAGAAAAATTGTCCCATATCATAGGTGCGCACGAATCCCGAGACTTACGGTCTCCGTCCCCGATTATGGCTCCTGAACACACGTATGTTTGTCAAACCAACTTCAGCCTCGTTTCCATGCTTAATTCGCGCTCTGGTCATGTGACTAATGAAATGAACCATTTGTAATTTAAAAAATGTTGTGTGAAACAATGGTACTGTTGTGCAAGTGTTTTGTTCTTTTTGGTGGACAACTGAAGCTAATAAACACAAAACAAGCTTCAGCCTCGTTCCCATGCCTGAGCCATACTATAAAGAGCACTGTTACCCATTAGCTACCATAGAATCATTGCTATCATGCTTTTCCCCACTATTTATGGTCTAATCTACTAGAAAACCACCATAAACCTTAATCACCCCGGATGATACCAAGCAGCCCTGCTGGCTGACGGACTAAGTATAGTCTATCCCAGTGTTATTACCCATCCCATTTTATTCAACAATTATAGCAATTTATACAGCCGAGTGGAAGGAGGATTGGTGAGACGTCATAGCCTTCCCGATCAAGGACTCGGACCCGTCAACTTGGACAGACAATACAAGCACTATAAACTAACATTGCGTCACAACCAGCTGATCTCATAGATAATCTTGGTCAATATATAATCTTTGATTGGGACGCAACTTTCACTTATAAGGCCTTTTCGTAAGTGTCTGATGTACACTCACAGACGGTTCCCTCCTCAAAGATTGTCCGTCTTGCCTATATACACTACGAAATACTAGTGACTTTATCATCGGCACTGTATTGACTACGTTAATTCATCGCCTTATTTATTATCAAATAGTAGAGTCTCAATTAACTTATTCACACCTTGAAGGAGAGCGTTGTGTTGATATCTCTCAGCACACTGGTCAGATTGTTATGTTGTTGAAAAGACTGTCCCACAGCTGCTCTGCAGTTCAACTGAAAATATATATGTAGGCATAGTTAAAGGTAAAGTCTGCATATGAGCAAAGTAGCCCAACAGACCGGCGCTTATCCCGATTTCTGTAGCATGAAGCTCCCTGGATGGGATGCTAGTCCATCGCAGGGTTACCCCCAGTATTAAGTTCGAAGGTACCCATTTACACGCCTGGGTGGAGAGAGGTAAGGTGAGAGTAAAGTGTCTTGCCCAAGAACACAACGAATGTCCCCACCAGACTAACTCGATCCGGAGACGAGCACACTAACGATGAGGCCACCGAGCCTTCCATGGCTTGGTTACTGACTTGACAACAACAACAAAAAAACACCCTCACAAGTACAATGCAAGTGTCTTACTACATTTGGACAAACAGAAGCAGTTATATGTATAACGCCCTACAGAAGAAAAAAGAAAACCAATAAGATTTCGCTTCATCATGCAATATCAATAATTTCGATCCATTCGAAAATGGCGGAGGTTGACAAGTGTCCTTTAAGCAGTTGTTAGACGACGTGTCCTCTTCTTCTTCTTCTTTTTTTTTTTGTGGGGGTGGGGGGGGGGGGTTAGTTTACTTACCATTTTCTTCAAATTGTCGTTTTTTGTTTCCAGGTTATTAAGGGACTTTTTAACCTTCTCAAGTTAACTTAATTTTACCCCCTGAAACATAAATAAACCAATGTACTGCTTTTGCTCACCAAGACCAACATAATTTTCATGAGTGTGGAAATATTTCAAGCCGCTTAATACTCCAAAGGCTACTACTGTTTATGTATGATCTGATACCCAATACTCATTTCAATATCGAAATCTTTTCGACTTGGTCTTGATTGATTGGGAGGCTTTCTTTCTGTCTTGCTGATTTTTTCTGCCTGCCTGTTTGTCTTACGGTCTTTCTATATGTTTGTTCGTTCGTCTCTCTCTCTTTGTTTGTTGGTTGCTTTGCTGGTTGTTTGGTAAGATTGTTGGTTCGCAAGTTAATTAATTTGGTTGGTTGTTTGTTTGGTTGGTTGATTGGTTGGTTGATTGGTTGGTTAGTTGGTTCAGGTTCGTCTCATGGTTTGTTTATCTACTTCGTTGCTTTTTGCTGCCTAGTTGGTTTTGTGACTTCGTTTGATAGACAAGTTCTTACCAGTTCTTCCTTAAGATTTTTAACGCTGTCTTCCATGGATGTTATCCTCGCTAACATCGCGCTGTTTTCTGTTCGGGAGGTCTGCCCTGCAGTAGACACTTTGAAAAACAATACATTAAGATTAATTCCTAGAAAGTGCGACGCACGGATTTTTATTCACGAGTTTTCCAAAGTTTTGCCAAGAGTGAGCAAAAATCTGTACAAAGCACTTTCTGTGCTGTTATTTGTTTATTATGTATACAACGAGAATTAAACATATTCTTTAAATCAGTTTTAGTTTTCCCGATATCATAAGCTTGCATACAGAACAGCAAACAAATTCAAGACTGATCTAAAAAACCGAGCGTAATAAAAAAAACAAATTCGCAGCTTTCCAGTCCCGCAATAGGCGGAAAAAGAGACTACACAAGCTTGAATATAATACGGGAGAATTCGTAAATACACAGTGTGAAATCATTTTGCTTGTCCCTGATCATGGTCAGATTCAGTCATGTAATGGCGGCACTTCGCACAAAGACACATTCGGACTCTAGATCTGTTGACTTCAGTGCATTATTTATAGCGGATCTCCGGCGGCCCGAAAGGTCGCCAAGCAGAGCACCATACCTATATAGGAGAGTAAAGGAAACTCATGAATTGATTTTCTCATGGTTGTCATGGTTGTCATGGCTGTCATGGCTAGCGGTATTGCTCGTGGGCGTGTACGCAGGACGACGTGGTCAATCAGGAGGGAGAGGTGAAAACGTCAGATTTGGCTGACCCTATGATCATGGCCATTATGACGTCACGGCGGAAGAAGTGCGCAAATGCACAAAATTTTCGAAAATGGCGTCGTCGCCTCTCGCTGATACAACTTTTTGAGGCAGATTTCTCCAATCATTCCAGCTTCAAATGGTATTGTATTTGGATCTCAAGGAGTGATTATCATTTTTCTTTCTTTAGAGGTAAGTAGATTTTAATTATAACTGAAAAATCTTGCAGAAAGTGTATTTAAAGTGTTACAGTCATCGCTCTCCGTTGGAAATATGTGGGGCAAAATTTTGACTATTCGCCCTGTAAAATTGTGTTTTTTACGTGATCGGTAACGTAAAGAAACGTGTAACTTGGTCACAGAATAGCTTATATGTATAGGAAAACATTGTATCTGAAGATGATTTTGAAGAATTAGCAGTAAAAATGATAAGTCCATTTGAGTATGAAATATCTGCGATCTCGTGCTCGGAGTGTTCTTTCACAAAACTGAAACCTTTTCACATATTCTGCAATGGGCCTAGCAAACAGAAATATTATCCACGATGAAGGAAATGAGAACTTTCACAAACAAGAACTTAAGCTTAATTATTTAAATAAGACAAAGCCTGCCTACTGCACAACAGTGGTTTAAATGCAGACAGAGGATAACATGCAGACTGCAGACTTTTTAAGAATATTGTATTCCTATTTCCTTTATATAGAGCTTGTGCTCCGTTTAGCCTGAAATATACAGCACAGGTTGGCCGGTGTATGGTTAGCTCGATCTCTTTATAAATGAAAATCGGAATATGATATTCCTAAAAAGCCTGCAGTCTACATTTTACCCATGGTTTGCAGTCTAGTGTTGTAAGACTTTTCTCTTCTTCGTAGGCCACTTTCGTGCTGCTTTGACTACAGGCTGGTAGTTCGGAGTATATTCAATTTCTCATAGGGAGCCTCTGCGGAGGAGAGAGTACAAGGCCCCATTTATATGGTCTCGGGTACTGAAGGCAACCCTGTCAGACCCTTCTGAGGCAACTATACAAGTGTTTAATATATGACATGAAGTGGTCCTTCCAGGATTACTTAAGCCTTTTTTTATACTCCAGTGCTCAGTTATCCTTCTTCCTTTGGCTTCCTTTCAGTCATTTGATCACCGTGGGGTTTTGTGAGTTAATTTTTATTTCTTCATACCATGAGTTGCCCCAGGTAGGCCAGTCATAGTATTTTGACGAAAAAAGGTTATCATGCTTACCAGGATTACCTTGGTTATGTTGCTAAGGGTGGCTTGTGTTTCACTTTCTCAACAAAACAGTGAAAGTTAGCTCGTTTAGGGTCACTGGGGCGAGGGCTTTCTTGGTTACCTAAGATCAAATGAGGGGCCTCACTGTCGGCTGCAATTATGTATTCTTATATAGCAAAACTTGAGTACCAAACTCGGTCACCTTGAGTTCCTATTGCTGAATCTTATTATGTTTACAAAATTGGCACTGTTGATCAACAATTTAGGTATTTGAAGTCTGATTTATTTTAATTCCTAAACAATATTGTAACTTTTCTTTAAGTAAGGATCCAAAAATGCTTTATGCAGAGTGATTGATGTAGTTTGTTTGACATGCTTCAGAAAATTTTATTTTTCTTTTTTGTGCAGGTGAGGGTGCTGAAAAAAATTCTTTATGTGAAAATCTGAAGACCTCAGTTCAATACATTGATACTGGAAATGAGCTATTTAATGTTTTATAAATTATGATATTAGCTCCATGTACATTACCGCATTGTATCTGCTTGGACGGGACTTAAAAGGTGGATGGGGGTTGGATCATTTAATTGTGAGAATTGCAGTTTTTAATGGTAAATACATACTCGAGTTCTTGGTGCTGGATCTCATTAGGAAATTTGTCTTTTAGTTAACATTTTCTGTTGAAAAGAGTTAGGGGCGATATGAAAACCAAAGATGGAAGGGAGGTCATATAAACATTTAATGCAATTTTTGACTGGTGAATATTATGAGGAGTCTTATTATTTTGATCTTTTTAAACCTTAAGTTACCATCCTCCACTACCTTTGCAAGACCATTCAAGCAGGTCCCATTTCTGGCTATACATGCAACCACCATGGAAAGCTATCTATTTATTGTCAATGTACTGTCAATTAAACATTTAAAACCCAATCCTGTGTGTTATTTGCTGGAAATGTACACTTATCATTCTCTTGAAGCCAAAAATAAACTCATCAAGGCAAAAAGCAACAAGGAACCTGGAATGGAAGGAGCTGGGGAGAAATCAGGCTTGACGTTCATGTTTACAAGTACAACCTCTCTGTGACACTCGTCTCGAGAATATTTCTTTGTAGTTCAGTTTAAGCTTAGTGTAAAATAATTGTTAGAGCTATCTTTGTTCACATAGGATTTATGATGAAAATTAAAAGCATAAAGTATAAAGAAAAGAATTGATTATCATTTCAAACTTAGAGGTAGTAAAGCTATTACAGTTTGTCAAGACAGATACTATTAGAAAACAAGAGGTTTGGTTATAATAAGAGATCACCTGATATTGATCTTTCTAGCTTTGTCATAACCTTCCACTGAACTCTTTGTGTTGGCAAAAAGTCATTTTGGCTTAACAAGTTTCTCCTTGTTAAGTTAACTCTTATTGCTAATGACTTTGTTAAGCCAACTCTTATTGCTAATGACTTAGCATAGGAAGTATCCCTGTTCATATATCCTTTCCTCTTTGATTCACTTGCTGCTTGGAACCAGATTCTGTATTTTTTAGTTCTTTCTATATGACATCCTATGCAGTTGTCTTTTACAGTCTATACAGTCTATGCTGAGAAATGAAAAATAAATAGAACCCAAAGCACCAGTTTAGGATACCTCTCTTGTCAGAAGTTCAGAAGAAGAAACAGCTTTGCACTGCATGCGGACGCCCGAGGAAACAGGCTCCGATCTCATATTTGACGAACATTTTGACATGAAATGAAGCACCTTTCTGGCAAGAGGTCTGGTCCGTGTTATTCTGAATATCATCCGTTTCATCTAGGTCTCCTGTAGAGTGATTTTATATCATATTACCATCTAAAATATCCACACGTCTGCTCGGAGCTGGTTGGCCTCGCAGAAGAAAATGTTATCTTTGACGGTTTTGTGGATAATTTAGCGCAGAAAAATAATTCCTTGGTGCATTATTTACTTTCCAACCCAGCATATGACTTGATAGTTCAAATGCCTTTGCAAGGGAGCATTTTCTCATATTTCGAGGGTTTCGAGTATCGATTAGCGGGTCCTCCACGCTATCGTCTACAAAATAATGGGTTTAAACCCACTGATCATTTTTATGCACGTGTTAAATGATTCGTTTTCATCACTATTCGAACGTTGTAAACCATATCAAGATCGTGTTTTTGTGTTCGTGTTGTTCATTGATGGGTTCTCCAGATATCGTCCAAGAAACGTGTGCAAAGCTCCACTTTTCAATCGCGTTTTTAATTGAGCGATCTCGAAATTTTGCATGTTTTTGTGCCTTCTGACTTCTAGTTTTTGAACACCAAAGTATTTTTGCACACAATATTAACGGGTTATCTTATTCTTGTGGTCTGTTGATCGCTTTCTTTCAAATTCTTTGAGCAATCATCGGATGAAAAACTTGTCTGGTGTCATTCTTTAGCGGCCATATAAACTTCACGGGCCGGCTCACGAGTGACGTCATAATGGCCAAGATCATCGGGCGCGCAATCGCATGGCAACGCAAGCGAAGTTGACCTCTCCCTCCTGTGGTCAATTAACTCCTGTCGAAACAAGGTATCCGCTGACCAGTATCACATGATCATATCGGGGGTTCAACTTAAGAGCTCATCGAGATCACGTGTTGTTTTTTAAATATATATATATGTATGTATGCAGGTATGTATGTATGTATGTATGTATGTATGTATGTATGTATGTATGTATGTATGTATGTATGTATGTATGTATGTATGTATGTATGTATGTATGTATGTATGTATGTATGTATGTATGTATGTATGTATGTATGTATGTATGTATGTATGTATGTATGTATGTATGTATGTATGTATGTATGTATGTATGTATGTATGTATGTATGTATGTATGTATGTATGTATGTATGTATGTATGTATGTATGTATGTATGTATGTATGTATGTATGTATGTATGTATGTATGTATGTATGTATGTATGTATGTATGTATGTATGTATGTATGTATGTATGTATGTATGTATGTATGTATGTATGTATGTATGTATGTATGTATGTATGTATGTATGTATGTATGTATGTATGTATGTATGTATGTATGTATGTATGTATGTATGTATGTATGTATGTATGTATGTATGTATGTATGTATGTATGTATGTATGTATGTATGTATGTATGTATGTATGTATGTATGTATGTATGTATGTATGTATGTATGTATGTATGTATGTATGTATGTATGTATGTATGTATGTATGTATGTATGTATGTATGTATGTATGTATGTATGTATGTATGTATGTATGTATGTATGTATGTATGTATGTATGTATGTATGTATGTATGTATGTATGTATGTATGTATGTATGTATGTATGTATGTATGTATGTATGTATGTATGTATGTATGTATGTATGTATGTATGTATGTATGTATGTATGTATGTATGTATGTATGTATGTATGTATGTATGTATGTATGTATGTATGTATGTATGTATGTATGTATGTATGTATGTATGTATGTATGTATGTATGTATGTATGTATGTATGTATGTATGTATGTATGTATGTATGTATGTATGTATGTATGTATGTATGTATGTATGTATGTATGTATGTATGTATGTATGTATGTATGTATGTATGTATGTATGTATGTATGTATGTATGTATGTATGTATGTATGTATGTATGTATGTATGTATGTATGTATGTATGTATGTATGTATGTATGTATGTATGTATGTATGTATGTATGTATGTATGTATGTATGTATGTATGTATGTATGTATGTATGTATGTATGTATGTATGTATGTATGTATGTATGTATGTATGTATGTATGTATGTATGTATGTATGTATGTATGTATGTATGTATGTATGTATGTATGTATGTATGTATATATATATATACGACAACTTTCCGTGGTAGGATCCAAGGAGTTCAGCAGTGCCCATTCATATCATTCAGAGCGAAAGAAATCACCGAGAAAGTACATCGTCTGCATGTTTAGAATCACAGCACAAGTTATTTTCAGGGGCTTTGGATGAGATTTAACGGATAGCAAAGAATTGCATGGTAAGATGTTCTGTCAGCTGATGCCATCACAAACCTAAATGCTTGAGAATCTCAAAAAGAACCGATAAGGCGACAGCTGACAACTAGGCTGGGATTGAACTACGCTGAGAAATTGCCAACAATTTAACTGGGATTAGAACCCTCCTTTGAAAGCACAAAATCCAATGGACAGACATATTTTACATTTTTCCTTTGTAAATCCTTTTGGTCTGTCATATAAGGATTGGTGAACTGGAACTGAAAGGTAACTATAAGTTCTTAACGGACCCAGAATTTCAATAAACACATGAAAACTACACGGTTCTTTTCGAGAACTTTTACCACCCATACCGTAATAAATATCATACCTATAACTCTCGCCTTTTTTTAGTCCCGAAGGCAGTACTTTTCCATCAGAAAAGCCGTTCAAGGACGGGTACAGAAAATTCAGAAAGAGGGGGTTACAGAAATTGCGGCAAACCGCAAGGCATTCCCACACCCTTCGACCGAAAACATACAAACAATGAAAATGGGGGAACTTAAAATTAAACGCGCTCCGGATCTGTTCGGGGATAGATAGCAAGACCTTAGGCTCAATTGTTGTTTATTCATCAACCTTGCACCGTGAATACATTGAAAGTGATCTTTGGGCTAGAGTTTGGCTGTCGTTTTACGAATAAATAAATTTCCGTTTGAGAATCAAACGTTAAATATACTTTAACGATAACAATCTACAAGCAGGTTTTAAAATACGAGTCGAAGCCCTGGTATATTATAATCCCAAGAATTCGATACATTTCCGATAACTTGAGTGGTTTTGTAATGTTGATGAAAACACTCCGCTATTTTGCTTGATATGTAAGTCCTTCGGAAGTAGTTAATATTCCGCCGAGAATATCGACGTAAAGTTGGTCTTATGGTGCTCATTCAAAGTGGTTGCAAATAGCGGTCAAAACATCTGCTAAACCAATATGACAAGGTGTTTTCCCTTCCAGGACAAAAATAGTTGTTTTGTAAAAACCCTATCTTCAGACCTCGAATATTAAAAACAAAATGACAGATGACAAGACAAAAACATAATCTAAGAAATTACGAGATGCCTTGAGGCTTTTGGTCCCGTTTTCAAGGTCGTGGAACACAATCATCAAGCAAATTTCTTTTTCAATTTTTTTCGATTAATAGGTTAATAATGTTAGTTAACACCGACAGATTAACGGCAAGGTCGCAACCGAGATAAATGACAATCACAGACGTTTTAATCGGGGACGCCGCCCTCTTTAGCGCAAATTTATTCTCCTTGGTTTGTTCCTTTTTGAATATTGTTCAAGGTTTGCAAATTGGTTAGGCCAATACACGCAGCAGCAAAGCAAAATTAAAAGCAGTTTTATCTTCATGCGAATATTTTGTCAGCTTTGATCTCATGATGTCAGCTGAATAGAATCTTAAAATTAATAGTTACTTTTTCGCCACGCATAACACGTGAGGGTAAACTAGCCTTTAGAATAAGAGCTGTAAGGTCAGAAAATAGGGCGGAAAATTTCAAAAGATTTAACTTGTTCTGCTCGAGTTAATTGGGTCGACTAAATCTTCACTTAACAGTGCAATTTGTCTTTGATAGAATCTAGGATTCTGTTTGTAATATTTCGCGTTGATCCATAACCTGAACTAAGTAGTATAAACTGAAAGCGTAAAAGAGGCATCAAAGATATGGTGGGACTCGTGTAAATAATCACGTTGTGTTCACTGTTTACCCGAAAGAGTCAAATTGCGTGCCTCAACATGCATAACTGGCAATAACGATTTTTGTTATTATTTAACGATTACGCTTATAACCAAATTCTTATTAATTTGAATCCTTATAGCAAATCAGTTTATTTCGAGAACGATCTTTTCATTATTATTTACGAGTCAAAAAAAGCGGCTGAATTGAACCTGCATCAAAACCGCGCTCGCAGTCACCTTAGCAAATAGTTGAACTCGTTCCAGTTTTGAACTCTTCACATTAAAAAAGCATATGAAGTTCTTGCCATGAATCTTTAAAGTCAACACCCTGTTCCCCATTTACTCATTAAATCCCAAACAAGTCATTGCTGTGTGCTGAATGTGCTTTTCTCCAACTTATAGAACATCCTATTTATCTTCATGCTAGATTTGTCGCAGGAACAAAATCAATCAATACTAAGCTCGCAGTTTTCAAAAATCGTTGTTTAAACAAGAAAACCAGAATGGCTTCATCACATGTAAAATATTGAGCTGGATTTCACAAAATTAATGCATACAAAAACAATTACATGGTTACAATATAATTATGCGACTTTACGTGTTCTACAACTGTATCATACCTTGTGTATTTGAACAACCGCACCGATCGCCTATTTTGCCAAACAGCATCATGACTGTCAACACCAGAGCTGATATCGACACGAGGCACACGACAATCAACAAAAACGCCACCACACGGTTTGTGCTGAACATTCCTGCGTACTTTACGTTCGCACTGCTTGTGTTTGGCTGCTCGTCAGATAAACTCCAGTTATCCAAATGGCGGATTCCCCCCAAGTTCTCAACTCGAGCTGCAACAAGCGCTCTTTGGTTCTTTTTGGCGTCATCTTGACACATATTTTGGAAGACAGGATTTACGACGAGAATCGGGCCGGGAGCTTCCCTACGCGCCTTCACGGAGGCCATTCAGAAATTCTTTGCTTAGTTTCTTTTTGTTACAGAAAGTTTCTGTGACAAAAACCTAATCCAAAACAGCTTCGTAGTTTTTGGTAGTGTAACTTGCGTGTCGGCACGCTGGAGTGATTTCCATTTTTAATAAGTTTTCTGCCCGTTAAGACAACAGCGTACGTGTTCAGCAACTTTAATGAGTAGATAAATATATAAAACAAACAAGGACGGCTCTTGAGGCATCCGACAATCTTAAAAGTAAGACGGATTCGTCATCTTAGTGACGGAAATTCTTCCCGAGAAATGGCGACAATAGGATATGACAATTAAACTTTGGTCGTGATTATGCCTGTATATCTGTTTAGCGTTTTTGATTGGACAATTAGAGTCAAAATTCTTTTAGATGTTTCAGCAGGAATTAGCTGTTGAGATTAGCAGTTGCTCCGACCAAGTATAATATTAAATGTTCTTATTTGTGAACGGCCATCCAAAACAAACTGGAGGCTACGTTTGAAGAATTAAATCACTGACAGGGTCACTGTTTACCTGTCTGTTCTTGCTACCTTGCTGGCAAACAAGGTGGAGGCGGCAGGACAGTTTTCACCGTAAACGGAATTAAAAAAAAAAAAAAAGATGAATAAATTGGTTTTAAATTGATATGAGTCCTAAAGGTTACAGCTATTTGCACTTTTGGATTATCGTTTTACGTTACGTTATTTTTGCTATTTCTTAGAGTTACAGCGCGGATGAACAAAGAAAGTGATTGATGTAAAAACGTTCAAAAAAGCTTGATTGCATGAATATTATGGTCATTGTCATAACTCAAAGTAAACCAGTAAAATTAAAGCAGAAGCTATTTCAAATAAATATGGCTGGTTAAGAATCCCAACTGCCAGGGCGCTAACTTGTTGGGTATGCCACTTATCCAGGTAGTAGCAGAGTAGACGGTCTGACTCTCCCACCTCCGGATTGTAACCGCTCTACTGAACCTCTCAGACAAACTTGGTTTCGTCAAGAATGTCTAGCTTGGACACTTAGCACACAAACCATGTGCCCTTGAGCTATTATCGGCACCACAGTCACACACGCATGACTAATTTTACGTGACAAAGTAGTCGAAGTGAGTACGTCAGAACAGAAAACACACTGGGTTCTCTTTGAATTTTTGTACCGGCAGCTTGTGAGCTGTGACTGGAATCCATCTTCAGTTCCTTTAAAATGCATGTGAGTTGTTTGGGGAAAGCAAGTGAGCATACACACGTCGTTGATAAATGAATTGCAATTATGAGATTCCGTCTACAGCTGTAACACTCGATTTCACGTAACAAGTGGAAACTCCCAGTAGTAGATTATGCATGCGAATGACGTAACTAAAGCTGATACAGTTCCTCTGCACTCACACCGGTAAATGCGAGCATCTCCGGCAGCAGGGAAACTAGAGAGCAGATACTGTTGAGCATCATCGTATCTGTTGCGCATGCGCTGCAATAATTCTTTCATTCTATAAGAACAAAGGTAATAAATGTTATTTACAATACCAGAAGAGAAGGAGGTAATTTAAGTCTGCCGTTGCTCTAAGGTGACCGACCCGCCGGAGCATTTGTTTTCTTCGGTGATTGGGATGTATCACAGTAGGGTATCCCAAACATTTTACCCAGTTGGCCAAACGGTTTGCCAGTGCCCATTTCTACTCCTGTGTGAAAAGATGCACAATTCTAATACTTATAGTCTACCACGATCAAAATATTGATCACACGACCAGCGCTCGAATTCGGACCGCTCAATTCGAAGTGCAGCACGCTTAAGAATGTTAAAGCATCACTCTTCTCGTGAAGAGGTAAAAGGGAGACGGCTTGGGTCTCACTCTCCAACAGATTTCTGGGGAAGGATTGAAGAACAAACTTTCACCACAACTAGCACTAATTTTTCCATATTCTGTTGCTATTAATCCGACAGCAGTTTCAGATGAATGAAAGAGTGTGATAATCAACTAATAATATCAGAAAGATTGGCTTTTTCTTAGTATTTGTGGCTATTGGGCGACGATTAATCTCGGCTGGTACGTTCTAGACAACTTTATTCGCGGATTTTACACTCAGAACAACTCGCTTTCACCGCTCACGATTTACAAACTCAACTCATCTCTACTTTTCTCACACGCGCACGTGGTCCTTAGCAAAGAGCTGGCCTGTCACTCGCAACATAGCAACGCGACCGGAAATGAAAGTTCAGAAAGCGGGAGGTACATCCTCGCCCTTAGTCGAGACACAATGTTCGTCGAGACGATTAACAGTTTTACTCTTCCGCTTCCTCTAATAAAAAGAGTTTTGTAATTGGTCTCTCGTACTCTCCGTGCTGAGTACGCACTGTAACTGCTCGAAATAACTCATCTTGCCCAGGATGAGTAGGCACGATTCTGCCCAGCGGCCATACACCTCGTGGCTGATTTGGCTCAGCAAGTAGGACAACATCTCCATCTTTGAGGCTCCGTTTCTTCTCTTTCCACTTTTTCCTTTCTGTCAGGCTAGGAAGGTACTCCTTGTTAAAACGTCTCCAGAAGAAATTAGCCAGCGCTTGGGTTTGTCGCCACATCGTTGTCGAGTTGATCTCTCTGTCACTAACTTCAACATCTTCGTAACTCAGACTCGCCCGCAACAGCAAGAAATGATTTCGGGTTAACGCTTCAATGTCCCCTGCATCATTGGACAGATGAGTAATCGGTCGACTGTTTAGTATCCCTTCTGCTTTGACTAGTGCAGTTCTCAGCACTCCCTTGGAAACAACCCTGTCTGTCACAATTGCCTTCAGCCTCTTCTTTGTGCACTGCACTAGTCTCTCCCACTCTCAATCAAAGAGCAAGGCACTTGGTGGCTAAAATTTCCACTCAATTTCCTTAGGTGCACAGAAGTTTTGTATCCTCTCTTCATCCAATAGTTTAATGCCTTTCCACAACTCATTATTCGCACCGACACAGTTCGTTCCATTATCACTGTGGATGCTCTGTGGTCGTCCACGTCGCGCAATGAATCTCTTCAATGCCATGATGAAATGATCTGTTGGTAGATTTCTTCTACCAGTTTTTCAGTTAATCGCACAGCAAATAGAGCTCCCATGAGCTCCAGTCGGCAGACAGACTGTAACTTTAAAGGGGCAACACGGCCTTTTCCCGTAATAAGACTACACTCTACTGTGTCATCTGCAAACACTCATCTTAGGTACGCACACGCGCCATAGGCATCCTGGCTAGCGTCGCAAAATACATGAAGCGTAGTCTCTCGGATAGGTTTCTGTCCTTGAAGTAGGGCTCTCGGTATTCTCACTTCGTTACGCTTTTCTGCTTCCTTGCGCCATTTACGCCACTCGCGAAGATCAGCTTCTTTTAACTCGTCATCCCACCCATACTTCATGCAATTCAGATTCTGAAGGATTATCTTACTTCTAATTGAGAATGGGAGGAGGAGTCCTCGCGGATGCCAAACAGAGAACGCTTGACTCAAGATCTTCCGCTTCGTCGTACCTGGATCACCCTTCAGTCCGGTAAACCGGAACGTATCCTCCTGGGAATCCCAAACGACGCCCAAAGTTCTGTTTGTTGGCAACTTATCTTCACTCAGCTCGAGGAATCGGGGAGTTCTATCTTGTTCCGCGATGGTTGCCAAGACGTCTGGGTCATTTGTCAGCCATTTTTGTAGGCGGAAACCTCCACGGCGTAGCAATTCAGTCATCTGTTTCCGCATTTCGATAGCTTCCTCGCGAGAATCTGTTGATGGTAGGCCATCATCCATGTAGAAGTGCTTGTAGACCGCTTTTACACCCAGTGGTAAATCTTCCCCTTTCTCATCAGCGTTTCGCCTCATAGTGTAGTTTGCTCTGGATGGCGTAGACACTTCTCCAAACACTGTTCTCTCGAACTGATACACGGTCGGTTCTTCATCCGGAGAGTCTCTCCATAAGAATCTCATCGCTGGCTTATCACGATCAGGGAGACCAAGCATATGGTACATTTCTTTCACATCAGCAGCTATTGCAATTCTTCCTTCGCAAAACCTGAGGAAAACTCCAAACAGAGACGAGAGAAGATCTGGTCAAACTTTGTCCCATGAATTTCGCGGAGGAATCTTATACTCTTCTGGCACGATCAGGTTTTTTGAGGTTGATGACAAATCTGTGTGGTGAGTACCAAGTCACTTTGCTATCGCACTGAACTTCTTCTTCACTCAATGTCTTTACGTAGCCCTTCTCAATGTCATCCTGGATTGACTTGGCATATCTCTTTCTGGTCTCGGGACAGTTCTCAAACTTGTTCTCTAGGGATTGCAGTCTCTTCTCTGCCATTTCATAATCGTCGGGTAGAGATGGTTTTTCTTCTCTGCAAACATGGCCCGACACATATGCGTCTTCACTCGCACTCTTAAAGGTTGTTTTTTCATTAGTGACAATGTTCGCTTGTCTTCAATGGAACGGGTTGGATTTGCTAGCGTCACCACGCCTAACGTTTCTATCTCTGACTGGGCCGTGACCAGCTGCTTCAGCTCCTAATCTTGAACTGAACTTCGTTCGTACACTTTGAACCCACTATATGAAGATGCTACTCTTCGCTCACTGGGTAACCAGTTAGTCACCGCCCATCCAAGTAGGGTTTCAACCACATAAGGTGCTCTGCCAACTTCCGGTTGACCCGAGGGTTTCACAATTTGCTTTGGTAGAATCAAGTCAGAGTTGTTTGTTCCAATTACGAGTTGCACTGGACCCGTGTCGGTGTCATGTTAAGTCCAAGTTCTTCAGGTGTTGATACTCCTGCTTGATTGTCGACCCCTTCAACTTCTGATCCGGACCATTCAGGCTGGGAATTGTCTTTACATCTCGCAAAGAGTACTTGACTTCCTCTTTTCCGACTCGTGCGACATGGCATTTCTTGATGTGCTGGGAAGTAAACACCTTCTGCACGTTTACTCCTTGAATTTCGAGATCTACTTCTTTGCCTTGAAGCCCAAGTGAGAGCGCTAAGCTTTCATCTATAAGTGTCGTGTTACAGCCTGAGTCGCGCAATGCCATCACTTGTTGTTTTCCTCTTTCTCCAAAGAAAACTATGAGAAGTATTCCAACCAAAGCACGACCACCAGTCTCACAACCTGTGTATGCTGATTGGCGATACCCGTCGAGTGGCTCCACAGTCTGACATGGTGATGAGCCTTCGCTTTCTACGGAGACAGGTGCTGGATCTCTCTCAACTTCTGACACTCGTTCTGATTCACGTTTCGCTTTTGCTCGTTCAATACATTTCAAATCAACTTCATGTACAAGGGTATGATGACGCATGTCAGAATTCTCGACTCTGCATCTATTCTTACTACGACTCTTACTCAGACGATGACCGGGTAATAGACAATACAGGCATAATTTATGTTCCTCAACAACTTTCTCCTTTTCGCTAGTCAACATTCTCTTAAAACTTTTCCACTCTTGCAAAGAGTGATTAGTGGACTGGTGAATTGGGCACGTCTTTGTTCCATAGCTGGCGCGTAAAGATTCTCCCGTCGCTCCCGCGAACAGACCAGGTAGGGATTTGTCAGCTGGCTTACGCCTATCAACTTTAGATGTATCGGAACGCTTCCATTCTTTCTTCTCCGGCATCCACCGCTGCTTGGACTCACTAATTTTTGCCTCTTTTTCCAGTCAATTTGCAAATGAATTCCAGGTTGATAACTTTGGTTTTCCTTTAACGAACTCGGCCCATCTACCGCAAAGGCGTGCGGGTAGTTTAGCAACAGTTGCTTCAGGGAGTTGCGAGCTAAGCTGATGAAGGAAATTGTGCTCCTTGAAAATGCCTATCAACTCGGAAACTATTCCTTGATACTGCCTGATGTGAACACTATTTTCTTTCACTATGGTCGGAAATTGATCTATGCGCTTCTTTGCAGCTGACACAACAGTGTCTACACGGCCAAAACGCTCCCGGAGCGCCGTCCATGCCTCCTCGTATTCATCTGAACCTGGCATGAATTTCGCTAGACATGATTTTGCTCTTCCTTCTGCAGAATCTAATAGAAATTTAAGCTTCTCTGTTGCACCGTAAACTTCCTCTTTATCCACTTCAACATTGAACGCTGCTTTGAATTTGGAGTACTCTTGTGGATTTTTATTGAACCTCTGCACGTTTGGTTTAACGATTTTAACAAACGCTGGCAGCATTTTCTCAAGCAATTGATTTATTTTCGACGTTTGCACGATAGGGTCTCTTGTGGCAGAGGTTTTCAACTCCGCTTCACCTTTAGCAATAGAAGATTCACTTGCCTCTTTTTCATGGGGCTCACTAGAAACCTCAATTACGACTTCTGGTTTAGTGGATTTAATTTCCTTGATGTGAGGTTTATCAACAACAGCGTTTTCAGTTATTCTCAGGTCTAAGCGCGAGACCCGATCGTTCACACTCTCTAAAGGTAACTTGTTTAACTCTTCATCACTATCGCCTTTATTCAACATACCTTCTTCCTGGGCGATGGCATCTTCGATCTCATATTCCAATCTCGATTCTTCAGCTTTCTTTTGAAGTTGTAAAAGCTTCGCACGTTGCTGTTGTTCGGCTCGCAGACACTCGATCTCATTTGCGAACGTTTACTCGGCTATTTTTAGTTCCAGGGCTAACTTCTCGGCTCGTAATTTCTTTCTTAAAACATAACGTTTACTTGAAGTAGTAGACTCACTTGCCGTAACGAGTGGAGGTGTTTCGTTTCTCTGTTCGAGACACTCATCTTGACACGACTTGAATGACTCTTTCACAATATTCAACCACACAGTTTGATGATAATTACACGCAGTTACCACGGCTGACTTGACAGCTTGGCTCGGTGATTTTGCTTGATTTCGCACAATATCCAGCTCGGTGGACAAAATGTCGCTACTGGGCGCCGATTAAACTCTGCTGGTTCGTTCTAGACAACTTTATTCACGGATTTCACACTCAGAACAACATCGCTTTCACCGCTCATGATTAACAAACTCAACTCATCTCAACTTTTCTCACACGCGCACGTGGCCCTTAGCAAAGAGCTGGCCTGTCATTCGCAACATCGCAACGCGACCACAAATGAAAGTTCAGGCAGCGTGAGGTACAGCATTCAGAATGCACGGCATTAACATCTTAGGCCTGCAGTGAATGCAGGCTTAAAATGTTAAAGCAGTGTATTTCACTCTGTAATATCTAGATGTTCTTCTCGATCTGAAGAAAAGAATTTAATTATTATAATAATTATTTTAACTTACGTTTTTTTCTTGACGTCCACGGTAACACTAGCACTACCAGACGCTACAGCTGCAAATGTTGTTACTAACAAAAGAAAAGAGTATGGCAGCATACTTAAAGAGCTAAGTAACGGTGTTTTGAGTTATTTTAACCCTGACCTGAAAGTAGTAGTTTACTAAAATAGAAAAACTGAAAAGAGATAAAAAATAAACCATAAAGGAACAAGGGTCTTTAAGGTTGTAGAAGATGAACACGGATTATAATCGACAAACTTGGAAACTTTAGGCCAAATTAAACCTTTTAAGATCCCAAACCGTGATGTAGTCCTTCAAGACTCGTGATAGTAAACAAAACATTGTGAACCGCCAATCTACCATCAGAAAAGCTACATGCGAGCACAGCTGAGGCCCGTTTCTCGAAAGCCCCGGACATTTTTCGGGCCCGGAAAGCCATAGCAAAATCTCGTAGCTTACGATTACAGAGCTGTTTTATTCGCATATTCTTAATATGAACAGAGGTTCCCTTCATACAAGAAGTTTCAGGCGTATACACTTCTCCGTTTTTAGATACGGATGAACTAAAAATAGCTTTAAGGGCCCGAAAAGTTTCCGGGGCTTTCGAGAAACGGACCCCTAAACTGTAAACTGACCTGTGTCTGATAACGCAGAGAGGTCCAGCGACTTCGCTTAGGAAAAAAAAAATGTGCTTTTTTAATACACTTGAGCAAAATGGGAAGAATTTAGTTCTGAGGTGAAAGGTGGTGGATACCTAGAGATCGAGTAGCCAATCAGAGCACACAGATAGTACTATTCTCTGGTTTGGTATATGCAAGCGACCGATAACTAACGACAACTGAGGCACTAAGACTCTGGAAAATACATCAACCAGTTTTCCAGTTTATAACCCTGAATATCTAACAGCTTTCCAGCCCTCGGTTCCGATAACTTGCAATCGTAAAACAAAATAATTCAAGTGTTTTACGTAGTTTCTATGAGATAATCATTTTTTTGGATTGTTATTGATGGCAGCTATTCAATTAAGCCAGGAAGACGAAGATTGCAAATTGCACGTATTTATGTTTTATTTAAATGAAGATCACTCATTACGTAAGCGGGCATTAGTAATTACAATTATGAAGTAGACTGAATATCAACACAACGTAAGATCGATGTTCACATACAATTGAATGCCAAGAGAAAATGAGTGAATACCAATTGCACTATAGGACCTTAATGTTATAGGTATAATTTAGTATCAATCATGATAAATTAATTGATTGATAACAAAATTAATATTACGTTTACCATGGGTTATTGGCTTTATTAAATCCATTTTGAAATCACTGATTATCCTTGCAATCTGATTGGCTCTCAGTGGTGCGATTTATTCACGAATCGCACTATTTTTTGCACTAAATCGCATCTTTTTCTCAGCCAATGAAAATGGGACAGTAAAACAAAACAACCAATCAGATCTCAAGATAAGTTTAAAGTAATCAATAACATTTTAGGACAATGAAAGGACAAAAAGCCATTGTGTGGAGAATTTTGCAACTACTACCGCCAAAACTTTGTTGTTATTGTAGTTTTTTTCCAACAAAATTGACGAATTTAATTAATTACAGTTTCTGAATGACGATTATGAGCTCCTTCAGGCAGAAGACCTACTTTAATGGAAGTTTCCAACTTTCAGTGCCCATTTTGACGAATATTTTGGCGATTTTTTCCTCAACATCTGCTCAAGATCCGTATGATACCGAGTCCAGTAAAACATAAACAAACGAAAACCACACAACAACAACTTCAGAGCCATCTCAAGAAGGTAGATGTTTCCAGGTTTGCGGTAGTTTCCAACGAAGCAACAAAAGAGCTAAACTCTGTCGCTGTGAATAAACATAGTCAAAATACGCCCCACTGCACAAAGCAGTGAATGAACGAACGTCTTACGAAGCCGGTGCTAGTCCCGCCATCTTTGAAATATCTTGAAACAAATGGCGCCGCAAGAACTTGCCAAGGTCTTGAGTGTTGAGTCCTACGCCGAAGTCACAAAAAGAAAAGGAGATGATAACGAGCTGGACTCCCTTAAAATCATGCCATTAAACGGTGTTTAAAAGAAAAAAACGTACTGTCCACTGGGCATCGTGCACTCGAGGGAGTTTCACAACTCAAAAGAAATCGATCGCAGAATTACACAGGATGCATCTTCAAATTCCTTCTCCAAAGACAATGAAAGTCTCAGCCTCAAGCACAAAAGAAAGGAAGGCCTTCCATCATTGATTCAGGCAACGAGAACTGAACTTTTGTACCCGAAGTAGACTATTTTCGTTCTAATTTCAGAATTGCTTGTTTCTTTGTCATGCTCGAATGAGTTTTCGTCACATGACATCGTTTTGCATACAAATGAGAAACGAAAAGGCGTTTCCGGTTCCGCTTTTTTTAAACAAACCGGCTACTGGGACCAAAAATCTAAAATTTAAGGCGATAAAATCGTGCGATTTCAAAATGGATCTAATAAAGTGGCAATTGAACTTCGTGTCGTGCAATTTTGGTCTGAAATCATACTTGTGATTTCAAATCGAACTCGCGATTTTGAAATCACTCGTATGATTTCAGACCAAATTGCACTCCACTCAGTTCAATTACCATTATATATAGCAGGCGGGGGTTTTCCTAATCAGCCGATGATGTATTTTAAACCCATATTATGACTTCAGGATTACCGGGCTGAAAACAAGCTTCTTCTCACAGTATGGGGCGTCGAAAGCAACAGCGACCAGCGGATTAATCACGTAATGGCCGCTCCGCTCCGCTTCTTTCATTCCCGGTTATACCCCACTAAGGAGGCTGCCTACAGCGAGATTTATAACAGTTTTTGTTCCCTCAATACTGCTCTATGAAATGTAATCTGCATGTACAAGATCAATGCCGCTAAGACTGTGACCTGGCAATGTCTTTATATAAGGTATACCTAAACCGATTCAAAAGACTATAAACACTGTCTTCCAATCCTCCGTAGGAAATAAGTGGTTACGGGTACATCTACCGATAATTCTTAGAGGCAGTAACCTTTCACAACGCCCATAAAATCGTACAGAAAAGTTTCAACATCTTAGTCAAACCCAAACATACACAATTTCTTAGCAAAGGAAAACATTCGCAAAAACTTGGCTTTCCTTGAGCCAAATGAATTGTGTAAGGTTCGCATGGTAATGTGGTAAATGTACAGTCACCATTTGTTTTTCCTTCGGAGGATTTGGACTCAACACCCTGCGTTCACCAGGCATCAGTAGACTTCAAGTTGTCAGCGGGCATTCCCAGTAATGGATGGTGCATTTCACACTTTGCGAGCCAGAGCCATAATGTCCATAACACTCACAGTAGTAATATAAATGACCGTTGACTGGGTGTATTTCGGTTGAAAGCAAATACTGCTGCGCGTTGTCCGCTGAGCATGTCGCACCCACTATTCTTTTACCCTGCGAAGAAAAGAGCAATTTTGTTTCATACATTAACTCAAAGGAAAGGAGACGTGTACTGAGTTGCCTGAATGATGAACAAAATACCACATCACGGGTTAACTTTATTTGCTTCCTTCAAATACGCCAACAGGCACACGCTTGGTTCGATTCAAATTTATGGAGTGAACTGGTTCGCAATAGGCCACTTTCGATATTTCAATATATTTTAACGTATCTCCGAGGCTTTCAAGACAAATTCCTATAGTTGGCGGTGTCTTCTTTGTATCCACGTCTCGTTAAGGAATTATAAAAGGGACAAAAGAAACTTTCAGAAATTGCAATTTTGTCCTGAAAGCCTCGGAGCCATGTTAGGATATTGATATATCGAACATGGCCTATTCAACCCATAAGACGCGCCATTAAGTGACCCATTACCTAAGATGAAGCATGCTGATAAAATTCAATTAACCAAAACGAAAAATTGCTTATCTCTTTATCCAATACGAGGCGTTTCAAAAGAAAGCTCCGATTACTTGTTACTGTTTATTATGCTATGGCTGACTAAGTGACATTACACTTTTAGACCCCTGTGTGAACATCAAGTGTATAACAAATCAAATAAAAGCTTTTGAGCAGTACGTTTAGAATGCTTTAATTTATTAGCAGGTTTTTAATTTTCTCCCCGCATAAAATTCTTATGTGTGACCATTCAAGCAAAAGCTATTGAGAATAACGTTGATGTGGTACTTTTTACTGTGCGGCTCGACAAGGAGTTTTCGAGATATGTCAATAAAAGTCTTTAAAGTGTTGATAATTCATGTGAAAGTGATTTTAGCGGGAATAGACCATATTCGTATTTCCCGTATATGACTTGAACTAGCTTGCAATGGAGGCTCATGCGCAGGAATATCAATGAAAAGGGATGATTCCATTTGCATTTGAAAACACTCCCCGCATTGGCCTCAGCTGCGAGCTAGTTCCAGTCTAATACCGAGAATACGAATATGGTCTATTCCAATTGGTACCGTTTGTTTTTAATATGTTGACAAGGTGATCTTTATCTTGAAACCTCGACCAAACGATTGCAACATTTCAACACAACATGTCCCAACATTGTTGGCCCAGCATTTGAAAGCCTCGGCCAAACGATCGCAACATTTGAACGCAACACATCCAAACATTGTTGGGCCTAACATGTTGCGTGCATTTGGCCACCTTGTTGCGACGTGTTACGATATGTTGGGTACTGAAAATCGAACTAGTGTGCATGCCCGAGCGCAACATTGTTGGACGGACCCGGCCAAACGACTACAACATTATGCAACATCCACAAATGTTGCATGAAAAATTTGACCATTTTCAAATTCGAGCCAACAACACCCAACATGTCGCAACACGTCGCAACAGGGAAGCCAAACGGGCGCAACACGTTGCTCTCAACAATGTTGCGATATGTTGCGTTGAAATGTTGCGATCGTTTGGCCGGGGCTTGACATGTACAATAAGGTAGTGTTTTACCTAATTGTGACCCGTTTCGTTCCGGAATCATCATTTGACGGCATTGAGTATACTTACGCTTGGTTCTTCCAGGATAACCTGAATTGGGCCTGCACGACTGTTGCTTGTTATTTTGTCTTGGCTTCCTGTTTTTGAATCTGTCTTGTGTACACACTGAGAAAAGTCTCCTGCTCCTTGGGGTCCCTGTGGACCAGCTGGACCTTGAGCGCCCTGTGAGCCGTTAAACCCTTGGGGGCCCATGATGCCCTGGGGTCCTTGTGTTCCATTCAATCCTGGAGGTCCAGCGGGACCTATCGGTCCCTGAGAGCCGTTGAAGCCGGGAAGCCCGATTGGTCCGATTGGGCCCTGGAGCTTTCTCACATTGTCTACCTACAAGAGAGATGGTTACAACATGTAATGGGTCTGTAGTCAGTAATACCTCAGGGCTCCGTTGTTTTCAGGGTAGATAACGCTATCCTGTGGATAAATTGCTATCCAGTGGATAGGTGTCGATAAACAAATACTACGCTATTCATTCGATAGTAACTCATTTATTGGATAGTGTTATCCACTCTTCGAACAACTGCTGAGCCCAGCTGTTTGATGAAGGATACTACTCTAATTTAATTTTACCTTAATGCAAAGGGTCCTGTTAATTTCCTCTAAAACTGCCCTCAGAGCGTTGTCTTCTTGTTCGAGTCGGTCCGTTGCATTTTTAAGCTGTTTGAGAAAAGACCAAAAGGCAATTTTCAAATTGTCATCGATAACTTACAGAAACCTTTCTCATATCCTACCGAGGTTAAACATTTACATAATTTCTTGCCACATCCTTCACTACAATCATCATAGTCCTCTTCCTTGCTAAAACCTGGTTGACCAAACACCACCTGGCGCCGAACTGTCATGGCTGAGTTCTGAGTGAGGTAAAAAATTACCTGAAGCGAGGCACAAAATGCTACTCAAAACAGGGCGAAACGGATTGTTATTGCCTTATGCCGCTTACTAACTTTCTTTAACTTTTTTTTCGAAGAAAAGTTTCTGTTAAAAATGCACTATCGTGGTTTACTCGAACACGACAAAGTTATCCGTTAGCATCTTGTTGTACTGTGATTAGAATAGTTTGGCGGATCAGGAGTTTGAACATATCCTCGTATTATATTCTTTACGCATGAAAATTAACTCATACAATATTTTGAGTGTACATGTTATTCTCTAAACTACGTTTGAAAGGTCTACCCTTGCTGTCCTCTAACTTGGTAAAATTGCTGTACAGTCGAACCTCCTCTAACGGCCACCTCGCTGCAACGGCCATTTTCCTCTCTCTCAAAGGTGACCAACTGTAGTAATCTTAAACGCGGGGTCGTGGAATCCATAAATTAAACTTCATCGATATTGTGTATTTGGGGCCTAACCTCCTTACCAACTTAAGAAAAGCGTAGTACCGGGTGCCAGGTAATTTTATGAAAAACCTAATGAAATTCCGAGACTAAAAAAGTTCAGGACGTGAGGCCTTTTGACTCATTGTTCATTCGCGTTGAAAGGAACATGTTAATATGGTTAGACGTATGATTGAATGTTTTGGGTTGGTTTATGAAAGAAATTATAGAAAACTGAAAATACTTTACACTCTCACTGGTTCGAGTTAGATCCAATTTGGCGTTCCTCCAATATCTCTCTCCTTTTTTGTTTTTTGTCTTCCACTGTGAAAGGATCACATTCTGTACACCATCGGACATTCACTTTTACCCCCCTTTTAATTTTAACTAACGACTCTCCAACTACCATAAGATCCCACGTTGAAGCCTTGGGAATATATAACTTCACAGGGGGTTTTGGGTGGGCTTATAAACGGGGAGGGGGGGGGCTTATATCCGGGGGGCTTAAAAGCGGAATAAGAAAAATGTTTCGGAACGATGAAACAAAAGGTATCTGAGAAACGAATTAAAGCTAACATACCATTACATTTAGAGCTGTTACCCCATTACGATTGAAAGTTTTGACGTTAGTAAAGAAACGCAAAAGGAACGCACTTATACATCAGATGGGCTGATATCAGGGATAATATCTTTGTTAGCAAGTAGAAGGGCTTATATCCGGGGGACTTACAACCGGAAAGGGCTTTAACGTGGGATTTTACGGTATCTCCTTTTCAGATACTAACAGCGTACTGTGTCTTTTTCGTGCTGGAGATGGTCAAAGATAGCTCATCTATTGTCACTTTCGTACTTTGCTTTAAACTAGTCAGACCACGAAACTTAGCACCGAGGCCAAAACGTCTACTATGAAAATCGAGTTTAATTTGCCACTGAATTATTACTATTTACAACCTCAGACCACCAACAACTGTTGAGACAGATATATGGGAGACACTTTGGAATCGCAGGGGTTTTTTCCAAGAAATAAGACGTTGTACTATAGAGAAATAAGTTAAATGTCTTGTAGCAAATAATACTTAAAGAGGAAAGACATTGATTGATGTAAAGCGTGGGGACCTAATCACGGCAAACGCCAACAGTCAAAAGTTTGGTTTCGAAAAAGCTAGCACTTAAAAGTCTAAAAACGCTAGTCTGTCTTACATGCGGTTTAAACTTATGATTACACAGGAAGAATGGCCTAATACATGTTTATTGTAAACTACAAATAGAAATTAAATGAACAATGTTAAAAGAAGCAATATGGAACATCATCTTGCCTTGCATTGGAGCCTGTCTCATATGACGTTTAAACTTCTAACTACACAGGAAGAATAGCGTAATCCATAATTATTATAAACTCTCAGTAGAAACTAATGAATAATATTTAAAGGAGCAGTATGGAACATGGGCGTTAAGTAACTATAAAACTTTCAGTTACGTATTTCGTCAGTACATACTGATTTCAGAGAGTCCTCCCTGTGGTTCTTATAAGTGTTTACGTCTTTCTCTGTTTTGTTAACCAACGAATAAACCGCGCTAATGGATACACCAATTTGGTTGATCTAAAAAAAAGATAGGAAAAAAAATTATTATTTAATAAACTGACTTTAAGACAACTAGTAACCAAGTTGGTTTGAAAAGCCAGCATTCCCGCCTATAGTGGCCCTCGAACTGGTTCTTCACAACGACGCGACCCTGAGTATATCTGTTCCCCCGCCCTACTTTACCTAGAATGGGAGTATAGTCTATCCCACTATGATTACCCATCCCATTTTATTCAACAATTATAGCAATTTAAACAGCCGAGTGAAAAGAGGCTTGGTGAGACATTATAGCGATCCGGATCAAGGAATCGGACCCGTCAACTTGGCCACCGAACCTTCTTTCAAAAAAAATATCACGCAGACAATACAGGCACCATAAACCAACATGGCGTCAAAACCAGCTGATCTCATAATCAATCTTGGCCAATATATAATCACTGGTTGGGACACAACTTTCACTTATAGGCCTCTTCGTAAGTGTCCGATGTGCACTCACGGACGTACGCTCCTCAAGATTGTCAGTCTTGCGTATGTGCACTACTTAATACTAGTGACTTCATTCTCGGCACTCTACTGACTACGTTCATCGACTTAATTATTATCAAAATAATAATAATAATAATAATAATAATAATAACAATAATCACTTTATTTAAGTGTCGATGTATTTAGCACTAATGTGCTAATTGGGGACACTGTAAATAAATAAACAAATATTTCAAATATAACATAAACTATTAAGATTCCCAACTGGTGGAAGGCTGACCAGTTGGCTGTTTACACAACGCGGTCGATGAGTTGAACTTGGGGCTACCGAGAACAAATCCAGATAGCGGTAGGGCGGAGGATTTGAACCATGGACCTCCAGATTTCAAATCCAGTGCCCTAAACCACTCGGCCACGCCGCTTCCCATCAAACAGTAATCTCAATTAAATTATTCACACCTTGAAGGACAGCGTTGTGTTGATATCTCTCAGCACATTAGTTAGATTGTTATCTTGTTGAAAAGACTGCCCCACAGCTGCTGTGCAGTTCAACTGAAAATATATATGCAGGCATGGTTAAAGGTAAAGTCTGCATACGAGCCAAGTAGCCCATCAGACCGGTGCTTATCCCGGTTTCTGTAGCATGAAGCTCCCTGGATGGGATGCTAGTCCATTGCAGGATTACCCCCAGCATTAAATTCGCAGGTACCCATTTATACACCTGGGTGGAGAGAGGTAAAGTGAGAGTTAAGTGTCTTGCCCAAGAACACAACAAATGCCCCCGCCAGACAAACTCGATCCGGAGACGAGCACACTAACTATGAGGCCACCGCGCCTCCCATGGCTTGGTTACTGACCTGAAAACAATAACAACAACAACAACAACAACAACAAACACTTTCACAAGTACGGTGCAAGCGTCTTACTACATTTGGACTAACAGAAGCTAAGCAGTTATATGTATAACGCCTTACAGAAAAAAAAAAAAGAACACGCCTCGCGTAGTCAATTTTTTTAACTAAATAAATATTTTGCTCAGAGACCATTTGCATCTTGAGGTACAGGGTTGTATTGAATTATACGGCACGTAGATAAACAAAACAGTATTGCCATACAATGCCAGGCTAAATATATGATGGCAATATTCTGTACGTACCCATAGAGGGTTGAAGGACCCTATTCAGCCACAGCTTTGTTTTTTTTTTTTTTTACATGCGAGAGTTTGGCTATTTATTTTTCATTCGAAGCATGTCGAAACGAAGGAAATCACTGTGAGACAACTAAATGTAATTAAACATACTTTAAGGAACACAACTTGCAGTAAAACAATAAGATTTTGCTTCACCATGTAATATCAATAATTTCGATGGCATCGAAAATGGCGGAGGCTGACTAGGGTCCTTAAAACAGTTGTTAGACTTTCGTCTTCTTCTTCTTTCTTTTTTTTAGGGGGAGGGGGGCGGGGGAGGGAGAGAGGTTAGTTCACTTACCATTTTCTTCAAATTGTCGTTTTTTGTCTCCAGTGTTTTAAGGGACTTTTCAACCTCTTCAAGTTGACTTGATTTTACCCTCTGAAACATAAAGAAACCAATCCCGCTGTTACTCATCAAGACCAACATAATGTTCATGAGTGTGGAAATATTGCAAGCGGCTGAATACCAAAGGCTACTGTTTATGTATGATCTGATAGCCAATAATCATTTCAATCTCGAAATCCTTTCGACTTGGTCTTGATTGATTGGGAGGCTTTCTTTCTGTGTTGCTGTTTTTTTTGTTTTGTTTTGTTTTTTTTGGCCTGCCTGTCTGTCTTACGGTCTGTCTATACGTTTGTTTGTTCGTCTCTCTGTCTCTGTTTGTTGTAATTGCTTGCTTTGTTGATGGTTTGGTGGGATTGTTGGTTCGCAAGTTAATTAATTTGGTTGGTTGGTTGGTTGTTAATTGGTTCAGGTTCGTCTCACTGTTTGCTTACTGATTTACTTCGTTGCTTTTTCTTGCCTGATTGGTGACTTCATTTGATAGACAAGTTCTTACCAGTTCTTCCTTAAGATTTTTCACGCTGTCTTCCATGGATGTTATCCTCGCTAACATCGCGCTGTTTTCTGTTCGGGAGGTCTGCGCTGCAGTAGACACTTTGAAAATCAATACATAAAGATTACTTCATAGAAAGTGGGACGTACGGATTTTTATTCACGAGTTGTCCCAAGTTTTGTGACAAGTGAACAAAAATGTGTGCAAATCACTTTCTATGCTGTAATTTGTTTAGTGTATATATAACGAGAATTAAACATATCCTTTAAATCAGTTTTAGTTTTCCCGATACCATCAGCTTACATGCGGAACAGCAAAAAATTCAAGACTGATCTAAATGACCGAGCGTAATAAAAAAAAAACAAAAAAACAAACCCCCTTTCCAGTCCAGCAACAGGCGGACAAAGAGCCTACTAAAGCCTGAATATAATGCCGGAGAATTCGTAAATACAAAGTGTGAAATCTTTTCGCTTGTCCCTAATCATTGTCAGATTCAGTCATGTAACGGCGGCGCTTCGCGCTGTGCAAAGACAAATTCGGACTCTGTTGACTTACACTGTTTATAGCGGAGCTCTGGCGGCCCGAAAGGCCACCAAGCGGAGCACCATACCTATATAGGAAACTAAAGGAAACTCATGAATTGATTTTTTCATGGTTGTCATGGGTAGCGGTATTGTTCATGGGCGCGTACGCACGACGACGACGACGGCGGGGTCGCTAAGATGGCTACCATGCTCCAGCTAATAGGTTGATAGAGACATGCAGCCTTGGTTTATCGCGTACTTCTTAGATATTGGACATCCATGTTATGGTTAATTCACACCTGTCAAAACAAGGTATCCGCTGACCAGTATCACATAACCATATCGCGGGCTCAAATTAAAAGCTCATCGAGATCACCTTTATCTATCTATCTATCTATCTATCTATCTATCTATCTATCTATCTATCTATCTATCTATCTATCCATACATACACGACAACTTTCTGTGGCAGGATCCAAGTTCAGCATTGCTCATTCATATCATTCAGAGCGGAAGAAAGCACTAAGAAAGTACATCGTTAGTACAGTTATGTTCAGAGGCTTTTTGATTTTCATTTTCATTTTTGTTCAGTAAATCCTTTTGGTCTGTCATATAAAGATCGGTAACGGTAATCGTACGTAATTTCTTAGCAGACCCAGAATTTCAATAAAAACATGAAAACTACACGGCTCCTTCTAAGAACTTTTGCCACCCATACCGTTATAAATATCATACCCAAAACTTTCACCGTTTTTTAGTCCCAAAGGAAGTACTTTTCCATAAGAAAAACCGTTCAGGGACGACTACAAAAAATTCAGAAAGAGGGGGTCACAGAAATTGCGGCAAACCGCAAAGCACACCCACGCACTTCCCGAACCACTTCCCCTTGCCCAAACTTAAGGAAAATTACCGCTCTAAAGACAGTTGGTCAATTTGTTTGCTATCGGCAAGTTGCGTGACCAACACGGCCGATTTGTTTGAAGTTTTCCAGAAGAACAGTTTTGTCACACCATTCTTCAACAGCCAGTCACTCAAGCAAATCACGAAATGAATCGAAAATGGAACGGTTCCCCTAATGCCCGGGGCTGTATTACCTTAATGGGCTATATGGGTATATGCGGCCCCAAAGGGTAGGTTTTTCAGCCGTTTTGGTCATAAATAGGTCATCGATTTTAGCTCATTTTAGCCATTTTGGTCATAAATAGGGTATGGTTTTTGCACTCTAGCCTAGATATGGGTATCTTTTTAAGAAGAAGCCACTTTTTCGTCATTATTGAATTGGAAATAATCAAAAGTCCTTCGCAAATCATGCTTACGGTAATTTAACATTGGCCTGAACTAGGGAACTAATTGTAACGCAGGTCTGAAACCGGGGGGGTGCTTTGGGAATTTCTGGGTGGGGATGTGCCGCTGGGACTCTGGAACCCTTAACCTATACCAGAGCTAGATCAGCTGAATTTTGCTACCCTATACTAGAGTGAACTCCCCAAGTCCCCCCATCTATCGACACTGCTGAGGCTGATTTGAGTAAATTTAAACTTGCCGATTTGATTTTTTTATATTTTTGAGTGGAAATTCCTGGTTTCCTTAGTCTAAATAAAATCTTCAACCAACTTGTCAGTTTTGTGGAAAATGATACCCTTTTCTAGACCCGAACGCTCTGATTTATATACCCTATCCTAGAGTTAACTGCTTGAAAACCATACCCTTCACAGCGGCACATACCTATATAGCCCAAATATGGCAGTGCCCTCCCCCCCTCCCCCCCTCCCCACGGGGTCTTAAACAGGGTTTTGATTTAAGGGTCAAGTCATAAATAAGGTTTCGAATTTTTGGTCAGGTCATAAATTAGGTAGGGAATATTGCAGATTTTAGTCATAAATAGGGTAAGGGTTTTGGGAAGCGGGCCGCACACCCCCGCCCAATTTTTCTGGGAGTACCCGCCCCTCTCCCCCCCCCTCCCCCACCCGGGTCCTAATGGAACCAGAAGAAATGAATTGAAGCGAACTGTACATCGTAAGATAGACCAGCCGAAAATGGCTGAAGTCACTAGAAAGCGACGTTACACTTGTCAGCCGTATTTCAACCGAAACCAGGAAAACAAAACGGGAGCGCTTAAAATTAAACGCCGTCTGGATCTGTTCCGGGGGATAGAGGCTGTGTTGCTGTTTATTCATCAACCTTGTACAATACAATGAAAGTGATCTTTGGGCTAGAGTTCGGCTTTCTTTTAACAACTAAATAAATTTCCGATTTAAATACATTGTTTGTATAATAATCAAACGATTTATATATATAAAAGAAGGCTTTTGTCGTCCGGTCCAAGCCATACTAGATTTCGTTTCTACACCAGGATCGTTCAATGGTCCTCTTTTCTGCTGGCCGGACGGGGCGCCTATTACTAGATCCTTTTTTGTGGAACAACTTAATCGAGCGCTCCGATTTTGAAATCTTGATCCTGCTTTGTACAAATCACACAGTTCGCGGATAGGCGCAGCGACTTGGGCCGCTGCAAAAGGCTTTTCAGACTCACAGATTCGCCAGTTGGGCCGATGGAAATCTAATGCGTTTTTAAAGTGTATTCGTGTACATAGTCTTTCAACTAACGTAGGCTATTCTTCATTGTAGACCACACGCAGGTGCTGTGGCCATCATCACAAGTTTAACACTTTAACACCGGTCTCTTTTCGGGTCAACAGTCTTCGGGTGGGGCGGGCCTCCATTCTGGAGGCTTGTGGCCTTTTTCTCCAGCCCTCACCTTTGCAAGAGCTTAACAAATAATAATTCGTTATATTGTATTTCATATTAGTTCTAATCAATAAATCGGCCATTCTGCGTGGCCAAAATTTATCTCAACAACGACTTGTCTGGTTTCGATTTCTTTAAGCGCTCCAGCAAACAAAGCTTGACTGTTGACCTAGAAAATTTGACATAGGTACAGCTTCATAGTTATAACTTCGGAAACAAGGGAAGAAGACATAAATAAATTTTATTTGCCACCAAATAAAAGCGTTTATGGCTTCTACCCACGCTCCTGGCGTTACTGTAAACACAGTGTTAATTTTCAACCAGGAGTTTAAGATAATGAGGAAAGGCTGGGAGTACTGAAGGGTCGAACTAAATGGGGACGGGGTCACCAAGTACAAACTTGATTGAACAATAATCACAAGACCATCACAAGACAATCTTATGACTTCGATGAAAATAGCGAATTCATTGGTAATAGTCACGAGTTTCACTGGAAAATAACTTATCCTCGCTTTCAGCGATCGGAATAAGACGTGGCATGTTTCTCGAGTTCGTCCTCTTTGTCTTCAGACCTGGCGCACTCAGCGAGGTCGACCCTCCTCCTCCCTTCCTCCAACTCATTTATATTACGTATTTGTTATATAGGCACTTCTCCTTTTTTCTCGTGCCCTCACCTTTGCAAGAGCTCAACAAATAATAATTCGCTATATTGTATTTCATATTAGTTTTAATCAATAAATCGGCCATTCCGCGTGGCCAAAATTTATCCCAACAACGACTTGTCTGGTTTCGATTTCTTTAAGCGCTCTAGCAAACAAAGCTTGACTGTTGACCTAGAAAATTTGACATAGGTACAGCTTCATAGTTATAATTTCGGAAACAAGGGAAGAAGACATAAATATACTTTCCCGAAAACGACAACAGTCTACAGGCAGGTTTTAAAATATGAGACGAAACCTTGGTAGCCCCTGGTATTTAATCGCAAGAATTCGATACATTTCCGCGAAACTCAGTGGTTTTGTAATGGTGATGAAAACACTTCGCAGCTTTTCTTGATACGTAACTCCTTGAGAAGTAATTAACATTCCGCGGAGAATATTGACATAGAGTTGATTACTTATTACTTTTGCAAAGTGGTTGCAAATCGCTGTCAAAATATCTGCTAAACCATGACAAGATGTTTTCCCTTCCAGGACAGAAATAGTTCTTTTGTAAAAACCCTTTTCTCAGATCTAGTAGAATATTATAAACACAATAAAAGATATGACAAGACAAAAACATAAACAAAGGAATTACGACATGCCATGTGGCCTGTGCTTCAAAGGTGTCGAACACAATTATCAAGCAAATGTCTTTTGCAACGTTTTCGTAAAGATCTCATTCTCGATTAATAAGTAGTTAATAATGTTAGTTGACACCGACAAATTAACGGCAAGGGCGCAAACGGGATAATTGACAATCGCAGACTTTTTAATCCGGAACGCCGGCCGGCCTCTTTTGCGCAGATTCACTGTCCTTGTTTTGTTCCTTCTTGAATATTGTTCAAGGTTTACAAATTGGTTAGGCCAATACACGCAATGGCAAAGCAAAATTAAAAGCAATTTTACCTTCATGCGAATATTTTGTCAGCTTTGATCTCATGATCTCAGCTGAATAGAATCTTATAATTAATTGTTCCTTGTTCGCCAAGCATAACACGCGAGGGCAAACTAGCATTTAGAATAAGGGTTTTAAGGTCAAAAAATAGGGCGGAAAACTTCAAAAGATTCAATTTGTTCTACTGGAGTTAATTGGGAAGACTAAGTCTTCACTTAACAGTGCAATTCGTCTTTGATAGAATCTAGGATTCTGTTTATAACATTTTGCGTTAATAGTCCATGACCTGAACTAAGTAGTATAAACTGTTTGAAAGCATGAAAGAGGCTTCAAAAATATGGTGGGACTCCCATAACTAATCACGTTGTGTTCACTGTTTACCCGAAAGAGTTAAATTGCGTGCCTCTAAATGCATAACTGGCAATAAAGATTTTTGTTATTTTAAGGATTACGCTTATAACCAAATTCTCATTAATTTGAATCCTTACAGCAAATAATTTTATTTCCAGAACGGTCTTTTCAGTCTTATTCACGAGTTAAAAAAACGGCTGAATTCAACCTGGATCGCTCGCAGTCACCATATTAGGGGTGGCGAATGGTAAATGCGAGACTTTGCGAGACGACGAGATTAGCGTTTTTCTTTGCAAGCCTGAGACATTTTGATTTCTTCTGATTGCGAGACCAAGACTTTTAAGTGTTTTGAATGCGAACTCAAGACATTTAGGTTCTAAGATGTTGTGATGTCATTTAACTTTACTAAAAAAAAAAATAAACAAATCGGTACTTAGCGACTTTCTTAGCCTTGAAAAAAATCGAGACTGCGAGACGCACATAACCGCTAAAAAACGAGATTGCGTGAGATTGCGAGATTGACCGTGAAATTCGGCGAAAATTTTGCGAGACCCATGGTTTTTGAACAACCATTCGCCACCCCTCATATTAAATAGTTGAGCTCGTTCCAGTTTTGAACTCCCCACATTGAATGAGGCAGCTTTTAAGAAATATTAAGTTCGTGCCATCAATCTTTAAATCAACACCCCGCTCCCCATTTGTTCATTAAATCTCAAACAAGTCATTGCTGTGTGTTAAATGTGCTTTTTTCAACTTATAGAACATCCTATTTATATTCACCTTTGCGTTGTCACAGGAACAAAGTCAATCAATACTGTCTTATGCTCGAAGTTTTCAAAAATCGGTGTTTAAGCAAGACAACGAGAATGGTTTTATTACATGTAAAATATTGAGACGGATTTCATAACAAAATGCATGCAAAAACAATTACATGGTTACAACATATGCAGCTGTAAATGTTCTAAAACTGTATCATACCTTGTGTATTTGAGCAACCGCATCGATCGCCTATTTTGCCAAACAGCATCATGACTGTCAACACCAGAGCTGATATCGACACGAGGCACACGACAATCAACAAAAACACCACCACACGGTTTGTGCTGAACATGCCTGCGGGCTTTCTGTTCGCACTGCTTGTGTTTGGCTGCTCGTCAGATAAACTCCGGTAATCCAAATGGCGGATTCCCCCCAAGTTTTCAAATCGAGATGCAACAAGCGCCCTTTGGTTCTTTTTGGCGTCATCTTGACACCAATTTTGAAAGACAGGGTTTACGACGAGAATCGGGCCGGCAGCTTCCCTACGCGCTTTCACGGAGGCCATTCAGAAATTCCTTGCTTAGTTTCTTTTTGTTACAGTACGTTTCTGTAACAGACGCCTAATCCAAAACAGCTTCGTATTATTTGGTAGGTTAACTTGCGTGTCGACACGCTGGAGTGATTTCCATTTTTAATAAGTTTTCTGCCCGTTAAAACAACAACGTTATGTGTTCAGCGACTTTAATGGGTAGATAAATATATAAAACAAACAAGGACGGCTCTTGAGGCATCCGATAATCTTAAAAGTAAGAGGGATTGGTCATCTTAGCGACGCAAATCGTCCCCGAGAAATGGCGACAATAGGATGTGCCACTTAAATTTTGGTCGTGATTATGCTATTTCTGTTTAGTGTTTCTGATTGGACAAATAGAGACAAAATTCTTTTAAATGCTTCAGCAAGAGTAAGCTGTTGAGATTAGCACTTGCTCCCACCATGAAATAAATGTTTGTATTTGCGAACGGCCATCCAAAACAAACTGGCGGCTATGTTTGAAGGATTAAATCCATCTAAGGGTCACAGTCTACCTGTCTGTTCTTATTACGATGCTGGACACCAAGGTGGAGGCGGTAGGACATTTTTCAACGAAAACGGAAAACAAAGAAAATAATAAATTGGCTTTTAATTTATATGAATCCTAAAGGTGACAGCTATTTGCACTTTTGGATTATCTTTTGGGGGTAATTAACGGTTTAGTTACTGCTTGGAACTAAACAAGACTGATCATATATATTTATATGCGCAAAAATTACAGCCTGAAATCACATATTCAGGTTTGAACGGGATTCGAAATCATGACCTCTGCGATACCTGTGCAGCGCACTCGCTCGCTTTGTCTTAATTCGACTTTGGACGTATAGCCATTAGAAGACAAAGATTATTTTTGACAGTTACTGATCATGAATAGAGTTGTGATCTAACTATAATTTACATTATTTTATTTACACGGTACATTATTTTTGCTATTTCCTAGAGTTACAGCGCGGATGAACAAAGAAAATGATTGATGTAAAACGTTCAAAAAAGCTTGAATGCATGAATATAATGGTCGTTGTCTTAACTCAAAGTAAACCAGTAAAATTGAAGCTGGAGCCATTTCAGATAAATATGGCTGGTTAAGAATCCCAACTGACAGGGCGCTGACTTGTTGGGTATGCCAGTTATCCAGATAGCAGCAGAGTAGACGGGTTGACGCTCCCACCTACGGATCGCAACCGCTCTACCGAACCTCTCCGACACGTACACTTGGTTTGTTAAAGGATGTCTAGCCTAGACACTTAGCACACAAATCATGCGTCCTTGAGCTATTATCGGCACCACACTCACACACGCATCACTAATTTTACATGATAAAGTAGTTGAAATAGTACGTCAGAACAGAAAACACACCGGGTTCTCTTTGAATTTTTGTACACAGCCTGCGAGCTGTGACTAGAACCCATCATGTCAGTTGTCTGGGAAAAGAAAGTGGGCAGCCATACACACGTTATGTCGTTGATAAATTAATTGTAATTATGAGATTCAGTCTACAGTTGTAACACTCGATTTCACGTAACAAGTGGACACTCCCAGTAGTGGATTGTGCAAGCGAATGACGTAACTGAAGCTGATACAGCTCCTCTGCACTCACACCGGTAAACGCGAGCATCTCCGGCAGCAGTGAAACTAGAGAGCAGATACTGTTGAGCATCATCTGTTGAGCATGTCGCTGCAATAATCCTTTTATCCTATAAGAACAAAAGTAGTAAATGTTATTTACAATACTAGAAGGGAGGGCTCTTTCTATTAATCCGACAGCAGTTTTAGATGAATAAAAGAGTGTGATAATCGACTTATAATGTTAGAAAGATTGGCTTTTTCTTAGCATTCAAAATGCACGGCATTAACATTTTAGGCCTGCATTGAATGCAGGCTTAAAATGTTAAAGCAGTGTATTTTACTCTGTATATCTGGATGTTCTTCTCGATCTGAAGAAAAGTATTTTATTATCAATAATTATTTTAACCTACGTTTTCTTCCTCGACGTCCACGGTAACACTGGCACCACCAGAGGCTACAGCTGCAACTGTTGTTACTTGCTTGTAGGTACACTGGCTGAAGTTTCCTGATCCTTGACCACTTGGACCTGGCGGGCCAATTGGACCGGGAGCTCCCTGAGTTCCATTGTAGCCTGGTATACCTGGCGGGCCACTTACACCAGGAGGCCCCTGAGTCCCATTGGAGCCCGGTACGCCTGGCGGGCCACTTGGACCGGGAGGTCCCTTAGTTCCATTGTAGCCCGGTACACCTGGCGGACCACTTGCACCGGGAGGTCCTTGAGTTCCATTATAGCCTGGTATACCTGGGGAGCCACTTATACCGGGAGCTCCCTCAGTTCCATTGTAACCTGGTATACCCGGCGGGCCAATTGCACCCGGAGGTCCTTGAGTTCCATTATTGCCTGGTATACACGGTGAGCCACTTGCACCTGGAGGTCCTTGAGTTCCATTAAAGCCTGGGATACCCGGAGGGCCAATTGGACCGGGAGGACCCTGAGTTCCATTGAAACCTGGTAAACCAGACGGGCCAAAGGGACCGGGAGGCCCCTGGGTTCCATTATAGCCTGGTAAACCAGGCGGGCCAATTGAGCCGGGAGAGCCCTGAGTTCCATTGTAGCCAGGTATACCCGGCGGGCCAATTGGACCGGGAAGACCCTGAGTTCCATTGAAACCTGGTAAACCAGACGGGCCAAAGGGACCGGGAGGCCCCTGGGTTCCATTGTAGCCTGGTAAGCCAGGCGGGCCAATTGAGCCGGGACGGCCCTGAGTTCCATTGTAACCTGCTATACCCGGCGGGCCAATCGGACCGGGAGGCCCCTGAGTTCCGTTATGGCCTGGTACACCTGACAGACCAATTGGACCTGGAGGTCCTTGAGTTCCATTGTAGCCTGGTACAACTGGTAGGCCAGTAGAATCGGTAGGAGTAGTAGCTCTGTGTGAACCATTAAATGTAGGTTGGTCTTGTTCTTCCACATATCCTTGAGAACAATTGTTGCCAATTTGTTCCTGAACTTCACTCACGTTCTTTACCTGTTATTGAAAGAAAAACAAAGATTGGCTATTGTTAGTATCAAATGTTTTTCTGTGCCACCGGACTGAAGATTATCTTGTGCATTATAAGTCATTTAGCATAAGCCTGTTTTACATGAACCTGACTAGCGTTCATGTTAAAACGAGAGACCCAAATATCACATTTAGAGAGCAGGAACAAAATATCAACTTTCTAATGTGTAACGTTTAGTCCTAGAAAGTCACGGCTCAATCATAGTAGGGGAAAAAGTATATTGTGAGGCGCTAGGGGTGCAAACTGTTGCCATGTAATAATTCGCTTTATGCTACCCTTTCCAATTTATTACTAGAATCATCCTTGTCAGTTCTTATCGCGCCATGGGACGCAAAAGGCCTTCACAGTCTCTCTCCGGCGGAGCAGTCTTGTGCACCTTTCAGATTTCATTCCAGGTGAGCCCGGGTGATGGGGGGTGTAGTCCCTTATATGGGCCATATAGGTATGTGCGGCCCCAAAGGGTAGGGTTTTTCAGCCGTTTTCGTCCTAAATAGGGTATCGATTTTGGCCATTTTGGTCTTAAATAGGGTATGGTTATAGCACTGTAGTGTGGAATTGGGTATGTTTCTTCGTAAAAGCTACTTTTTCATCATTATAAATAAGACCGTCAACAAAAGCCCTTCATAACTTATGTTTAGGGTAACTGTGCCAGCCGCAACGTAACGATCATCAATAGGGTATCGAATTTTTGGCCAGGTGATAAATAGCGTAGCAAAAATCGAAGAGTTTGGTCATAAATAGGGTAACGGTTTTGGGAAGTGGACCGCACACCCCCACCCAGCTTTTCTGGGAGTATCCATACCCCCCTCCCCCGGGCAGGTGAATCAGGTGCATGGACTTAAGTTCCTTTTTCCGCTGACCTTCTCCAAGATATTCGTGGCCTTCCCCGTTGTCTCTTGCCCTCTGGTGTTTTCACTGTGAGAGTACTCTAGCCTCTCACCCATTAGCACAACTAAAAGCAAAGCAAAGCTAGATTTCCTGGCTAACACTTGGTCGGGACTCGATGTTCTGCTCTCACTGTCATCGTATTGCCAGTTGCGTCCTTTTCCAGGTTGAGAAAGCCTGATTATTATTCTCAGTTTATTTTACCAAGAAAATGATTAGTCTTACCTTTATCGTTAGGTTACGACAAATACTCTCAAGGATTCTAAGCGCTTCCCAGACGTTTTCAAGTTCAGTTGCTTTGACCTCCTACGTAGTATAGTAAGAGTCCAAAGTTAGAGACAACATTAATTGAATTCAAAATAAGTTTTACAGGGAGGAGAGTCGAACCATGAACACTTGACATTCTGTCTTTTTTCTTGTTTTGTTTTGAGTTGTTTTTTTAGTGACGGCAGAAACATGCACAAGAAGATGCCAAATGTTCATGGTTGGAGTGTCTTAAATTGCCACTATAACTTGAAAAGGCGACTCAGAAATCCTTTACAAGGAAGATCCACCTAATAAGCAGGTCGTGGAAACTAGTCCAAGTTAAAAGTTTGACACAATTACTTGGTATTCATGAAAAAATGTGACAACCAACGCAGTTCTTTAAGCTAATTTATTGGAAGAATGAAAACCATGCTATTGTGCCCAAACAAACACTCCCAAATCCTTGCTTCATTGATAGTGTTCGTTGTACTCACCACAGCCTCTTGAAGTTTTGTCATATTCTCCTGAGGTAACCCATTAATTGTCCCACCATTGCCATTAATTTGAGGGGTGGAAGATTGTGCTTGAGAAGCTGGTGATTCTGACACTACAAATTCAAAATAACAAATGAGCTAAATCAGCAAAGTATCAAGACAAGAGATGTACGCGAGTGGTAGTGATGAATGCTAACGACGCGGAGATCACAGATTTTTTCAATTTACACGCCGTTAGTAGTTCGTCTTGTGTGATCGTCCGGGTGAGGGTAGTTCTTAAAAGAACTGCTGTTGATGCCCCTCAACAACAACAGCTCTTTTAAGAACTACCCTCACCCGGACAATCACACAAGACGAACTACTGAAACTCCTGGGTTCAAACCATTTACTATTTAAACGTTCATCGTTATGTACTGCTCATGGAAAAACCAAGGCGGAACCATTTGGACATTCGATTGTGTAAACAGTAAACTCATCTAAACCCTCCGTGGTAACTCCGGCTGCTCGCAAGGGCTTGTTAATGAGAGTTTGAATGACGGACCAACTTTAAAGGGGTTCAGTAACGGTATTGTGAGTTATTTTTGCCACATACAAAATTACCTTTAAATGGTAGGAAATCTGAAAATAACAGTTTAACGAAGATAAAAAACACCAAAGAGATAATGATAAACCATAAAGGAACAAGGATGGCTAAGGATGGAGAAGACTGACACGGATTACAAATCACGAATTTGAAAAATTGAGGCTAAACTTTTCAATATGCGCAAACCGTGACCGAGCTCCTTTAAATAAAGCGCAAAACAAATTTTGCGCACGGGGCATTGATAAAACGAAGCGAAAGTTCATGCTGTGCAGAGCCAATGTTATGATTGTCAAGAAGTGACGCTTTCTTTTACCTAAATAACACAGACTATGATTAGTCCCTATTTCACTTAGACGTCTGTGGTGCGCGACACAAAAGAAAACCGTGAGAAAAAAATGGCCGCGAAGGACGCGTATGCAATTATAATTTTTTCAACTGCACGTTTGTCTTCTCTTACCCTAGCTAAGCTGCAACTATACTCTTTATCCCACGTTTTTATTGCCATATCTTCCGGTAACATGAAGGCATTGTGCCTCTGATCTTACTCACAAACCAGTTGAACTGAATTGATTACAGACAACGAAGATAAAGATGATGTTCTTCGTACCATGGCCGAAGCATGACTGAGTTCGATAAGTGTCTGTCAAAATTTTTTCCTGCTTGTTCAATATTTTCTAACGTAATTTCTTCTTTATACTCATCAATGGAAAGGGAGTGAATTAAAAGTTCAACACCAATTTTCACAATATGATCTCCCATTTGTTGGCTTTTATAATAAATCGATATCAGATATTTGCCTTCTCAGCTTATGAATACACTTGGCAGGGTTACATTAATCGCGTTTTCAATCACTTACACAGTTCCTCTCAAAACCGACCGTTTCCCGCTTTATTGGAAACCTTTCTGGAATAAAAGACTAGATTTTTTGAAAGGTAACTTTCGTTACATAACGGTAGAAAAGGTACGGAGCTGCGTATTCCTGCATGTTTACTGTGATTATCAACTAGACTATGTAAATGTTTGTTAGACTATCGAAATAAAACAATAACAATGGTTATCCATCAAGCAACTTGATACGTTACCTTGTCTCTGTTGATTCCCACCGACTGCGTCTGAACAGTTATACCTGTTCCCAATTATTCCAGAAATCATTAGGGCAGTTAAAACAAATGTTGTTAGTGACATAAAACAAAGGAAGGTCATAAAAACCAACAAGAAACTTCTGGACAAAATATCGCGCCTTTTGCCAATGACTTCAACTTTTCCTGCCTTATCTGTCGACACGGCATCATCGTTTTCTTCGCCGACTTCACAAGCATTTCTTCTTTCAGCCGGTTCGGCCGTGGGAGCGTGTTTTTCATAACTTGCAGGATGTACTCTTCCAGATGCCAACATTTTGACTCCACTTCAAATTCTCAACGAAACTATGCCGTTTGACCAGTTTAATTTCCCGAAGGAAATTGTTCCGTTTAAATAGTTCGAAAGAGACCTACTTTCAGCTCTTTCATAAGTGATATATTGCTAGATGGAGATACAAGACTCCAGTTGAAATTAGGGTTTTCTAGCATTACAACGATCGTGCGTTTTGCTTGGTTATGTTTGACGCGTTCGTCCCACAAACATTGCCAGAGGGGCAAAATAATTTCTTTGTCAAGGTCACGATACACTATTTTTTTCCGTTCCGTGTTTACGTATACAAAATTGCCTTTTTATCAAAGGAAACTTTAAAATCATAGCTTATAGACGTAGACAAGCAACGGAGTAGACAATAAGTAAGACAAAAAAATAAACAAACAAGGATTGCTAAGAATCGCCAATACTAAGATGGATTGCGAAACACGAAAATGAAAGTAATTTGGCTGAAATCTTCAAATTTCTTGATCCGTGACAAGTACATGTATACTTATGCTCTGTTCAAGGGCCACTAAACAAGTCACTACAATAAACCATAAACCTTTCATTCAGCCATTGCCTTAATTTCTATCTTAAACAACCTCTCGCGAAAGGTCTTTCGTTGAATAACAGCCATCTGTCAATTGATGTAGTGTGAGTTGTTTGAACTGAAGAGTTACAGACCTTTTCAGTGAAATGCTACATACTTGTAAGTTTAGTTCCCGAGTCATACGTGAGCATGCCCATTTGTTTGATCACGTTGCCCCGCAACAGAATTTAACATTACTCAGAAAGAAGCCGGAATGGATCCTGCTTGAACGCATTTCCCTTGATAGCTAAATTATCATCACATTCCTTACATAAATTCTACAGGATGAATTGTACAATTCAGTTTAGTTCTCAAGAATTACACATAGAGGATTCTAAGCCAATAAGGTTAGTAGCATTGTCAGTCTAAGCATGAGAGTGCAAATTCAAGCCTGGAACTGCAAAGTAAAACGGTATGAGAGTAGAAAAAAAGACCTGCAGTGAATCACGAGGACTCATTACAAAACCGATAGCACAATATCACGGCTATTGTTCTTATCTGCAAAACCTGGTTTCTACCCCCATCCCAGCTCAGAATTGATGTCCATCTTAATTGATTCTATAATAAAATCTTCAAAGTTTCAATAGTTCCAACATATCTCGGGGGTGGGGGGTGGGTACGTAGGAACGAAATGCAATCAGTCCCACTAATTGGAAGACAGCAAATATTTCAATTAAATTAAGGAACGTTTTCCCGCTGTTTGTTCAATTCGAACATCTCGTCTTAAAAATAAATGGCAATTATTCTTTGCCTCTATAATATACTAAGCTGATCATTAACAGACTGAGTGTAAGGGAGTTTAAGCAACCTCGACGGCGACCAACGTCGATGGAAAAATGAATTTATATTTCAACAGCGAATCTGCGATACTATAGAGTAATTCAGTTTGTCTATAACTGTCATAACTATCTCAAATTATATTATATGTCGAATTATTCTCTCATTTTGATGGGTTAGTATCTGTTTGGATTTTGACAGTTTTCTCGTCTAGTAGGAGTCAAAACTCGCCCACTCAGACGGAGATGTAGACGGGCAAATGTAAACGAGTTTCTCGTCGAAACCCGTCCCGTCCCGTTTTCACACCAGAACGGTAAACTCGTCATAGACCGGTTTTCCGTCTCTAGTGTGAATTCGGCCATTTTTGTCGTGGCCAATTATTTTCAGCTCTTTTTTTTTTTTTTTTCGTCATTCATTTCTTCTTCCTCGCAAAGCCTTTTGCCGTAGGTTTTATTTTGACTTGGCAACCAAAAGTAAACTAACAGGTAAGAAAATTGTCAAAGGTGTTGAAATTTCTTCATTCGCAGCATTCAAGACTCATTTTCATCCTCTAATTATTCTATAACATTAAGATATCTGGCTTTGAACTTCTTATACCCTGCTAGACCTGTGACACCAATCATTTTGATTATTTTCGTTCCGCTTACCTGCGCGTTTTGTTTGCTAAGTAAGTTCAAACAACCTGCCTATTTTATGTGGTGTTCATACAGTAATGTTTTGCTTCTTATTGTCTTGCCTAATAATGTTCTCTTTTTTCCGCTCATCGGGGTGCCAACATGGTAATTAGTTCCCACATGCTCTTATTCTGTGAAGGAACTAAGCGAAATAGTGTTATTTTTCTTAGGACTATAGCGGTTCCTGAATAACTGAAATGAGACGCAATCCTATGCTCTTTAACACTGACGTTTATCAAGCGCTGGAACATGCGAAATGAACTTCTAATCCTACGCGTTCTTGTTGTTATTCTGATCATTTTAACTTTGATTTCCGTGGTCCTTGATATCTGGATTCTCCTCAGAAAACCGGAGGTGGCTAAGACACATCTTCAAGGTAAAAACCAGTCATTTTATCGACAAACACGACTTACTTATTGAATAACTTAAGTCGTTCACTACCATCATTCGGTGGTAACGAAGAATTATAAAAGTATTTTAATCGTTATCATAGAAATGTTTCAAAAAAATAATTTGAACACTAATTAATAGATAAAAGGTTTTTTGATTTATCTCATATCCCCACCATAAATATAAGAGATATCTTCGTCATCCTGCAATTTCACATCGCCAGCCGCAACCACCTTCCTCGATATCTGAGTAGCAATGAAGAACACCCTTGACAACAAATTTAACCCCACATCCAAAAAATGATCCGTTATCAAAGAAATGCTGCAAAAAATAATTTAAATACTAATTAACAGATAAAGGGTTTTTTGATTTATCTCATATCCCCACCATAAATAGAAGAAATGTCTTCGTTATCCTGCAATTTCATATCGCCAGCCGCAACCACCTTCCTCGATAAAATCTAAGTAGCAATGAAGAATACCCTTAACAACAAATGTAACCCCACATCCATCATCGAAAACATAACATTGTAAAAAGGACACATTACCATGCTGTTTTGCATGTCTGTGTTAAGTACTGTAACTACACATATCAAACAGCAAATAACAAACAATTATTTCTTTACAAACAGTACTGAACACAACAGCAACACCCAAGCCGCCGCCACCACCACCCCCACAAGTAAGCAAACAGGGGGTAGCTGACGTCCTTCAACGAGAGCTTGACAGACTGACTGCAAACGAAGACTTGATAAGGACCTCCATAACAGTGCTACAAAATACCATACATAGTTTAACTGCCGCAGCAAACAAACTGAATTTGGACATGGTCACACAGAAACATAAATTTGACAGCCTCATGTTTAGCGTAAGTTTAGACTTTTGTTCACATAGAGATGTTATGAAAGTGAAGGATGATCATCGCAGTAAATTTTCCAATTTAAGCAATTGGAAAGAAGAAGCCTGAAAAAAATCAGGGTTTCAACGGGATTCGAACCCGTGACCTCCGCGATACCAGTGCGAAGCTCTACCAACTGAGCTATGAAGCCACACATTGGGAGCGAGGTCAATTTATTGAGTTCATATCTTCCCGTGAGGAGTGAAATGATGTGAAGTTTATATGAAATAATTCATATATGAACTGCGGTTGTAGATGAAAGTGAAGGATGATCATCGCAGTAAATTTTCCAATTTAAGCAATTGGAAAGAAGAAGCCTGAAAAAATCAGGGCTTCAACGGGATTCGAACCCGTTGAAGCCCTGATTTTTTCAGGCTTCTTCTTTCCAATTGCTTAAATTGGAAAATTTACTGCGATGATCATCCTTCACTTTCATCTACAACCGCAGTTCATATATGAATTATTTCATATAAACTTCACATCATAGAGATGTTATGTTGACAAGTGTGGTATGAAGAAAGGTCTATCGAGAAAGAATAACAGGCAAGGCGGAACTTGGTAAAGAAGCTAAATTTCGGGGTCAAGCACAGCCACATAGCCACATTCAGTAGAAAGGTCCAGTAATTAATTCTTTAGTGATATTTCAATTGTCAAAGAATTCTCGTCAATATATAGATTGTCTGTTGACCACAGTATGGTTTGTTGAGATGAGTAACAAGGCTAATCTGAATCCACCATCTTTCTTCGTCCTTCCTTCTGGACTCTGTTTCACAAGGGAATATTAAATGTAGTTACACAAGTGACGTTTCCCTCGAGCATAGTAAATAGACCAATATTGATAATGAGGAACTAAAATTATAGAGTCTTAGGGAAATGGCATCGAGGCAAAGATACGGCTTCGAATTTCATTTATCGCAACCGACACATTTTGATAACAAATAACAAATTGTGTAGTTATCCAAGGGAGTCAATATTTCTCCTTTACTGTAGAATTAAAAGTTTCTTTTCATTCCAATTTAAAAACAAACTAGATAACGTTAGCCTAGAGTGTTCAATTACAGTGTTGGTTATTTTTCTGATGGCAAAGGTTGCATTCCAGTGAGATGATCTGGATCAGGATCAGTCCAAGATCACTTGGGCCATATGGTGAATCGAAGGAACCGATGAATCTACTCTGGGCAACGATTCATCAGTTTGTTTAAGGCATCCCAAAAGATCACAGATCTTTCATTTTCAACTTGTGTCAAGGCACTGTTGAGCTGTTTACTATATCCTCCTCTATCAAATAAGCCTGGTGTTTTCGTTCACAGGTTAATAAAACCGGTATCATTCCCGCTCATCCGGGAACTACACTTCAAGGACCACCCGGACCGGCAGGCCCGTCCGGTCCCCTCGGATTACAGGGCCCGCCGGGTCCCCAGGGACCTAGAGGTTTACCGGGAAGTCCAGGCCCGCGGGGAACCAGCGGTCATCCTGGTGTTGTTGGTACGCCGGGACCTCCCGGGATTGCCGGTTCCCGCGGGCTGCGAGGCCCTCAAGGATTCAATGGATCACAGGGCCCCAAGGGGGACCCGGGAGCACCTGGCCCAAAAGGTTCCAAGGGACCTCCTGGGGTACATGATCTCAGCCTTTGTCGGTATAGGACTAATTCGTCAGTGGCCACAAGTGGTCCATAAGCTAATTCTCTTGTGACCGTAGCTGAAGAGAAGGTAAGTTTAATCCTTTCAATTGAGAACGTGTACAACCTTTTGGAATTACCTGTTAGACTTCGTCAGTTTCCTTATGAATTAACCAGAGAGAATAAAATACAATTCCCCATTACGGCCATTTCGCTACTAGGGACGATTTTAATGATAATGACAGTAGCAATATAAAATGCCTGTAAGGGTAGATAAATGCCATAAACCTTTGCACATGCTTAAATTTCCATACGCAAATAAAAATTGTGGCCCGATAACTAAGTGTTACAAAACATATAGCTACCTCTAAATAATCCACCTTTAAATTTAGTAATGGTGTCAAGCTCCGTCTTAAACAGTGACGGGCTTGAAAGGAACTCAAAATATTTGAAGATCGTTGACACTACCTCTCTCCAACCAGAATAAAAAAATCCTCGGAGTGACATGCTCAACTGATGACGCCAGGCAATACCTGTTATCACGTGACGTCAAGTCCGGAACGCCATCCTACACTTGTACCTGCAGGGGAAGTGTCAGTCATTTCCCATCAGGCCTCATGAAATGCCACATACACTACTGGGAGTGCCCGCTGACAACATTGCGATAGTCTGGAAGCGTATCTTTGAACTCTGCATAATGAATTTTATCTTTAAGCTTTCAATTTCCAAAGATGTTGATAATCTATTTTTTACTACACTAAGAATAGAAAACCTCCAAGTAAACGGATGATGCAGCGATAGAAACTAGCGGCGGAGTCTCGTCTTAATGATGATGCAATGCACAGTAATCAGATAGCAGAATTTCACAGATCGTCTTCTTGTTAGTTGAACGTAATTAAATATAAGGTTTAAGGAAAGCATTCCAGGGAAGCGGTAGAAACTGGAAGTTAGATCTCGCATGGACCTAGAAATTGTCTTTACGCTGGCGAGAGCGGGACGACCTATGGCTGTGTAACCGGTGCTTGCTCTAATACAGGGCCTTTTTCGTTTCTTTTCTTTTCTTTTTTTTTTTTTTTTTTCCTTCTTTTTACGTTTGCTTTTTTGTTAATTAATTAATTTTGTTTTTAACTCCAGAACCCAGCAAAAGTAAGCTCGAAAAGCAACGCGTCTCTATTTAGTCAGGTTTCTATCGTGAACAAAGAAAATTAACCGTAAAACAAAACAATTTGCATAACAATAACTTTTCAGGACTACTTTTAATTTATTTAACTCGTCTTTGTGGAAGTTTCTCTTCCAGGTCCTCTTGCTATTTGATGAAATAAACGTCATGTAATTTCCATCGACTACTAGCTAGCAGCTTAAAGAAAAAAAAAACTTTTGAATTGCTCCATATACCCACAGAAAAACAAAGTTGTGTTTTGGAATTGGAAGGATAATGAAAAATACCAGAGGGGGGCGTAAAGGTTTGCGGTGATGTGGTTTTGTGTTATTTTTGGTGCGGTTTTGCGGAAATCTTTATTTTAACCTGCGGTATTGCGGTTTAATAAGACTAAGCGGTTTGCGGTTTTCATAAATTTTCGATCGCCGTAATCGGCAAAAAAGAGTCTGCAGCCGTCCGCGCTTTAGCCTGCAGTACAGGCGGATTAGCGGGCTCTAGCGCGATACACGAGCGCGCGCGAAGCGCGAGGCGAGATATGACAGTTATTACTCGGATCCTGACGCTTCCCATGACTTTTGATCGGTGATGGACAAAACACTGACCCCTAGTCCATGGACTACCCTAATGGACTACCTAAATGGACTACCCAAATGGACTACCCTAAAATGGACTACCCCTAAAAAAATACTATTTCATATGAGTGGTATGTTAAGAAGCTGAGATTATACACTTACACTGTACGGAGGATGCTTTTCTTTTCGTTTCGCATCGCCTTCAGCCTTCATTTTGAATAACTATACTGAATAAAACAACCGCTGTGCACAAAAAGCGTAGACTTAAATCAAATCAAATATTCTGTGGACAACTCTTAGACAACTCAATCTTGCTCCCATGTGATTCAGTAGCTCAGTCTTTCTCGAACAGACGAAATGATCTTCAGGATGTTACTCGTGACTTGTTTTGCTTGTTTTGTGCCGAAAATTATGGCACAGAAGCAGCTAGTCTTCTGGTTTTTTCCTGAGTGTATCAAAATGAAATAGAAATGGGAATGAGGATAAAGCTATGGGACAGCAAGAAATTCCAACGACTACGCTACAAAATTCAGAGTGGAGTGGAAGCAGTAGTATTCTTGGCTGACCTGGACTATAATTATGTGGAAATTTGCGCGTTTTCTGTTCAGAAATTGTTTTATTCAGAATGGTTATTCAAAATGGCGGCTGAAGGCGATGCGGAACGAAAAGAAAAGCATCCTCCCTGCAGTGTAAGTATATAATCGCAGCTTCTTAACGTAGCACTCATCTGAAATAGTATTTTTTAGGGGTAGTCCATTTTAGGGTAGTCCATTTGGGTAGTCCGTTTGGGTAGTCCATTAGGGTAGTCCATGGACTAGGGGTCAGAGTTTTTGTCCATCACCACTTTTGATCTCTTGTTTATGTTTTACAAGGGACCATTGTTGTGCAAGCAAGCTTTGCGGTTTGCAATTTCCGCTTTTTCCAGTTAATAATTGATATGATTAATCATTTTATCTAATAATACGTGGACTTGACTTTCCGGGCTGGGAATCTTTCGTTCGGATTTCATACAGTATTTGCCGTGGCCTCGTGCGGGAAAATGTCTGCCGAGCAAGAAGAAGTGGTTATGAAGATGGTCCGGAAGAGACGATGTTACTTCAAGGAGAGATTGGAAGCTCGGCGAAGTTTCTTCTGGGAGCAAGAACTCGCTTCTGGAGAGTTATACGCTTCAACAATCGTTTGCTTTACTAAACACTTCATGGGGTTGACTACGTTGTCTTCGGGTCATTCAAAATTTTTCTTGGAAAATTTTAAATCAAATTTAAGGTTGATTCAGTCGAATTGCGACATAAAATGGATGTTCCGAGCTCGTATTCGGGATATTTGAGCTTGAAAACTAGTATCTTGACGAATTTTCACCAAACAATTAAGTCGCGGAAAGCTTGGGTTGTGTAACATTCGAGTGGTTTCCATTGCTGAAGTCGTAAACATCGATGTTTTTCAAATGGGTAACTCAGCAGTATTCGTGCGTGCGCGAGCGCACTTGTATTAGTTCCACAGCAGCATAACGAAGTCAGTTCCACGGACGTGTGTCAATTATTACAGTATTATTTTATGAGTGTGATGATCATACGTTGATTAACATTAACGTACACTTTTATCAAACTAAATAAGGTCGTATTTCTGATGGAATGGCGAGCTAGAAGTAATGATGACGGCACCGTAGCACATTTGTAACTACGGTTTCGGTATTTTGGTAAATTTCCATGCGGTATTGCGGTTTTTTACCTTTTTTTACGCGGTTTTGCGGTTTTCGGACCCCCCCCCTCCCCCCCTTACGCCCCCCTCATACTACGTAAATGAAGCGTGTTTTTGGTGATCTATCTACACTGTCGTATTACACATACATTTTCTCAAAACTCAATGCCGTACTCTTTTCCTTCGGTTCAAATCGTTGGTCGTTCGTTTCCACAAATTGTAGCCAGAAAAAGAGGCAAGGTACCACAAAGGTTACTGGATTTTACTGTCAACGTTCACAAGTCACTAGTCAAACTTTCAATGTTCATGAGCACACGTATGAAGGAAGGTTTTGGTCCATATTACCAAGTTCTCGAGTATAAGAGGCTTTGTTTTCATTCCAAACCGCGTCTCGATGGACCTTTAACCGAGAAGCGACCACGAGTCCTGAAGGGGAGAGAGAACAAAAAGTTGCGGATAAAAAGTTTCCACTTAGCGCGGCGCAAGTTTCTTTCCAGTGAAAGTGAGTCAAACGAACAGGGTTCAACAGAACAAAGTTGAGGTTTGCCTCTGCTCATATAGACGTTTAAATCACATTTCCTTTTGTCTTCTAAATCTATAGAGGGTGAATGTTTTTATTAAAAAAATCAATTTTGTTTACACCACTACTACTGTTTTGTAAATTTTATTTGCTTTATAAGTAAATTATGAATAGTGCAGCTCATCTATAGTCCCAGCTGAAAAAACGTAAGTGTACGATAGTGAAAAGCCACGAAATTCAACGACAAAATAATTCAGTATTCGTTTGGCACTGTGGCTTATTCCTCGCAATCAAGTGATCTTAATAGAGAGAGCCGAGTTGCGGACATAAGTAGAGTGAATGCTCCCTCTTCGACAATAGGTTAGTAAAAATAAACAAAACTAGTGAGAAATCACTTCTTATTTTAATCTAGGGTTGTAATTCACCTTGTTTAATCGAAAGACCAAAACTTTTATGGTCCACTGAAATTCAGGCTACGAGCATTTAGATACCACGAGAAGCGAATAAAAACTGATGCAAATTCCCACTACTCGTTTCAGCTAAAGAGTGTCTTCTTGAGATTTCAAAATGTTTAATATGTAAGCGCGTTTATTAGAGGGGCCTGACAAACGATTGCCACGTTGATCACTTCAACAAGTGAAGAACATTAATATTTTAATAGCTGATAATTCAAGGTTAGAGTTGAAAGTGAAATAGAAGTGAAACAGAAGTTACTTGGAAGAGCAACTTCACATACGCAAAATTCAAACTCCAAAAGGGCTTACTTTTTCTAGTTAATCTACGACTATATGGATATGGTGGGAGTGATACCACACTTAGTAACCGCGAACATCTGCTTTTGCAGTAGCGACGAACGAGTCTGTCAGTTTACAATGAAGGGTTATTCTCAAGTCTTGTATGAGAGTCTATTATATTCTGACAGTTTAGCGGCTTAAGCTAATTTTGAGTGCCGGTTTGCGGGTAAATTCACATTATCTGGCGGTTAACGGTTAAGTAATTATCGTACAGTTGCGGGAAATCATAAATTGAGTTCGCGGTTTCGGTTTATGCGTGGTTTTTTGTTTTTTGTTTTTTTTGTTTTTTTTGTGGCGGTCTGTTAAAGGTAAATGTACATTTCACAAGCTTGTTTGAAAGACCACACAAGCACAAACACACCCAGGACTCAAACCTTGTACTTCTAGGCTTCGTTATAAACATCGCATCGGAAAAGCCCGTCGGACATCAAAACGTTTTGTTTGCTGGTTACTGAAGGGAGTTACAAACAATTTGTTCTGTTCTTAATAATCTTGTGGTCTTTGTGAGGAGAAATAAGATTAATTATTTAGCTAACATATCGTAATAAATTTGTTACGTACCATTAAAAGATCGGTTCTGATGATTATGTCCTACTAGTAGGGAGGTCTCGGTTTTTAGCAGAAAACGAAAATGGTCTGCTGTTTCGAAGGAACAAAATATGGTGGTTTGCAGAATGTTCAACTCTCTGTAATAGAGCCTCTTGTAATGACTCGGCCAAGGGTATTCGTTGCTATGGACCACTTTCAACTGTCTGAACATCGTTTATGCTACCGCTGACGTCATTTGCTACTGATCAATTTATTAAAAATACTATAATCAATTCCATGAAACAGCGACTAAAATCAATTCATTAAAAACAGGTACACAAGTGTACATGTGGTCACTGCTGTGTATGAGAAGTACGAAGGCCGCTCATGAGATTTTAGGTGAAAATTTCATAAAAGGTGCGTTTCTTTAAGAAAATCCAAGATTGGATTCTTAAATCCGTAAACGGATTTTGCGTTTCTTTACTTAACAGATTAATCCAAGATCAATCGGATCATGGTGCATCAAAGGAACCGAAGAATCCTTGCCTGGAGTGGATTCTTCGGTTCCTTTGACGCACCAAGATCCGAGAGATTAAAGAAACGCACCCAAAGACTTCACACCAAAGAGATCATTTACCGAGATAACTACTTATCAACGACTATAAGATCATTTTCAAAATATGAAATTACATGTGTCAAAAAAAAAATCTACCAAAATATAGATTTTGACAAGTTTATAGAGAGAAAGAGTGGAAGAGACGATTTTTCGCTTTTTGTTTCTGTTTCGTTTTGTTTGTTTTCTTGTAGTTTTCTTACATAATTTTTCATGAATGCGAGAGCGGCTAGTAACCTACACAGTTTATTCGGGAACAATATAAAAGTAAATGTAAACAAATAACAGTCTTGCTCCAACTACGCTAACCTTAATGCTACTTTTCGTCAGGATGAGAGGAAACTGTGTACCCATGGTGCTCCGCCGAGCATTGGAGCTTACTTCATTCATTTGCTTTACTTCCCTGCTCATCTTCACTATAAGAGATAATTTGCACTTTAATCTAAGGATATCGGATTCCGTCAACAAACACCTGCCAAGATCATCGTGCAACGTGGAACTCGAAATCGGAGAAATGTGCCCGAAGCTGTACACAGACCTGGGAGGCAGGTGCGAGCTCGACAGTAGCGGGTTCCATTGTCCTGACATTCGACACATGGCTGATACGTCAATGAGGCAGTCCCAGCTTGTGATGACCCGGATGTTGCAGATTTTTCATCTCATAGCCACAAGACACAACATACGGTACTGGCTAAGTTCCGGCACGCTCTTAGGCGCTGCAAGACACAAAGGTTTCATTCCCTGGGACCACGATGTCGACATAGAAATGCCTCTGCAGGATTACATCAAGTTTTACAAAGTCGGAAGCAAAGAACTTCCGAACGACATCTTTTTTCAGAATTCTGAGACAGACGTTTATTTAAAATTGGCCAAACCCGAAGATCTCGTCCTCCCGTTTCACCACGAAATAGGTTATTACACAAGCCCACTTAACCATCGCTTGAGGGACAGAGCCAGTTGCTATGGTTACTGTCTATTGTACGACTGTGAGTGGCACGACGGTCTTATGATAGACTTGTTCGTGAGCGAAAGGGAAACAAACGACGTGTTTCCATTGGGAGAAATGGAGTTCGAGGGTTTTGTATTTCCAGTTCCAAAGAACTGGAGTGGGATTTTAAAGGAAACATACGGTAACGATGCGTTGGAAATACCTAGGGACGTGACGGGACGAGAGCCCTTCATACTACCATACCCGAGGAAAACCTGCAAGAAATTAACCATAGAAACCGATAATCTGGACTGAATGAAGAAAATCGTCTATCTCCAACTGCTTCCACTAGTGAATGCAGTCAAGTGATTTTATCTTATGTGTTCACACCAACATGCAAGCACTGTTTAGTTGACGGCACGCTATTAATCATAACTCTTACAACCGAATATCTGTATTGACGAAAAAAAAAAAAAAACGGACAGGAGTATTTTTTCAAAAACTAAAATATCACCAGATATGTATCAAATTAGACTGTAAGAGCGGGGGACGTGTACAGCAAATACTAATTTTCGCAAATTCCACGGAGACGGGCGTTTGTAAAAGTTGAATACTTCCAAGTTCGAAAAGGGCCAGAATTGAGGGATTGGGGGGGGGGGGGGGAGGGGCAGGGGACAGGGGGCAGAATTGCGCTAGGTCAGAGTACGCCAGGTCATCGCTCGTTTCGGATAATGAGCTACTGGGAGTAGTACTTTAATTTACCAATATAAATCTCATTTTCGTATTCATACCCTGAGAACTACATGTATACTCGTTACTATCGTCTACACAAGTTTGCAAAGTTTCACATAACCAAAGCAATATTAGCTGCTTTTGGCGAGAGGCCACCATTGAATTCGTCGCGCGAGGTATTGTGGCAAAAGTTCCTCTTGACTTCGATTCAGATTGGCTATTTTCTGTAAGACGTACGATGAGCGCGAATGGTCGAACGAATCCACGTTGGAAATGTTCATTTGTGGAGCAAGTGAGTTATCGTTAAATGGCCTTTTTAAATCGCGCACGACTTAAGACACGATAGGTGTTTCAGTAAATACAGAACTGATATTGACTGTCCTTTCCCTCAAGCATCGGAAGCCAAGGCATACCTCTGAGAGATTGTTTTCGTTCTTCTTCTTCGCTGTGAAAAGAAAACAACCGAATTCAAGTATCCAAGCAATGGCTGTCTAGTTCAGAGAGGAAATGTCTGCATTTTCCGAGTAAGACTTTAATGGACTCACAAACCAGTGTATCGGAGGACAAAGCGCCGGTTGATTCTACTGAAACTAAAGTGAAAACAAAACTGAAATGTAAGTTCATATTAACCGTGCAACTTACGTATAAAAGATAGGGGAATAGATCGGGCGTAGGGGAATACAGGAACATCGAGCTAGCAGAATCAGTGCGCCGGCATTTTCTATTGAACCAAAAAATCCAGTGGTGAATGGAACAGTATTTTTCACAGTTGTCGGAAAAGAGGACAGCCACGGAAGCTTTACCCAAAGTTTCGGAAATTTCTTACTGGGAATTTCTGCTCCATTTGATTTTTAACCCGGAATTTCTGAAATATTGACTTGAATGGCTCGCATTTCGAAAATGTAGAGATTTTAGGATTTTCCGGGAACATTTCCAGGGAAATTTCCGCGCCATTTGCCCCAGTTTCGAAAATTGGGGAATTTTTGTCGAATGGAAAGCGCCCGGTATGTAGTATCCTAATTTTCATGTCGTTTAAAATTTCTTATGGAGGAGTTCAGCATGGAGGTGAAATATCAAAACTACACAATAAGAAAAACAATTAACATCTCAAGTTAACTTACAAATAAAGTGGTCTCTTATCCGCGACAGCTTCACTCGATTCTTCAAATCCTAAGTAAACATTAAACTTGTTTTATCCATGTTTATTTTGTGAAGTAAGATAAGGGTCTTTAGCATAGTTCGAAATCCTTCAAGGGCCAATTTCAATATATTGAAATTCTAACTTCCTTCCGAAGCTTGGGGGAACCGAACGACACAAAGGAATCCTACAACCTCGAGCTGATTGCTTTCCTTGTGTTCTCCCAAGGAGCCACGTGAAATGTCAATACATTAAAATATTGCCCTATTTGCATGTATTAAGGCACTGTTAAATGGTTCACTCAGCTTTATCCAACAACGTGGGCACAATCGTTTCCTCCAAAATCATCTACATGCATTTGCTCACGCAATTAGCTTGGCCGACCTGTGACGCAACGCGCGTAAGCTGGGGAAAAACAGATTGGTCGAGAACAAGCATGCTTTTTCTAATTGGTCAGGAAACTTAGCATGAATTTTCTTCAACCAATAACAGCTACCAGATTGTAATGCTCCATTGTTTCAACCGTCAACCAATTGATAGAAAATAACTGTTATCACAAAGCCTACCTCGTGTCTAAAGACCTCTCTACTACAGGTATCTCGTCTAGGGTTGGCAACGACAGCTCTCTTCACTCCTATAAAAGAGCACCAAGTATTATTGTAAAAAAAATGAAGCTAATATAATTCTAGAGTTTTCTCTTGTGCTACTCTGACAACACAGTCTTGTCCTCAATTTAAACTTGGTCAATGTTATCACTCTTAAATCGAGTGATGCATGCGCCGTGTTCATTCGATAATTAACCGCGCGGCCATGGGCCGAGCGCGGTTCTAGGTTTACCCGTGGTTTATTATTAACCGCGCGGCCATGGGCCGAGCGCGGACCTGCGCTCGGCCAAATTCCGAGTCACGCAACGTGTGATGTTTTTTCCGCCAGAAGCTGTTAAAACATTAATACACGGATAATTTTACGGATATTGTTTCTTTTGTTGTGGGTAAAATATATTTTCTTTTGGTTTTATCGAAGCGTTGGATTCAAAGGGATTAATAGATACGCTAAAAAAAGGTATTACGTCAGCCATGGAATGCGTTAACGTTGCAGCTTTCACTTTCGCTACGTGACTAATAAGATCGTGTTTACTTTGGAAGTTTATTTCGCCAGAAGCGACGGTCATTAATTTATTTGCAAGTTTGCGAGTATTTCTTGTGGTTTTAGGCAAATGAAGTAAATTCTTTGGCTCTTTCATCGCAGCGAGTTCATAGATCGGAAGGGAAATGAAATATTTGCAAGCCAAGCAAAGAACATGTCAGGACATGCAATGATTACGTCATTGGTAGGGAAATAACCACCGTACTAAAGATAGCCGTCGATAACGCAATTCTTGAATTATGTGACTCGTGTGACTTCTTTGCTAGCCCTTTACTCAAGGAAAATATTAAATTTAAACTTGACTTCTAAGAAAGAAAGCTGTTGTTAATAGTGTTCGTATCTTCATGCCCATACATATCCCAAAGAAAGTTCCAGATTAACACTATTACGTCATCGGAGATTTCGCAACGGCTACGACTGATGGTGCAATAGTACAGTCTGTGTTGATCAAGTGATGTGATGTCTACAGTAATCAATGAATCATCAAGGATTACTTTCGAATGTACACTGCGTTGCAACTGTAGTGCTAAGAAAATAGTTAAATTTTAAAAGCGCGGTTTTAAGATCTAACAGATCTTCTTGTTATTTTTTAACCGCGCGGCCATGGGCCGAGCGCGGTTCATGGTTTACCCGTGGTTTTTTTTTTTTTTCGCAGATTTGTCTGCGAGCAGACCCAAGCTTCCACTCGGCCAAATTTTGAGTCACGCAACCTGTGATGTTTACTCGCCAAAAGCTGTTGAAACATTAATAAATTTCATCTTTCGCGGGAAAAAATTAAATACCCAGCGCTCGTCAAAAATTATATTTTTTCACCAGAAATTTCGCTCGGAACATATACATATTTATATTCGTTTGAATCGTCGATGAAATGACCTTTTCCAGATATTTTTTCCTTCGGGGTCAACCGAAACCTCCGATTACAAAATCACGCCGAACCCACACGTTGCAAAAAAATCTCTTCAAAACCCTGACTTCGAAGCGATATAACACTTCAGCGTTAATAGCTACCACACATCGGCAGACGGTAAATCTATTCCTTAACAATCCAGCTTTATCGTGTTAAAATTTCAGCGAAATCGAACAAAACCAGAATTAATTAGAAATTTTTTGTGACCTCACTCCCCAGACTTGACCTAACAAAGGAAGCAACGGTCGCCCATAGCAACCGAAAAACACAAACATAACAAAGCCGACGTTTCGGCCAAAAAACTCCGGAATTATCGCCTGAGAGCTTAAACTTGAATGGGAACATCTTTTTCGAACTTTTTTCAACTGATTTAGACGAAAGACTGGCCTCGGCGGGCTACAAAAAAGACCAAGAGAAAAACAGAACAAGACAGCAGAACAAGCCGATAATATTTCATAACAATAATCAATATTTAAACAGGGTGACCCCTTCAGTCGCAGGACTGGTATCAACTGGGGCCCTGTATAACGTAAAATAAAAAGAGCATGTATAAATAATATATATCTATAAAAAAAACTAACTACTTTAAAAGATACGCTGAAATGTTTAAAAAATTTAAAAGCTTAAAAAGGTAATAGCGTTCTCATAAAAATTGGATATCGAATTGAAAAGGTTCTAAAAAATAACCTAAGAAAAAAAATCGGAGAAAGCCTTGAAACGTTCCTTAGGTGGCAAAATCTTTATGTTCGTTGGAAGGCTATTAAATGTGCATGCACCATGATAATAAAAAGACTTTTTAGCGACATCTAAATGAAATTTGGGAAGAATAATGTCAGTGATTGACGATCTAGTGCATCTGTTAAAAACATGTTGGTTGTCGCTCTGGCAGCGTAACAGGAAATAGTCTTTAAAGTATAGAGGAACTTCTCCGACCAAGCACTTGTTAACTAACAGTGCACAGTGCTTTTCCATGGTTTTTGTAAGAGAGGGCCAGCGTAGGTTCTCGAGTATTGTTTCCGTGGCTATGTCAGGTTTAAAACCATATACGATTTTCGCAGCTCGTCGTTGCAGGCGTTCAAGAGTCTTTCTGCTCGGGATGCCAGTCTCAAGAAATATCGTAGATCAAAATTAGACACCGATTTGGCCGCATATCGATTACTCCGAAACAAAGTCAGTGCAAGGATTAAACGTGCTAAACGTCGCATGACTTTCGGCACGAAAACGAAAATACAGCTTACTTCTGGATAAATTCAGCCTTAGAAGCCAGCAACCGGTCCCAAATTACTTTCTGTATCCTTACAAATGTCTTGACTTCCATCTCCGAAAGATTTTGCCCCAATTTTGAGCAAATAAACATTTCGTCGACGGTGACCGCCATTACGGTGGCTTGCATACTAAATTAGCTAAGTTAACAAAATTCTCCCGAGGGGGGGGATATGACAAATTTGGTGAGAATCAAAAGTAACGCCAATTTTCTGTCACGTTTTCAATCTGTGGTCACTGGAGTGACCAAAATCGATACATCGGTCGGGATAGAGTTTTATTATTAAATTATATGACTTGTGTGACTACTTTGCTAGCCCTTTACTCGTGGAAAACACCAATTAAATTTAATCATGACTTTTAAGAAAGAAAGCTGTTGTTAATAGTGTTATTATCGTGTCATTTATATCGTTCATGCCCATACATATCCCGAAGAAAGTTCTACAAAGATTAAGACCATTACTATGGCACGTTTTCAGGGTCAAAATAAAAACTAACTTTTCCACCTTTCCTTACCTGCTAAGTAAAATGTCTGTCATTTCCTGTCTTTGAAATTAGACAGTACGCATCTCTTTTGACCTCCGAAACAATACATTCCACGGTTCCTGAATACTAAAATCATAACATCCGGCATATTTTGACCTTTGAACAAAATTCTCCGCGTTTCCTGACTTCTCTCGAATTTTAAGTCCGGCATGTTCTGACTTTCAATGTAATTAGTTACCAAATACCGTACTACTTAGTTTAAACATCTCAACTAAACATCCCATGCCGGCACCTGACAAGCCATTTAGTTCATAATGAAATCTCGCTGCTGAGCCGACATTCTGATTTGCAAAATTTGTAAATGCGCGTTTTCTGACTTCTCGATTCTACCAGGCGTCTTTTCCGCGTAGGCGTGGATCCAACAATAATACACATAACATGTGATCAGGGTTTTCAAATTGAAATAAAGTAGCAGGAGGAAATCATAAAGTAGGCGGCAGACTCTAGGGTCATGATGTAGAGGAGCGCCGGAATGGCCTACCTCCTCCTGCACGGGGGGAGGGGGGGGGGAGGGCAATGGGATGAAGACCGTGGAAAATTTGAAAATCTATTTGTCTTGAGAAGCATTTTGATGACTGAAAAGTGCTTTTGTTGGAGGCTACTGTACACTTTATTTTAACAAGGGTTTATTAAAAATTCCTTGAGGGGAGTCCATATTCTACCACTGCTTGTTGGAAAAGGCCAAGAACAGTAGCTGCGGTATTCTTTGTTCCTGCTCTAAGATATACTGGAAATCTTGTGCATCCATCAACTCCACCATGCACTACAATCTTCCATCTGAAACTTAAAATACATGAGTCCATACTTTGCTGTCCTTTCATGGATTCTGTCCTCACTACCAACAACTAGTCTCCTTCGTAGCCGTTTTTTGGGTGTCACGCAACGCTTCTTTGGAGAGAACGTTGCGTGACATCCCCCCACCCCCCCCCCAAAAAAAAAACCGGCTGGGAAGGAGACTAACCAACAACCACCTGTATTAGAAACTAGGCACAGTAAATCTGAATAAATTTTATTTATAATCAATTACGAATAAGGTTCACCTGATCAATTTATGATTCCCGTCTATGTGCCATGTGCCACAGTACACAGCTCTTGGTGTAAGGAATAGCCATCTCACTGCAAGTCCCTCCGGATCCGTTCTTTGCATGCATTCTCGGGCTCTCAGCTGGGGCACATTTATATTGCGAAACACTAGCTGCGATTGGACCCTCCGATATCCCGCATCTGGAAAATCCCTATGAAAGGATCTTACCATGTTATCAAGGTCATCATCACTAATGGTTGTCGTCCTGTCGGTAATGGAGATATTGTACTCCCGCATACGTCTTTTTATGGTACTCTCACTCACACCAAGGGCTCTGGACATGTCGGGTAAGTTGATTTCATAATCGGCAAGATATTGCAGCTGCTCCCGTGGAATCTCGAACCTAGGACGCCCAACCGTTCTAGGCTGGTTTGCTACTGCTGGGGAGGAATGATACCAATTCCGCTCTACCTCCGACAACATTCGCGTCACAGTGGCGAGTGAGGGTCGAACTGTATCAAACACCTGCATGTTGTCAGCAAGTCGAACCAAATGGCGAGAAATTTGTTCCAATCGGAACAGAACATAATCAGCCACATCTTCACTAACTGTGTCCTGTTGAAGTCTCCTTGCAAGGTCGAATGATGTATGGCGAAGACTGCTCAAGAATTGCCCTTATGCCGTCGACACCATTAATAAATCCCCGGGAAAACCCCCGGCCCCCTTGGGTCCTGGCACTAGGTTTGCATCAGGGGATCCAGGCTTGCGCGGAAAAGACGCCTGGTAGAATCGAGAAGTCAGAAAACGCGCATTTACAAATTTTGCAAATCAGAATGTCGGCTCAGCAGCGAGATTTCATTACGAACTAAATTGCTTGTCAGGTGTCAGTATGGGATGTTACGTTGAGATATTTAAACTAAATATTACGACATTTGGTAACTAATTACATTGAAAGTCAGAACATGCCGGACTTAAAATTCGAGAGAAGTCAGGAAACGCGGAGAATTTTGTTCAAAGGTCAAAATATGCCGGATGTTATGATTTTAGTATTCAGGAAACGCGGAATGTATTGTTTCGGAGGTCAAAAGAGATGCGTACTGTCTAATTTCAAAGACAGGAAATGACAGACATTTTACTTAGCAGGTAAGGAAAGGTGGAAAAGTTAGTTTTTAATTTTGAGCCTGAAAACGCGCCATACATTACGTCATCGGAGATTTGTCAATGGCTACCACTGATGGTGCAATAATACAGTTTGTGTTGATCAAGTGATGTGATGTCTACAGTAGGAAAAGAATCATCAATGACTGCTTTGGAATGTGCACTGCGTTCCGACGGTAGTGCTAAGCAAACAGTTAAATTTTAAAAGCGCGGTTATAAGATCTAAGAGATCTTCTTGTTTTTTGTCGGTGACCAGACGCAGACCTCCGCTCGGCCAAACTTTGAGTCACGCAACGTGTGATTTTTTTCCGCCAGAAGCTGTTAAAACATAAATACACGGACAATTTTACCGATATTGTTTTCTTTTTTGTGGGTAAAATATATTTTCTTTTCGTTTTATCAAAGCGTTGGATTTAAAGGGGAAAATAAATACGCTGAAAAAAGGTATTAAGTCAGCCATGGAATGCGCTGACGTTGCAGCTTTCACTTTCGCTACGTGACAAATACGATCGTGTTTACTTTGCAAGTTTATTTCGGCAGAAGCGACGGTCATTAATTTATTTGTAATTTTGTGAGTATTTCTTGTGGTTTTACGCAAATGAAGTAAATCCTTTGACTGTTTCATCACAGCCAGTTCATAGATCGGAAGGAAAATTAAATATTTGCAAGCCAAGCAAAGAACGTGTCAGAACGTGCAAAGATTACGTCATTGGTAGGGAAATAACCACCGTACTAAAGATAGCCGTAGATAACGCAATTCTTGAATTATGTGACTCGTGTGACTTCTTTGCTAACCCTTAACTCAAGGGAAAAAACAATTAAATTTAATCGTGACTTTAAAGAAAGAAAGCGGTTTGTAATAGTGTTCGTATCTTCATGCCCATACATATCCCGAAGAAAGTTCCAGATTAAGACTATTACGTCATCGGAGATGTCACAACGGCTACGACTGATGGTGCGATAATAGAGTTTGTGTTGATCAAGTGCTGTGATGTCTACAGTAATCAATGAATCATCAAAGATTACTTTGGAATATGCACTGCGTTGCGACTGTAGTACTAAGAAAACAGTTAAATTTTAAACGCGCGGTTATAAGATCTAACAGATCTTCTTGTTCCTAACCCTGCAGGGTGTGTGTTTCTGGAGTTCACAACCTTTACGAATTCACTTACGCTTTATAAATTTTCACCGCCAAAAAAGCAAAAAAACACCACCTTTGCCGTCTCTCGTTTGCAGGTTAGCACTCTTGGGTTTATCTTAAAAATATTGAATAACTTCCCAATTTTCTGATGGATTTGATTAGGCAATAAAGGAAGAGGAGACTGCATTCAAGGCAAGCTAACACTAAACAGATCCCTTGTGCGAAGCTTGTGCGAATCCGATACGGAAAAGAGGATTCAGACATTTAGAACTCCACGGCTCTTGGAAACAAAATTTAGCTCGATGCAGAAAAAACAGCTTTTGAAGAACTTCTCCCTCCCTCCCTCCTCCCGCCTACCCCCCTCACTGTGACCTGACTTCGTTCCCTGGATGGGATAGAGAGAACATGAGAACCCACGCAACCTGAAACATCATTTAGTGAATTTGAGGTAACACCCTTGGGAAATCTCCTACTTTCCACCGAGCACTTCCAGCTTCCAGCTTGTGCGCATTTATGGCTCGCTAAACACGAAGTAAACATTTGAGCAGTTCTTAAAACGAGAAACATGACGTTCATTGTTATCCAACCACTAGCCATTACTATCCAACCACTTTCAGGACAGGTGATATCCAACCAATCAGAACGCACATTCTATGTGAAGTGTTTTATTACGAGTGCAGCACAGCAATCGCTATGCGTATGAAGTATTATTTTTATGACGTATGCATGTGACATACCGTTTTTATTCTCCACCTTTATTACACCTTCTGAGAAACATTCTGCCAACTTATCAGCCAGCTCATCTTCGCATGGTTTTGTAATTGTTATTTCTGGAAGAAGTCTGTACGATGCTGTGGCTGTGGAGAGAAGAAAAAACATACATTGTTTAACACTCCGTTATATATCATGGCCGTTTTTACGCCAGTAACATGCTCTTTGTTTCAGTTCAATCTCGAGCCAAGTTCGAAATACATGTAGACCAAATTGGAAATAAGCTCTCTCTAATAAACCATACGTCGAACTGTGCGAGTCTTAAGAGAGGTCAAGGATGAAGCCCTTCTTTTTATAACCGTTTTTAAAATAAGGCGAAAACGTGTATATTTGTTGTCAACAGGAGATTTTCTTCAATTTGTGTGTTCGTAGTTATTAAAGGCTTAGAAAACGAAGACAAAATTAGAGGCTGTTTTATTCGTTTGCCGTTTGCGTGAACGTTATTCTTACACTCTCTATAGACTGTCTCATGTACTGGGTACAAAAACAAATTAAACAAAAAAAACAAAGAAACAAACACAACAAAGACAAAGACCGAAAATCTGGACACAAATATCATATGCATTCTGACTTGCGTGCAAGGCTACACACGTTTCTCACTTGAGCAGAAACAGCTACATTAACATACCAACAGGAGAGAACTTTGCATGGTCCTTTCCGATTCCTTTGACAGCATGCATCTTGAGATCCAATTCCTGGAAAACCAAACATAACGACTGAAGAAAGTTTATACCCAGGTATTGTAGTCAACGTCCAACACGCGGTTGCTACAAACAAAATAAATTACAAGTTATAGACGAATACAATAAAAGAAACAGAAATAACGAGCCGAAGGTAGACGATACTTACAAACGTTGTATGACTAGGAAGCTAAGGTACACGTAAAAAAAAGGAAAACGGCAGGGCGGTAAACGAGACGAGATGACGGTAGCATCGCGAAGAAAATGCACAAATAAACTAGAAAGACGCATACAAAAGGGGACTGAAACAAAGCAAAATTATGCGAAAAAATCTAACAGAACATCGATAACGTGAAAGCGAGATAAACGAAAAGAATGCGATGATCACGAAAGAATGCACGCACAAACGGAAAAAATAACAATTAAATGCGGCTGCAACACCAGGTGTGCAGGGAGAGGTTATCAGAAACTTAGTCAAATCAATGTGATGTGCAAGCCATAAACACTACTCTGGATTCAACAGAGAGCCACTTATTCAACGGGAGGTTTTGATGGAGTAAATAAACTATTAGCCTATCGTAAGTGGAACTATTACTCGCTAATAGCCTTCCTTCTTTAGGCCTCTTCGCAGCATGTGCGCATAAGGCCCCCAAGAGGTCCCTCCAATGTTCGTTGTCCTAGGCGGTCTTTACAGCCTCATTCACCCACAGCAAAGCAACAAAAATAGAGAAATGAATTGTAAGAAAACTAAGTGTGCAATACGTCCCCTGTTTAACTGGAACCGCAATGAAAAATCAAGGAATGAGTTTTCCGTAAAGTGGACAATCTTCTTATTTTCCAGGTAGCTGTGCAATCGATTTTCTCAGCTTTCTGCAATGTGGCAGACAAATTGTCCCCAGAGGCTATGATCCTTTTTGAACAGCACTCAGAATGGCGACCTCTAGCTATAGCTAGACGGATTTTCTGTGCATGCTCAGCATATTCGATTTGTATCGCACCCATTTGTCAAGTTTGATGATACACGTAAGTCCAAGAATCGCTCAGTTCTGGTGTTGGACCAACCCAGATGTTGAGATCCTTGGTGCTGACCAAAAATATCACGGCCTCTGCAGATGAGAATGTACTCCTTAGTTAATGACTGGCTTTGTGGTGGTGTCAATCACTCCACCGTGCCATGGCAACATACCTGTCCTGGTCTCAACTTTGCTATCAGTATATCATTGTGCACTGGTCTAATATCTTGTGGACCGTACTGCGAACAAATGAAACAAGACGACTATGAGATGAATACACAGCAAAGGAGATCAACATCTCAGATCAAATGAGATGTTGTCATCTCCAACAGGCCATTTTACAGTTGTGTGCTTAGATACCTGGCCTATGAATGCAAGCGAGGCTGGAGGTGACCTTGCTTTGATACAGACCTCTCTGCCTTTTCATTGAAAGGCCGACTAGTTAGCATTAGAGCAACTTGATTTACACAACAAAAGAAGCGAGGTCTGTATCAGAACAAGGTCTCCTCCAGCTTCACTGCCATCCAGAGGCCAGGTCACTTAGCAGACAACTGTAAAATGGTCTATTATATTACCTTTCTGGCCTGATTTCCAACTGGCACCCACTTCAAGTGATCTGTGTTAACTGAAAAACAAACTTCTTTTAATTTAACTAAACTAGTAATGTTTAAACTACAATCACACAAATTAACAGTGAGCAATAAAAGACTTGCATATTATGGGTACAACCCAACTTATCGACCAAATATGCATCCTCCCTACAACTGCATGTAACATACCTTTAGAGTTAATAAATAATTCATCAGGATCGGTGGCATTCTTTGGTGCATTCTTGTTCTTGATGCACTTGACTTTAAGATCAAACTGTAGAGTTGTATTGTCCTTTGACTCTTCATCACCTTTGGTATAATAATAAACAAGTAAATAAATGTTAAATGCGTTAATAAACAAATAGCTGCAAACATCAGTATTACTTTCTTTGTCTTTTACTGTTATTCTCACAACACTGCCTTCCATTCTGGCGTATAACAGATATGTATCTGAAAAAGCGTCTACACCTACTGACAAAGATAATTGGGGATAAACTGTGACAGTCTTCACCTAGCACTAGCTTTCCTTATTGGGGAGGTGGGATGATGAAAAATGATACCCTTTGCCATTATAATGACCAAGCAAGTAGAAATTGACGATAAAAGTGAAGTACATTTCAGACTTGTCATGACACCATTTTCAAGTTAAAAAACATAAGAAATAAACTGCCAGGAAACGATAAAACATATTAAATAATTAATCAATCTGGGGCTATACGACATGGGGGCGCGTTCCCCAGGTGGCGGATAGAGGAGCCCTCCCTTTGGGGGGTTGCACCTGAACAATACGGAATAGGGTGTCGCGGACCGACATAGCCTAGGAGAAGGACAACTCTGATCTCAAAACCCGGGTAGATGGAGCTCGATAGCCTTGGTAGGCAGTCCGTCTAGGAGAAGGAGAACTCTGATTCTAAACCACGTGTGGATGGAGCTTGTTAGCCTTGGTCAGCAATCCATCTACGAGAAGGAAAAATCAGAAACCAAACCAACCGGCCCTCCAGGTTCGGGGGTTGGGCGCTGGGCTAACAACCCAGCCCTGGAATAAAAAAAACAGACCTGTTACAGAAACCCCAACAACAAATCCAGAAAACAACTTGGTTGCAGAAGAGTCCTCTCCAGTAGAGCCTATGATGCGGGCTGGTGAAAGCCTTCGGGAGGCCAATGTGCAGACAACTCTTCTGTCAGCCAAAAGCAAGATCAGAATAGGGACCTGGAACATCCGAACCCTATATGAGGCAGGGAAATCTGCACAAGTGAGCAGGGAAATGCATCACTACAACCTCAAGATGCTAGGGCTGTGTGAAACACACTGGAACGGCACTGGATGAACGCAACTGACGAGTGGTGACACTATCATCTACTCTGGACATGGGGAAAGACACCCACACGTTCAAGGAGTAGCCCTGCTTCTGACAACTGAGGCAGCACAGGTACTACTCTCCTGGGAGCCAGTATCACTGAGGCTCCTGACGGCAAGGTTAAACTCCAAGGGGAGGAAAGTCACCGTCATCCAGTGCTATTCACCCACCAACGCAGCAGAGACCACGGAAAAGGAGGCATTCTACGAACAGCTCCAGGCAGTGACGGATAAGCTGCCAAGAAGAGACCTGAAGATCCTAATGGGTGACCTCAGGGCAAAGGTGGGGGCAGACAACACCAACAGAGAACTCGTCATGGGAAAACATGGAGTTGGCATCCAGAACGAGAATGGAGAGCTACTTACTGAGTTCTGCACCTTCAACGACCTGGTCATTGCAGGCACCGTGTTCCAGCATAAGCAGATCCACAAGACGACAAGGACATCACCAGATGGGAGGACTGTGAACCAAATCGATCACATCACCATCGGAAGAAAGAGGAGGAGAAGCTTGCTGGACGTCAGAGTCAAACGAGGGGCAGACGCAGCCTCTGACCATCACCTGGTGGTGGCAGACCTGAAAGTCAAGCTGAAAGTCTACAGAGACCGAGTAGACAGGCCATCCCACAAATACAACGTACACAGCTTGAAAGACAAAACAAAGGCTGAGATCTACCAATGTGAACTGAGAAACCGGTTCAGTGCACTCGCCCACTAACCAGAAGAATCAGTAGAGGAGAAATGGCGTGGCCTGAGGGACACCTGGAAGGCCACATGTAACAAGGTCCTGGGGAAGAAAACTAAATAACACAAAGAGTGGCTGTCAGCCAATACCTGGACCCTCATCAACAAGAGGAAACAGCTGAAGAACGGCATCAATCACACCCAAGACCTGCAACAGAAGCAAAATCTACGGGCCCAGTACTGGGAGTTGAACCAACAGGTCAAGAAAAGCACCAGAGCGGACAAGAGGAGCTTCATACACGATCTCACAGAAGAAGCAGAAACAGCAGCTGGCAAAAGAGACATGAAGATGCTGTATGAGATCAGAAGAGCACTGTTAGGGAAGAACAAGGCCCCCTCAAGACCAGTGAAAGACAAGAACGGCAAGACCATCACAGATGAAGCCAAAGAGAGAGCAAGATGGGGAGAACACTTCCAAGAGATTCTCAACAGACCACCACCTCAAGTCCCACCTGACTTCCCACCAGCAGCAAACCAGCTAGAGGTGAGCATCAATCCACCAGCCAAGGCCGAGGTTAGCAAAGCCATCAAGTCCTTGAAGTCAGGCAAGGCAGCAGGCCCAGACGGCATTCCACCAGAAGCACTAAAGGCAGACGTCCAGACCTTCACAGAGATGCTCCATCCACTCCTGATGAAGATCTGGGAGAACGAGCAGATCCCGGAGGAATGGAAGAAAGGGTACCTGGTGAAACTGCCAAAGAAAGGGGACCTGTCATCATGCAACAACTGGCGGGGAATCATGCTGCTGTCCATCCCAAGCAAGATCCTGACAAGAATCATCCTGGAGAGACTCAAGAAGGCCCTGGACGAAACTCTACGAGAGGAGCTGGCAGGTTTTCGCCAAGACAGATCCTGCACAGACCACATCACCACGCTGCGAAGTACCATCAAGCAGTCGCTGGAATGGCAGACCCCACTGTACTCAGTATTCGTCGACTTCCAAAAGGCATTCAACAGTGTCGATCGAGGCATCATCTAGAGACTCATGCAACACTACAGCTTCCCCCCCAAGTTCATTTCCATCATACAGCAACTGTACGACATCTCCAGCTGCCAAGTCATACACGATGGGAAGTTGATGGACACATTCCAGGTACAGACCGGTGTTCGTCAAGGCTGCTTACTATCGCCAACCATCTTCCTTTTGGTATTCGACTGGATTATGAAGCAGGCAACATCAGACAAAAAGACTGGCATCCAGTGGATTTTCGCTCCACAACAAGATCAGAATCTTCAACACCAGCATCAAGTCTGTCCTACTGTATGCCTCCGAAACATGGAGAACTACCAAGTCAAACACCCACAAGCTGCAGACCTTTATCAACAGATGCCTCAGAAAAATCATCAACATCAGATGGCCAGACATCATTTCCAACGCTGACCTCTGGGACAAGACTGGTCAAAGCCCCATGGAAGTGGAGATCAGAAAAAGGAAATGGGGGTGGACTGGCCACACACTCAGGAAGTCCCCCTCAAACGTCACCAAGCAAGCCCTTAACTGGAATCCACAAGGAAAGTGAAAAGTAGGAAGACCGAAACAGGAGCACTGACGCAGAGGTGAAGGCCATCGGAACGACATGGGCACAGCTGAGGAGGACCTCACCGAACCCAGTGCGTTGGAGGAGTGTTGTTGCCACCCTATGGTCCTCAGGGAATCAAAGAGCTTAAGCAAGCAAGCAATCTGACAGTTTGTTTATCTTTTTGACCTTGAAAATGATGTCATGACGACTCTGAAACATTGTTCACCTTTAATGTTAATTTTTACTAGCTTGTGCATTACAAAACGTTTGCTTGTGATTATTATAATGGGCAGTTGGAAATTATCCCAGGGCTTGGACTCGCATACCACATATTTTACAGGATGGTATGAAGTATAGGTTTGAAGATTATATTAATTCCGGGCCAGAAATGTTTACTTCTTACCATCTGACTTGAAATCAAATTCCCTGGGGTCTGCATAGATTGGGATTAGTCCAAGCCTGTGAGCCAATACCTAGAGAAAGGAGAGAAAAAAAGGTGTTTCACTGATTTACAGATTAAAGACTAGCTTACATACTGTATGCCATTGTTCACTTACAAATAATATTATTATAATTTAAGAAATGATTGAAAAAGCATTCTTTCCATATTATATTGAGAAGTAAGTTTTGTCTTTTTGTATTCTTACATGACTTGTACACCCGTAACACCATTTTAGGAGCTTCAGGAAATCACAACTTTTTAACATGTTCCTTGATTATTTTTGCTTCAATGCTCTTATAAGTTTGTCTGCACAAGGACAAACATAATTTCATGAACCGTACACCTATGTACATGTATTTGTTTACCACATACACGCATGTGATATCCGAGCCAGCCAGCAAGTACAAGTTAATAATTTATTTATTGCAACAATCCACATTTCAGAACATTTACTATTTACCAACTGGAAAACTTTCACCATTTTCTGATAAAACCAAGCTCAATAACAGTGATATGATGAAATATTCCTTAACCAAGTTAGGTTGGAATATAGAGGAAAAAAGGGCTCTTGGCTTTCTCGACAAGCACCACTGTTCTAAATCTATACACCATGACCTTGACCCAAGTATTTTCCCAACCAGCAATCCAACTCAGTCAAAAGGATATAGTGTCTGACTGATTATGACTGTGAAGAGACAAATTGTACGTGATGTGTATGTATGCACATGTTGATGTTGAATGCTTATAGTCAGACCGGCCAACTCTCCCGGTTTTCCTGGGTGTCTCCAAGTTTTTCATCAAATCTCCCAGTCTCCTGGTTAGAGCATCAGATCTCCCGGGAACTACCTACCTTGACCCTTTTTAATTTTTTTTTTTTCACTAATTTCATTATTTTCGAGATTTCAAAAAGGAAAATAAAACAAGAGGGGAATCGGAAAATGTAAAACAGAGCAATCAAATCGATATATATTTAACAAGTAACCTAATTGGTCAGAAATCAACCAATCAAATTGCATATTAACACATGGTACAAAATTGGCGCGGTTTTTGCAGGCTGTTTAAATATCAGTTGAAGCGAAGATGGCCAGCATGCATTTTGGATCGCCTCCAGGTTTTTGTACTCTGGGGGTTGGAGGTATGTATAGTGGTCAATGTGCTTAGTTACACCACCAATGTAGTTACAGTTCTCAGGCATGCCACTTACAAAATGTAAACTATCAGTGCTTTCAGTAAGATTTGAAGTAGGTGTCTCCCTTTTGTTAGCATCCGCCAGAGCTGATAAAAGGGGCCGAAGGACCCCTGTCCGCTAGGGGGGTATTGGGGCATGCCCCGCCAGAAAATGTTTGAAATCGGAAAGCTAGGAAACACAATTTCCAGTGATTTGACACAAAATATTAACACCCAAGCATTCATTATTTTTATCAGAAAAAAGTATTTTTTGAGATTTAATATTTCGTAATGTATTGTTCAAGATGCAAACATCGATACTAAATAGCGGGGCCGAACACAAAACTGTTCATAATAAGTTACATACTGAAGTCAAGACCTTTTAAAAACCAAAGTCATTCATGATATATGACACTTGGCTTGATGTTAACTTCTTACACCATATTAAAGACTTATCTGATTACGTTTGTGAGCTTTGTGAAGTTGAACTAGAAGCAGACAGAAACACAGCATGGACTGCTGCCGCTTTCTCATGGACCTGACGATGCATGAAAATGAGGCTTCTTAAAACACAAGGTACATCACGTAACGTGCGCTGGAGTATGACCTTTAGTGACGATGGTGTTTACGACAATATTACGTTTAATACGCAAATGAAAAATGAATACTTGTGGCTTTTAAAGCGGTAAAATCACAGGGTAGTGTATAAATTAACTATTAATTTTGGTTGTTTTTTTTCTAATGTTTTTATTAGCTTTCTAATAATAACTAACCATTTAATAGGGTGAATTGCTAGTTCCTTTTTATTTGACGACTCCATAAGCACATTAATGCAGGAATAGAGCCAGCGATTCACAAGAGAGTACCCACCAGAGCTCCAGTGGGAGCCGGGTCTTACTGAAAGCACTGACTATAAGAAAAAAAATATTTCAAATGAAACAGTTGGTCCTTCACATGCATGACCGAAGTCTGCCAAGAAACAACTCCAGCTAAGTGGTCAGAGCAGGACTTGAACTCAGCAGGACTTGAACTCATGACCTCCACATTTCAAGTCCGTCACCCCAACCACTCTGCCATGCCGCCCATAAATTGGACCGAATTGCAGATCTAGGATGGGAAAAGTAAAATTGTGTAGATGTAATTTATGTATGCTCAACTGACCTCATCCTGAATGATAGAGGTGTTGTTATAAATGAAAACCTTCTCAATTGCCATTGTTGGAACCTGCATTGAAGTATAGTAACTTGTGTCAGTAATAAAACTATTATTTCATATTAAAACAGCCTCTTGATGTCCTAGGCAACAGCATTTGTAGAATATTGGGCAGCCACATTGTACTGAATGGCTAACCAAAATTGTTTAAGAACTACATGTAAGCAATTTGAAACAGTAGGAACTCAACAATAACACAAATGAGTTCCAGCCAGGTATCAAAAAATTAAGCTCACATTTTGGGAGGATCTGCCTTCCAGGCGCCTTCCCCACCACCAACCCCACCTCCAGAAATCTTACTAACCCTGTTCAGTTGTCAGTTGTATTGTTCCCAGATATCTTCTCAGCCACATGAATCTGCAGTATCTCCAGTATTATCACTTTAAAACAAACCAGAACACACTACAAGACAGAAACCTACCTCTGCCAACAAAATCCTCCTCAATGCATTGGCAATGGAAGCGTCTACACCAACCATGTCAAACTCCATTTCTGTCTTACCCATGTGGACTATGTCAATTCGAAATTTCTGCAATGCAACAGGACGAAACAAAAAAAAACAAAATCTGTTAAAACCACGCATCGCAATAAAGAAACTAAACGTCCAGTTCTGAGCTGGCAAGAACGAATTTCTTGTACGAGTTCACCTACTTCTTCGAATTTTTCTTGGCTCCACGTGTCGTCATAACCAGTGTAATTTCCGGGGAAATCTGTGCTGTGCGTCTGAAAAAGAAACGAATCTTGTCAGATACTGTATTAGATATGTTATACTCAATTATTCATGTGTTGAACAGATGTTCAACTCACATTAATCACATCATGTTCTCGAAGACTAATTCTTGTCCGAATCTCTTCCACGGAGGCCATCTTGGATTTGGCTAGTCCCAGTTTCTCGCAGGCAGAAAGGTAATTTCGAACCCAGATTTCCCTCTTACCTTGACATCTGTGGCCCGTTCCTCGAAAGCCCCGGAAACTTTTCGGGCCCTCAAAGCCATTTTTATTTAATCTATCGGTATTTAAAGACAGAGGGGTGTATACGCCTGAAACTTCTTGTATGAAGAGAACCTCTGTTTATATTAATAACATGGGTATAAAACAGCTCTGAAGTCATAAGGTCACGTTAGATTTTGCTACGGCTTTTCGGGACGTTCGAGAAACGGGCCCCTGGACCGGGTTGTTCAAAGCCCGATTAAGCTAACCCAGGCTTAGCGAGAATTTTGATTTCAGTTTTGCAGTTTTTCCGTGGGGTTTTCTGTTTATATTGCTTGTCCTTCAGGTTTGAGTTTCAAACTTTCAAACTGCACAGAACATAAGCAATGAAAAACACTTTTACACAAGAAAAATGGATACTTCGGTTTACTTTTTATCCTGAGTTAACGTTAACCGGCTTTAAAAACATCCCGGTCCCGGGTTCCCGATTCACCGCCGGTATTATAACCGAAATTAGGATTATCAGAATAAGTACGTTCCCACATTTCGACAATTTCAATCATAAAACGTCTGATACCTCTCGTTCTTCCTTCACCGCACGGAGTGTATAGTACAGAGTTGTTCTAAAATTATTGCCACTTATTTCAGTAACACCTGAGTTGCAAGTATGACTTATTTAAAGGAGCTCAGTCAAGGTTTTTTGAGCTTTTTTGACCACGTACAAAATCACCTTTAAATTGAGGGAAGCCTGAAAGTAGCGGTTTACTAAGATAGAAAAACACACCAGTGACCGTAATAAACCATATAAAAGAACAAGGATGGTTAAAGATGGAGAAGATTGGCACGGCAAAACGACGCACTTGAAAAATTTAGGCTAAACTTTTCAAGATGCGCGAACCGTGACGTAGCTCCTTTAAATGATACCTCTTTTGAAACTCACCCTGGTTTCAGATCGGTTTTCTCTCTTCTTTTTATTTCTCAGTCAAATACGAGTCAGCTTTTTCGGTGAAAACAAAAAACAAAAAAACAAACAAACAAACAAACAAATAAAACAAGAAGAAAGCAAAACACTGTGACCAGGATATATGCAGCTCCTGTCTCGTAGCAACGTGTTTTAACAGGTTTTTGTTCTCTTCTTGTTTTCGCACCATACTAACAAGTGATACGTAAATAACCCGTCCATCCACAAAGAAAGTAATGGTGGCCTTTTATACCAAACAAAAAGATGAAAACAAACATCTACTCATTCAAATACAACTGTGAGTCTTTATTCCACTTGATATTCGTTGGCGACCGAACTAATCATTCTTACAAGCCTTATTATATACCATAATTAACGGACCTCGGGTTCCCAATATGGGTCTGAGCAGATCTGAAATCTCAAAAGTAATCTAACGTAAAGCAAAAACAAGTTTTTTAAGCCGATTATACCACTAAGGCATAGTGTCTCATTCCAAAGACAAATGAAGAAGATTTTCACACTGAATTACATAAGAAGTTAAAAAGAAAACCCTGCAACCTTAGTTTCCTTCTAGCTTTCCCTACACCAAGATCTCTTTCATTTAACTATCCGCAGTTAAGCACGCGATAAATTTACACCGTTAACATAAAACAGATGATACGAAACTAATAACGAAAAGTTCGTGCCACCAGGCATTCACTTTGATTCGCGTCGTTGGAATTTTATATAGCAAAAAAATATATAAACCAACAGTAAAACGAATTAAAACCGAGTCTAGAGACTGTTGAAGAATAATTTCTTTTTTCTTACAACATTTTAAAATCTTGACCCTTGATATATTTTTTCTTTCCTTCAGAGCGTACAGGATATCTTTTACAATTCCCTACCATTTGTTTTTGCTCTTTTTTTTTTTTTCTGGTCAAACGTGGTCACGTGGAACACCGACTTTTCCTGGACATTTATCACGTGATAAAGCTCCCTGTTCACGAGCAATGCATGAACCACGTAATGTGTAAGGTGAAGGTATGTCACATGAGTCCAAGTCTTTAAATAACTCTATTGGTTTGGATCATCTCACAAGAAACTTCGTCTATTTTACATCTCTGAATTACTAAATCATAATTAAATTTCATCTACAAAAAGTTAAATGTGACATGTCTCGAGTCATTACAATTATTCTTATTATATAAATTCCCAATCTTCTTCTCCAGAAAACAACGCGCTGTATGTCCGAGGCCTGAAGGGCGACTGGGTTCCATAAAAATGCCGAGTTTTGCGCAGAAACAGCTGACCGTTTTGATCGACAGCCCAAAGCTCATCATCCGGTGTGACAGAGATCAGCTCAAAATTCCCAGGAACTTTCTTCCAGTAATGTCCTACGCAATTATCCTCGCTGACCCCGTAACGACAGACGACATCACCACCGGGGCAAGTGGCCCAAACCATGTGTTCACTGATAGCCAAGTCACGCACTCCCGTGCCAGGTACCACCTCCCAAGAGGTACCTATAGGAAAGCTTGGCGTGACATCGCGGCGCGCATATGCATTGTTACGATCGTCTACTGCCCAGACGACGCGATCCGCTGGGCTTACGGCCACCTTAGCAAAACGACATCCAGGTAGGGGATTCCCATCGACAGGGATCCAGGCCTGGGTGACCGTAGGGTCCGAGGAATCTTCCTTTCCTATCCTTAACCAGACATTCCCCGTGTCATCTACTGCCCAGGTGCTAAGCGCGCCACAGCTCAGGTGGTAAACCTTACCCACGCCGAACTGACGAAGTGACAAGTCCACCCATCCGAACCCTTGCGGGCAAGCGCCGGAAATTCCCAAGCGTTGTACGACTTTGAAATTGTGCGTGATCGCCCAAAGATTAGAACCCGATGCCGATATGAGTTTTAATACCTTACCATGCGGGGGTTCAACAATAAGCGGGTGACTTCCCGGCTGGAAGCAGATCAGCTCTCCATTGGGTTGCAAAGCCCACACGTGACTCGTGTCACCCCTGTATGATCCTGCGGAGAGATACGACCAGAACACAGACTTTGCAACGCCTTGCGGTGTTATGGAATCCCACCGAGTTCCCAGAAGGTGGCCATGCGAAGCCTGAAGACGGCCCCCACTGTCTAACAACCAGACTCCTGCTCTCGGGCTCGCGGTTAATAATTTGATGTCATCTCCTCGTAGAACCCAGGACCACAGCGTCTCGAGTAAGCTACGGTTTTGCATCAAGTACTGGCCGAGAGAGACCTGGTACCACGTGTCGCCCGTTGGATTGTCCCGGTTGACGTTAGTAAACCAAAGGGATCCCTTCGTGTCAACAATCCACGCCACTCCCTCGATACCAAGACAAACCCACTTTGCGGAAACATCTAAGAGAGAACAAATGTTAGAAAAACATCCATTAAAGTAGCTTATAAAATTACAAACAGCACCCGACCATCTGTGCTTCTCCCTTTCAGTTAGGATGTGCACATTATAGTACACATACCTGCATACTGCATTATATGTTCCACGCAGAATGCCTAGCATAAATCAACACTCATGCAGCACCACTCTACACGTACGACAAGGAATTTGGTGTGATCAAAGCTAATCGAACATGCGCCATGTTCGGTTATAAATGGCCAATTGGTTTGCCTCCGGCCAGTTGGGGTTCTTAACAATGTTATGTTCAATTTCTCTTGACTCATTTAATTTGTTTCAGTTGTTTGCTCGGCCCCACTAGCCTTTGTGCTATAAACTGCGGAGGGTAAATAAAGGTCATATAGACTGTATATGAAGGAAACAAGCACTTCCTGGGCACCCAAATACCGAAAACCACGCACCATACTTTTACAACTGCTCTATAACAATATAGGCTTAGAAATTAAAGTTACCGGTTAAACTCATCCCCTTGAAACGACCATACCTTGCAGTGTCTCCCAGTTGGTTTTCTGTGAGGGACTCGAAGAGTTCTCATCTGCGAGTAAAATATAAATAAAAGTAAAGTTGGAGAAACAAGAAAGTTGATAGTCGCACGAGTCGTTAAGCTGGCGTTTCAAATTTTCGGCCAATGAAACTGCATGAACGAGTGCTTTGTTTGACATCTCAACCTCTAGCGCTACGGTGGTTTATGACTGACAAGCTAGGAGAACAGGACAACACATGACATTATATCTTTATTTAGTGGCAGCAACATACTATGCGTTTCACACCAGAAAACCTGAAATTGCTTGTAAAACTGTTACAGCACTCGTGAACCCCTGAAAGAATATCGTCGTTATTGGATGGAATTCACTCTTAGTGATCAGCTCTTTTCCTCTAATAACCTGTACGCCTGTCATTGCATTGCTAAACCCCCTACTGCCCCCTCCCCACCCCCGCGCCAACATCTTCGCTGTGTGTGGGAGCCACTTCTGTGCCCGGATTGGACTCTCCAGCCATCTCCAGACACATCCAGCCCCGACCTAATTTTCACAGGGTTGTCAGAGGTCATCATCGCCTTCGATGGACGAACATCATCACCATAAGAAGATATTAGATAATGGTCATGGTTAATTGAAAAAAAGGGTAGTGCTAAGGGGGCTAAAGATTCACTCGATTCTACTCAGGATGCCTGGTCAGAGGTGGTGGGGGTGGTGGTGGAGGGAGGGGGGGGGGAGGTGTTTGTAGTGCACAATACCTTTGTACACGTGAATGTTGTTTGTCCTGTCCAAGAACCAAGCCATCCCATCAAAACAAGACACCTGCATGAATCTGGTGTCAGTCTGTATAGTCCGCCATCCCTTGCCTGTCGGGCTATCCCTCGAAACCTCTGTTCTCACGAAAACATCACCATTCAACTAAAATGGAAAACAGTTTGTCACGTGAGTCGTACAATTGTGTCTTACCCAGCGATCTCGCTAGTCTAGAAATTACTTCTCTGATTATTTAGAGGGTGTTACAAACAATCACGTAAACCATATGCAAAGCTAGCCTCCTACACATACGCTCTTTGGGTTCGTCGCGTAATCTTCCTCCCCCACGAACGTCTGCTGAAATACAGGGTCATTTACTTAGCCCAAACACAGCGCACTTCCCGACCACGGCAGCGAACTTTGGACCCAGAGAAATTTTGCAAGAGACTTCAAGGGATATCTTCCTTGCTTTTCAACGAGTATGTGGGCATTAACGTCGATTAAAATCCCTTATCGGCAACAAGCTATAGAGAATTAAATACGCAAGATGGACGTGTTCGTACGCAGACTTTAGTTAGCCTCAAATGCTGGAAGCCTGCGGGAACTTGGAAGGGATGTGTCGAAAACGAAGACCCAAAAACGAAGACCGAAGACCTAAGACCCTGTGGTCTAAAACGAAGACCCACTGGTCTAAAACGAAGACCCACCGGTCTAAAACGAAGACCCACTGGTCTAAAACGAAGACCCTGTGGTCTAAAACGAAGACGCTGTGGTCTATAACGAAGACCCACCGGTCTAAAACGAAGACCCACTGGTCTAAAAGGACGACCCACTTAATTTAATTGCGTTACAAAATTTGGCACGTGTTGTACCGGCTGAGATAAAGTAACTGTCAAGTTTGTCGCGCGCTCAGGTGACATTTAATTTATGCGCTACAGAAGTGAGGGATGCATGTGAGAGTGATAACGTAATTTTCCAGGGAAAATCAAATTCTTGTAGCACGTGGTGAATAAATCTGCGAGTCACGCATAGTGGACCTTTGCGCCTTTATATGATAAGTACAGTAAAGCAAAGTAATGAAGTCATCTCATCATACTTTGCTCATATGCATTTGAAAAATAGAATATTGGTGACGACAAATTATACTAAAATCGTCACTAAAACGTATATTTCTATACTGTTGGAATTTCATTGCGTTACACAATTTGACACGTTGTACCGACTGAGATAAAGCAACTGTCAAGTTTGCCGCGCACTCAGATGACATTTTAATTTATGCGCTACAAAAACGAAAGCAATTTAGCCTAGTGTATAGTCTTTCCTGAAGAAAAAAAAGGTTTTAGACCGGTGGGTCTTCGTTTTAGACCGGTGGGTCTTCGTTTTAGACCAGTGGGTCTTCGTTTTAGACCAGTGGGTCTTCGTTTTATAATAATAAAACGAAGACGGGTGGGTCTTCGTTTTAGACCGGTGGGTCTTCGTTTTAGACCAGTGGGTCTTCGTTTTAGACCAGTGGGTCTTCGTTTTAGACCAGTGGGTCTTCGTTTTATAATAATAAAACGAAGACGGGTAGGTCTTCGTTTTAGACCACAGGGTCTTCGTTTTAGACCAGTGGGTCCTCGTTTTAGACCAGTGGGTCTTCGTTTTAGACCGGTGGGTCTTCGTTTTAGTCTTCGTTTAAGACCAGCGGGTCTTCGTTTTAGACCACAGGGTCTTCGGTCTTCGGTCTTCGTTTTTGGGTCTTCGTTTTCGACACATCCCTTGAGGAGTGATCTCAAGACCCTAAAATACTAGGGTGGCATCTCGTCGAGTGTGTGAGACATTTGCGATGTTCTGTTTGAATCCCTTCCAAAAAACTAGTATATTTCGCCGAGAAATAGATGAAGTGTTCGGACTCGGACTGGATTAGATCTGGGATTAGAAAAATTGTACGTAATTTACTTTGAAAGCGTTGCCGTTAACATGACACGCAACAGTTCAAGTTGTAGTTCTCACGTCAAGGGAGCCTGTGCAGTTTATAATTAGCTTTTTAATGCACAATGCGCCGGCGCTGATCGCCTGTAAAGTAATATCCACGTGATCTCCAGATAATCTTTACAAACAAAGGGAAAGGAGTATGCTTTTTGTCTCAGCAGACATGTGTTGGGGAGGAAGTTTGCGTGACGAGCGCAAAGAGAGTCTGCGCAGGAGACTAATGAAAGGTTCAATAAATTCTATGCCATCGTACAGTGCCACTATAAATCGAACCAAAATTCAACAGGAGAACACAAGGTGGAGTACAATGTTACTGTGGAAGCTAAGCTAAAACTCATCCCCATCAGAAAAAGAAAAATAAAACTGGATACGCGGACACTTTTTGGAATGTCAGTCATCTCCCGCCCTCGGCCTAATCTCGCCCGGGGATTAGGCTGAGGGCGGGAGAGGACTGATATTTCAGGCTAACACTTTTCCCTTTTTAACGATTTTAGAGCGAATAGACACATTTCTCAACGTGTCTACGTGGCTACAGGGCTACGGGTCTAAGGGACTCCGGGACTCCGGGACTCCGGGGTTACGAGGTTACGAGTCCACAAAGCTACGAAGCCACGGAGCTGTGAGCCTTCTTAGCTTCATAGCTATGCAGCTATAACGCTTCGTGGTTAAGCTACTAGCAGGTCAAATATACTTTTCTTTCATCTGTTCACGTGAATTAACTTGTAACCAACGAACAATGAATTCTTATGTATGTGGTGTGGGGTTTTAGTCACACTGAAGGGTCGTCGGGGTTTCAGTGTAAATTTTCAGACGAACATATCCCTCCTTTCCACATGAAAAAGTCCCCCCGGGAGATCACAGCAATTTACCTTTATTCCCCACACCGTTGACCTCTCAACAGTCACGTAACGCATGTCCTTCTCCACTGGCTGCCATTTCTTTCCTCTTAAACGATTCGCGTTTACTCCTGTTCGAGCGTGCGCGTAATTCTTGCGGTCAATACACCAAATAACGTCCCCGGTGTCATTGACAGCTATCATTCTCGCCGAGCCCCTGAGCTGAGTCCACGTCACAACAGAGAAATGGGTGGGGCAGTAATAGATATGGTCATTAGTTGTCACGCACCAAATATGGGTGTCGGAGACAGCAACAAACTGGAAGTACCCCTGCCCCGGTGCGTAGTATTCCGCCCAGCTGTCCGCGAGTAGACGCAGCCCTTGCTTAGTCGAACCTGGGGACCGTGGCAGCGAGGAGCCGGAGCTAGTAGATGAGGACCTTTCAAGAGGAGGTGCATCCTCATGGTTCACTATTTCAAGATCGCTCATGGTCCTCTCTGAGAGAGTCCGGGGCCATGAGGCAGCGTCGCTGAGCTCTTCAGCACCCTCCGAGTCGAGGGACACAGGGGGCGTGCCTTCGGAGTCTGTTTGAGCATCACTGCCAGCTTTCAGTGAAGACGATGATCCGATCTTTGACCGGGTTTTTGAACGATGCGATCTCTCCACCGAACCATCCGAGAACGTAGCGTCGGAGATGTTCATCGGTGTGTTTGAGTAAATATCTGGCAAGTAGTCGGTGCTGAAGGACTTTTCTGGGCTTAGCGTAACGTCTTCAGTGTCTTCCATCACTGTGCTTGTCGACAGAGACACAGAATCCATTCCCAAACTGTTGTCAACTGATAATGTGTCTTCAGAAACATTGGCAGAAGAAGGCGATGCACTGAGTTCATCCGTCTGTTCCAACGTCACCTCATCTTCTGGAGCATTACCGATGTCTGCCTCTGTCACGCAACTGTTTGGAGAAGTCGCACTATGCTCCTCAATACTCGAATTTTCTTGCGTCACGCATGTGGCATAACTGGAGTCAATGTGGACTTCATGTTTTTCCTGCGTGCCTTCTTTAGTAACGTGAACAATCATTAAATGAGGCTGCGCAGAAGCGTCCTCTCCCTCTCCGCCTGAGTCTTGGTAATGTCCAGAGGACGTTGCACTACTTCTTTCACCAGAGTCGAAATCCGACGAGATGTTGGACAGTCTTTTTGAAGCAGGGTCCACCAGGTCAAGAGAATCTTGACTGTAATCCGGTGCAGGAGGTAGGGAGAAGTCAGTGACATCGCTTGGAGCATCACTTGCGGCCGGCTGATCTTTCGTATCATCAGGCGGCTCTGAAGTTGTTTTGTGGACAGAATCTACATTTGGAAAAACAATACTACACGATCATACCTATAAACTAATATATATTCGAACCAAATAAACTAATATATATTCGAACCGTATGACTTAAAAATGTGCATTTGATATTGGCGACGAGAAACGCCGAAACTTCATGTACTAACGTTTATGTTTCGTTTAAAATGTTTTCCTATATCTTTTTTTCTACCACAAGATCAAAACAGAGACATGGAATTGAGAGTCTAGAGGGCAACTTCCCACAATGGCACACTGAATTTCAAAAACCTACCACCAACATGTATAAACGAGAACATCTTGAGCCAACATATTTATGAGAGTGTTTATTATTCGTCAAGTGCATGGATAAGTGATTAATAACAATTACATGTAATAGACAGGTGTCCATTAAAATGGACAGGTGTATGAAGCACGCCGGCCTTATGGTTAGTGCGTCCGTCTCCGAAACGAGCGGTCCGGGCCCGAGACCTCGCCCGGGACATTGTGTTGTGTTCTTGGGCAAGACACTTAACTCTCACAGTGCCTCTCTCCACCCAGGTGTATAAAAGGGTACCGGCGAATTTAATGCTGGGGGTAACCCTGCGATGGACTAGCATCCCATCCAGGGAGGAGTAAAAATACTCCTAGTCGTTTAATGCTATAGAAAACGAAGATAAGCGCCGGCCTGGTGGACCTCTTGCATTGGTTCATATGCAGACTTTACCTTTACCTCACGGAGATATGTATTGAGTAGCTTTCGATGTGGCTCATGGTATAAATATTCCAGTTCACGCAATAAACATTCTGGTCTCCGTTGTACTCGGAACGAAATCCAATTGCTAACTGTTAGACCACTCTGGTACCCTACTTCATCTTTCACTGGATTTGGTTTCAGGAAAACCCATTTGATAAACGTACCTTTGTTTGCTTTCTTCTTCGATTTTTTAGTTTTTCGAAACACAATCTCCCCAAAATCTTGATGTCTTATATCTTGAAACTTTTTGAATGGGTCAGGTTCGCTGACAGTTTGTGAACGGATAGTTGTGGAAGAGTCGGCGATTTCACTCGGAGCAGGATCACTGATCTCCTCCTGAAAAACACATAACAACTGAATCAATCTACAGTTTGTACCGGCTACTCCCCATGATAGTTATAGCAGTAGTGTCTACAAACCTTAAAAGGAGTTAGCGAGCATTTTCGCTTAAAAAAAAAAACACTCAAAGATGATAAGGGATCTGCGTAGCTTGAATTTAGCAAGGTCAAGCTTAACATGTAACACCTTAAATTGCAACATGCAAGACGCTATTCACAAATCAAGTAAAAACGGGACGTGCTTCACTTAGCCACCTAACACACTAAAATGTAACTCACATGTTAGAATAACTATTCATATATAATATTATTAATGACACGTGCCATGTTCAGTACATGTTACTGGAATGAAACATTTGTACTGTTTTGACGAGATGACTGGCTGTTATTGGGAATGTTCGACCGACAAGCGAATTTCTAGCTAAGAACAAACCTTATTGCTTGCTTCTACTTGTAACTTTGACACCCTATCCTCAGCAGTTGGTTCCTGTTGCTTCTCATTTTCCTGCTCTTCACTTTTAAAACTGCGTTCCATAAGCTCCATAACATCAAGCAAAGGATTGGCCAGTTTAGGAATTAAAGTCAACTTCATCAATAGCCTCTCCCCTCCCCTCTGCAAAACGTAGATCTCGTGACCAGCCGTGCTGACATCCACAATGTCACCCAGGTTGTCATGGTAACCAACCAGGGCACAGGGGGACGTGTCAAGAACCCACAGGCGGGACACATCCCACGTGACAAAGAACTGCCCATGGTAGAGTCTCAGGGGACCGAACTGAGCTTGGTAGTCGGAGGGAAGTCTCGTGAAACAGGGCGGAAGGGGGTTTAAGATCGTAATACCCGGGGGGTTTTCATTGGTCAAACCCTTGTACATCAGGGTAGCGGAAACCTTGCCGTTGATATCAGCAGTCCATAACCTGAGGCCTGGCCGGGAGGTGTAAACGTCTGGTGACATCTTCAACTTATCGTCGGATGTCCCTCTTGTAGGGGGGTAAAATAAGGCACCGTATCGTCCAGGACTAAGGAACAAGTTTATAATAATGGACCATTTAGAATTTTCAATCGACTGTCATTAAACCAAAACCAAACTAATCACTCTGACGAATCACAAAGACCACAGACAATCTAGTGAACCAGTCAAAACTCAAAGCAGATACAAGTAAACGACGCAAAGCGCGGGAAAACGAGTGTGAGTGAGTCACAACTGGGTTTGGTTTTACTTCTGATAGATGAGAAAGTGGCGCGAGTTTTTTTGTTTAAATCAATCAACTAGTGTAGTGATGCAAAACCAAAGAAAAAGTGAATTATTTTCGACACATAAATGAAAACTGCTCTATACTCAAACATGATCCTGATTTAATTTCTACTATGACTGTGTACAAAACATTTTAGACAAAACCATTACATACTATTCTGTGTAAAAATGTAGATTTTATAAGGTTGTTAATTTTCACTTTCCCAAACCCCCGATGGAAACAGTTGATCAAGTAATGAAGCTTTTTATCCTCGTTCTCCACGTTTTGAGTTACTATTAACAACTTTTTTGAAGCAGACACATCCAGAAGCAACAAGGATTACAATTACAAAACGACTCAACAGAATTTAAATCTGAAAAGGTTATTTATATAATTTTTGTTACACCTTTTTCTTTCCTTCTGTCCAACCTGAGTGGCCTTCTCATCATGGAAATCCCAGAGAACAGTTCTTTTCTCAGAAGAAATCAACAGAGCTTCCCATGAATACGACAGTTGGATGATAGGACTTGGTTCTTGTAACACCAAGGCTGTCTGGGTCAACCCCTAGTAAGTAAAAATATATCTGGAATAGTGGACAAACGTCCTTGGGGGACTGATGTAATACCACAAATTATCTGTGTTGTACAACTAAAGTTTGAAAAAGCAATGCTACCCGTAAAAAAATGTGTTGCTGTTCCCCCTCTCCTAACCCTAGACTAGCTAGGTAAAAAGTAAAACATGTGAAGCTTGCCTTCCAAAACAAAATCTAGAGCACACACTGTGGCCAAATGACCAGTAAATTCAATACATACCTCTCGGAACTTAATAACAGTGACATAAACTTTGCCCAGAACATCCCCACTATAGAGCAGTTCACCATCAGGGGACCATTCCAGGCAGGTCACTGGACTGTTATGTGCACCACTTACATGCAGGGTCTGAGGCTGCGTAGGAGAAAGTAATCAAGATCTCATTTTACCACTTGCTTCTCTTAGGGTTCTCAGTATTAAATACCAATAAACTGCCACAATTGGCTAATAGGCCAGGGTATGTAGGCTGTATTCAACATTACACTTAAATTCCATGACATCACAGTGGTATTCAGGAAAGTAAGTTTCTGGGGAGACAATGCTTATGGCATTAAATAACTGATTGATGTCCCTCTTTCTTGTTTTGGCGACAGGTTTCTGATTGCTTAGCAGCACCTACTATTAATAAAATAAATGTTCTCAGACTAATTCAAAATTTGGGGGGGAACCCTCTATTCATGAACTGTAAATGTTGGTAGATACACCGAAAAAAAGTTGTTTTCTTGATGTTGAGACACACTTTTTTTAAATTCATAAATTGAAACTTCATAGAAGACAAGGAACCAGGACAACAAAGACTGAAATATTGAGACATATTCCATATAATAAACTCAAAAACTTACTCAGATGCATGTCAATAAATGCATTTTTTCCTTTCTGTTTTCAGAATATACCATCCACGATGTGTGTCGCTCAATATTGAAGAACATGATTTTACGATTGAATGTAACAGGTCATAAAATTTCTATCATAATGTATAGTATTGATTATAAATAATGTTTATAGTTATTATCTCGACTGATACTACAGAACCTTACGACCTGATATAAATCCCACCTTGCCAAACCCTTGTGACGCCAGCACAAAGGTAAAGATGGTAACCAAACCACTGTTGAAGCCTACAGCTGTGTAACTGTGGGCAGGTAACAGCCGTATACACTTGGCTTGTTCGTGAGTGACCTGAAGAGTCACAATTAAAAAAAAGGCAGTAGGCCTTTTATAAATTTGTGATGTACACAAATTAAATAGGAGATCAAGCATACAAGTATACATGTATAACAAGCAAGGCACAAGACAATTACCTTACAAATGGGTGATAAGACTAAAATGAGGTCGATACATGGCCAAATACTGTATGACATGTCTGTAGTTCACTGAAAAGCTAAATTCATGAAGTGAACAAATATATATATACTGTATTTTTGTAAATAAGTGTACTGAGCTGGGTTGCTCATCTGAATCAGCAATACTTGAGATGGCCATCAATGATTAAAAGTTACTCATTGCCTCAAAGTTTTAATCTCTCTTTTACAGTAATGTTTTTCATTGTCTATATTTGGTGGAGTTCTAGATTGTTCAACATCAAAGCTGAAAGACAGAAAATGGGAACAGAAAACCTCTGTGGAAAGTACATGTAACAAAACTGAAATCAAAATTCACACAAATCTGAGATTTCAGCAACCAAAGTGCACACTAGCTGTTATGTGATGTAGACAAAGCTTTCCTGTCTCAATAATTCATGTGCAGTAAAACATTTCCTTCACAGGATAAATGAGCAGTAAATATTATCCTAATTAATAGTTTCAAATTATACTTAATAAAAAACTATCGAGCAAACCTCTGATGGCAGCCTTGACAACCTGCTACAAGTCCGATCATAAAGGAGGATAATTCCTAAATTTGTCCCAAGCACAATAGCATCAAATGACACATCCAGACAGGTGTAGTCAATGGTCAAGGATTTAAAATTGTCCTGTGCTCTCTCTCTCAAAGCGTGAAATAGATTCTTTACTCCATGTTCTTTGGTTCTTTCCCACACATGGCCCATCAAATTCTTGGGACCAAACTGTACCTTATGTGGCAGAGAGTCTAGGAGTTCACTCAGTGGTTCTAATTCTGCCAGAACAATATCTCTTCCAATAAGGAAATCTGTAGAAAAAATATTTATAACAACACAACATTGGTTTATTAATATTAAAAGATCACTTTGCAGTGAGAATACCTGACCATATCACGTCATATGACCCTGCCAATCACAAAAATGACTTGGAAGGGAAAACTATCTGAAACATGGGGTGACTCGCTCAATGAGGCCAACTATATATATACGTGCTTAGACTTTATATTCCTTTAACAGCGTGAGGGTTGTCCAATACTGTCAAGAAGATTCCACTGGAAAAAGGGATCTTACGAATCGTTCGATTCGACAAATGGAGAATGTTATTGATGATCCAACAGGTTGAGTTGTCGATCGGAAAATTGCATCTCATTAGGGGACTTAGAAAGTATTTCACATTATTCTTGTGGCAGGGCCCCAGTGTAACTTTGTGGATTCGATCGATTCATTTGATTCGTCGAATGGAGAATTTTAGTGACAATCCAACAAGTGTTCCGATCAACAACGAATAGAAAGTTCTCTTTTCTGATGGAATCTACTCGACAGTATTGGACATGAGTGAACAGCGTCACTGATATAACAATTACTTTAAGATTTAGAGATGTATGTTTTGGAGGCTGGTCAGCTCAGCAGCTCACAAATGTGGTGAGTCATTGAAGAACAAGAAAGATATAAATTTAAGCAGCTCAATGGCTTGGCAGTTTGCTTGGTGAAGGTTCAAAGACTGAAAGAGAAAGGTATATATCTAAGTGGCTTGAGGACTCTGCAACTCTCCAGTTGGGGTTTAAATATTATTAAAAACAAGAATGATATATATTAATTTTATTTTTAATTTTAGTAGCTTGACTGCTTGTGGCCTGCCAGCCATGAGCCATGAGCCATCAGTCATCAAAGAACACAAAAGATTAGATATATATTTATATGACTTGATTCTAGGCAGCTCACCATTGCGGTGAATGTTTAAAGAACAAGAAAGGTATACTTAGACGATTTTAATTGCACATTATTGAAAGTCATTGTCGAAACTCCCCAGTGAAATGAAACCCACATAGCTTAGTTTGGTCAACAGAGATACACAACTAGATTCTGCATATCAGCGTGTGCATGATTAAAGCAATCTAGTGAACCATTGGAGGCCACTTCACACTTCACCTTGTGGTGAGACCTAGGAATAGACTGACGAGTGGACATCAGCTAGCTAAATAATATAGCATGGAATCAAGTGATGAGCCCACAATACACCTCAATTAGCATGCAATGTAGCCTGAAAAGTGGCCCTGCATTCTGCAGTTAAGCCAGACCTTGGCATGGATGGAATATTGCTCCAGAGCATCTGATTTAGATCAAATGCTCACAGCAGACAAGCAGTTCAACAATAACTATTTTATTTTGCACAGTCCCACATCTGAGTAGATTGTCTACAACGCTTTTAAAAAATGCCTCGTTACAAAGTCATTTCGTGCATGAACAATGAATTGCATGAAGATTGTACAATGTCTCAGATCGTACAAAACATTGTACAGTGTGAATAGAATACTGGAAGGTAATCTAATGAAGGGAAATTAGGGTCAGTTTTGAATCAGGGTCATTTTGAACAGCTAACATCAAAGCAGTTTGTCCACCACGCTTTTAAAATATGCCTAGGTTCAGAGTCATTTCTTAAATTACATATGAACAAGAACCTGCATACGCATGCAGATTGTACAATTACGTCTGAGACCGTACAAATTACCGCACAATGTGCACATAAAATATTGGATAAGTGATCGATTGAAGGAATATTAGGGTCATTTTAACACTGACAGTGAAGTACGAGGAGACAGAGAACAAAAACATCTGTAGAAACTGAAAGCCAAGAGCAAAGAATGGAAGATCTCCATTCTTCGTCAAAACATGAAACACCCCGTCAAAGTGTTCTCGAGACTCACCTTGGGCCTTCTCCATTCCTACAATCCAGAGTTCCTCATTTAAAGTAACATCTCAAGAAACCATTCCAGTAAACATGTGACAATCAAAGTCCGGCATTAGCGTCAAAATGTAATAGCAAATGTCAGCATTGTTATGATTCCGCGTTCCCAGGCGCCATGTTTACAAACTTTAGTTATTGAGCCCGCGCTGAAATCTAAAGCGTTCTCGCTACCAAGTCACAGTCCCTCTCGGAATCTCGGCTATGCACCACCCCTCCTACCCCTTCTCGTGGCGTTTGTAATTTACGGGATTTTGAACTTGCATTCTTTCTTTGGATGTGAAATTGAAATTTAACCAGGACTTCTAATCAGGATCACGGAAGAATCGCTATTTTTCTATGCCCCTCAGTCTCTGAAAACAAAAAAATGGGCACCCCAGACCCATTGTGGAAATTTAGCCGAGGGCTGCCCAAGATACGTTCTGATAGGTAAGTCAGCACACTTATTTGTTAAAATTGCGTGACGAAAGATAGATAGATTTGTAAATTGAGACTAATGATGTTCAGATCACATGATGTTAAACCTGTAGTCGCTTGTGGCCTGCAGTTCATGTTATAAAAGTTTAATTAGCTGTAGCCTCTTTGTTTATCTCTGGTTAAACACAGAACATTTTAGGACTTTAAATAAGGTTAAGCTTATTTACGATTTTTTTCTTATCATGCCCACTTACACTTCAACAGTACCAGAAATTTTCACAAATCCGCCAGAAAAGTCAATCTCCCAAGAAAAGAAGTCTGGACAGCTTACTGACGAGCAAGTCAAACAGTACTTCGATCAGGTAAAATAAGGTTAATTTTGCTGTACCTTTGTCGACATTTTTTTTTTCTGTTACGTTGTCACTCCTCATTCTTCCTCATTCTTCCTCATTCTTCCTCAGAGACCCCGGAAGTCAATTTCCCCAGGACATAATTAGTATGCCCAGGGGCTTGAAAATATAGTCACGACTTCAGCAGCAGCACATCAGTCTTTCATTCCAGTTGATACACACCTCCCTTCCCACCACCTCCCCCCCCCCCCACTCCCTTCCCCCCTTCACTCTTTCCATTCCAGTTCCCTAGCTAGGAAATAGGAAAATGGGTAATGTGAAGAACAGCTCCCAAAAAAAAATGTCAGCCATCCGCTGACAGTTCTTTTTACGTAACACTGGGCTAAGCAACATTTTAAAAACAAAGTTAATGAACAATGGGCTTCATGTAATCAAGCTCTTTTAATTAAAGTATTAATAATTATTAAACTAGTGCAAAATTAAATGAGAGTGAATACTACAAAACAATTATTAATAGTCTTTTGTTTTGGACCAAAGACACCCTAGATACACAAATAATTAACTTGTCTCACTTTGCTGTATCTGACCATTCTTCAATAAATTCTTATGGCTTGTCAAAATATATATTATTTCTAGGGATTCCTCTTGGTACCAAACTTCTTTGAAAGGAGTGAATTGGAGCCTGTTATTGCAGCTATATGTGAACTGGTGGACCAACTAGCAGAGAAGCTCTATAATGCTAGAAAAATTAAGGGTAAATATCAATATAATTCCCCTATGACAGCGTGGTATTTGAATCTAAAAGCAGCTATAATTATACTCAAACTCCGCCCCAGACTACTATGTTCTCCTTAACCCTCTACATGGTTCATTAGACAGAAGGGGGTTCAAATAACTTTTAAATGTGAGAATGCCCATACTTAACGATGTCAGGTTATTTCATCATCTACTCGATCATGTGATCATAACTCATTATAAGTTTTTGTTTTAATTACATAAAGATAAATATGCAGATGCTTCATTTTACACAAGATTGACATTGATTGAGAAAGAGTTCCCAGGAGCTGCAGTTCTGCTACACAAACATGGAGTCATGCCAAAGGTATATTGCCAATCCAACATAATATATAAAGGTGCAGCTGTGTTTAGTACCTGAACTCGTGCATGTGTGTCAACAACTTTGATCTCAGACCTGCCCAATAGCCATTCACATATTTTTTTGAAATCGTGCCAGTATCAGGGTGTACTTCCATATAAAAAGTATGGGGTGCTTATCATACCTTTTAGGGGTTAAAAACACGGTTTTCAGGTATCTCTTAGGGTATTCAGCCTCAAAAGGTCCATAGTGGGATCTTTGATGGTACCCTTTAGCTTATGTCCAAAAATATATGGCACAAGATGTCTTGTTTTTAACTTGGTACCTCTTAGGGGTAAAAAATATTTCAAGCTATGCCCACAACACAGGATCTTGGTGCCTCTTAGGGGACTTCCCCCCCCCCCCCCCCTTCAAAATTTCCAACAAACATCCCCATTCCTTTTATATATGGGACTCCGGTCTCACTGGGTTGCCAGGTGACTGCATTAAGCTCGATCAATTGAGCTTTTTAAAAGGCCTCAGCTGGCACACTTCCAAAAAATAGGTGAATTAAGTAGATTGAGCATATATAATGCAAGAAAAAGAATCTGCCCATGCATGTAAAAATTTTAAAAATTTTAATTCAATTCTCCAGTCATAGAAGGAAAAATGTTGGTATTGTGATATTTGACTAAACACATCCCAGGACTGAGGTCAAGGAATTTTGTTTGGTGTCTTTTGGACCCACTAGAGTGGGTCTTTCCCTACCAAGACCCACTTTATTGGGTCCAAAATACACCCATAAGTTACTGCAAGCGTATTGAAATCATTGATTAATTAATGTCTTTAGACATCAGATATGATTGGATCATCTCCGAAAATTCTAGTACTCCCAACATGGAAATCTCACGTTTTTAATCTCATTTTTACAAGGCTTTTCAAGACCTGTGGACAAATGAGCGACTTTTGAATGTCATAGAGCAGTTTATTGGACCTGAAATAGCTGGTCACCCTGTGTGGAACTTGAGAACAAAGGTGTGTAGGAATCTGCAGTTGCAGTTCTACATATGTATACAACTGTGGTTTAAATAGCAGATTTTTCATAATTTTTTAGCGCTTACCTGAAGTGTATGTTTTGATCCAACTGGGGTCAAATATTTGTCTCTGACAGGCTAATTGTAATTGACAGTTAATTAAGCCAGTGTTTCCAAGACAGGTATAAAAATTAACATAATTTTTCATTTTATTTTAAAATATAATTTGTTTTTTTAAAACTCAAGATATTGTTACTACTGTTAATAACTATTTCATACAAAATAAATGAATAAAAGGACCTGCTTAGATGCTGCAAATAATTGTCCCGTGTTTGTGATAAGCTTCCAACACCGGTCAGCAAGTCAAACATTCAACTTGCATTTTAAAGTTTTGTCTGGAGTAAACAGTAGGTTAGAACTAAAAGAAACAATTTGTGTCATGCTATCATCATGAGCTTGTCTGAGCCGTGGCAAAGTTGCACTGTCCATATCAGCCCTACTGGAAATAAGGAGGTATAGCAGGACCAGTGGACAATTAGTCCCTGCATGTTTATTTGCATTGTCAAATTGGGTGCATGCAACTCCGCAGTATAGATGGGTATATATCCATTGAGAGACAAACTTGTTTAAATATAACAACGTAATACTGGTCTTATTAAGCATGCCAGCAAGGAGGAGGTAAACATTTTGCTTAGAACCTCAC